>NC_073728.1:60110310-60422010 GCF_023634155.1 Falco peregrinus | reverse complement strand
CCAGAATTCTCTGCCCATCGAAAATACATCACATTTTTCTGCTGTAAAGATAAACTAACCTTGTCCAGCACAGGGTCATCCAGCCGCTGCTGCTCAATGCACTTGAGGCAAACTCGGGACAAAAGCTCATGGGGTTCAATGAAGAGTCTGGAACTCAGCAGGAATGTAAAGATATAGGCTTTCTGCAGGAGAAAGACAAGGAGACCTGCTGTAAGCAGCCACACAGTGGGTAATATTGGCCATAAAAGCCCCAAACTCCATGGTTTTTGCATTTCCACCGGGATAGACCTTTACTTCTAAAAGACATAAGCACTCCGGACCCTGAAAATGGAACTGCCTACAGCGGGTGCAGCAGCAGCACAACTAACAGACAGCACAACTAGGGGTGCACACAGGCCAGTGAAAGCTAAATGTGTAGACACTCAGGCATCTCTGTGTTGTACCAGGTTGTGAGCTGCAGACGCCCCCAGATTGGTCACATCTTGCTATTGCCCTGCAGGTCTCACCCAGCCTGTTTTAAGAAATATTTCATTTATTCTACTATCTCCCCAAAATTCACTTCTATCAGCCAAGCCATATGATATGCAGTCCCACATCTGTGAAGCTGTGGGAAGCAGGCCTGTTGGATAAATCCTTGGATTATTTAAAGTATTCCAGCAGTGAATTTAAAATATATGCACGAATCCTCAGTTGTTTGCATCCTAACCCCTCCTGGCACCTGAATTATCTTCTTTCCCCCAGACCTAGCCCTGCTCCCGAGCAGCAGGTCCAATATTACATATCATACGTTGCTTAATGAAAATCTCACAGCCTAATCTGTCCATTACCTATTTTTATGGCCTTTCTGTTCTTTTTTTTAATTGATATACTTCTTTAGTACTTATTTTTAGCTGATCAGAAACTGAGCTGTGGGTTACTTAAAACATGCTGTCTGCTCTGCATTGATAACTTTTATAGTCTTCTAAACTGCCCAGAAGTCAATGCCACCCTGTGCTTTCAAATACAAACGTTTCCATAGAGATATATTAGCACTTAGAAGTCTTCCAGCCAAACTCCATCCTGAATTCCACTCAGGATGTGCAAAATCCAGTGAAGTCAATGGCTTGCAGGACCATAAACCTGCTGCCAGTGCAGATCCTCACACTGTTGGTGAAGAAACACTGAATATTCACTGACGGAGCAAGGATTAGGATCTGGACTGTGTTGTTCAGTGACTGCAAAGTTGGTGTGAATAAACCCCAGCTAAATTATGAACCCACCAGAAGGATCATCTCTGTTGTCACTGAGGGAACGCTTTGTACACAGACGAACCTGGATGAATGCAGCAGCCACTGCAATTCAGCCAATTTAATGCCAGTTCATTCCTGAAGTTTTTTGCTTCAGTCTTCATCTAAACCTCTCTGGGATATGCTGCTAGTTTTGATGTGCTCCGACTGCTATACCACTAATTCATCACCACCACAGCTTCCCCTCTCCCCTACCCCATTCTCTTATTTAAAGGCAGTATCAACGTTGGGATCTGCTTTTTCATGGGAACAATTATAGAGCAGTGAAACAGCAGTTAAAGCAATGCATCAATTTACCAAGCTTTAATTGTATGCAGCTTTTAAATTAGCCCTCAATTCAAAATTTAACAAATTTGCACTTTTGCATAAAGTGCTGCCCCGATTCATCAAAATTAAACTGTTTATTACACTGTGAATTGCTTACTTCAGGGTAGTAATCAGTGGTAGGTATCAGATGCTGGATTAGAGCATCCAGAGATGCTGAGGTAAGGTTTCCATCCTGGAAGATCATTCCTCCTTGTTCATCTTCTTTTGAAGTATGTAGATGAGGGCTGAAGCCACATTGGGTAAACATACTGGTAGAACTCAGCGTTTGGGGCATGCCTTCCTACAACACAGAAACACCTGTATTAGGGACAAAAGCCACCAGATTCACAGCCACATCTGTCTTCTGGTTGATACGAAAAACACAAGCCACTAATGAGAGTTTCCTGTTCACAAAAATAACATGATCCCTTCATTATAACCTCTTTCATTGTTGTCATTGGCCGGTCATGCTTGTGATGGGAAATACACAGGAAAATGGGATGTTTTGATTTATGCGTTTGGGCCAGAAAGTGTTGACAGCCACTTTGGGCTCCCACCCCAATCAACAGTGTCTGTGATGATTCCCTTTTTGCTGCCATTCCTTGTCACTCCCACACTGAAGAGGCAAGATACTTGGGAACTGAATTCAGCAGGTTCCTGAGCAGAACACAACTGTTCGTTTGAACCTCTGCCCGCCTGAGAACGAGGCAGGGAGAATTTAGGGTGACAGAGGAAGAGAAAAGGGGTGTCACCTAAGGCTTGCTCAGGATGGACCCTGAGAAATGCTCTGTGGCTCCCGTGGGACAGGAGAGCTGTCAGTGAGCGAGGAGGTAGAAGCAGGACCAGAAGACAACTGGGGGAGGATGGAAAAATGAAGGGAGTTGGAGGGAACAGAGAAGATAGGAGGAGATGAAGAAGAGATTAAAGAGCAAGGAAAAGTGAGGAAGAGGGAGAAGGCAGACACCTGCACTATTTTTGGAGCGTGAAGTTAGTCAGTCCTAGATCTATACTTAGGTACTAAATAAATGTTTCAAAAAGAGCCTGAACATTCATCAACTTCACCGGAGATGCAGAGTCCTCAGCACCTTTGAAAGGAAGCCAGGCACGTAGCCCAGTTTCAAGCTCCCTGTATTTCAGTTCTCTGGGCTCTTCAGGTTGCATTCTAGGCTCCATCTCAATTTTGGGGCTTACAATCAGCTTTAAATGTTTCTTCTACTAAGAAAAGCTGTTTTGTTCCTGAATTGGTGCAGAGGGATGACAGATTTTGCCCTGAGGGCTTTCAAGCATCTCCAGCTGCTTCCAAAATCCATCCTGGAAGCTGCTCTGCTCTCAGCTAGAGGCAGCATTATAGGACGTGGACTGGTAAACGGACAGTGCATGCTCACTCCCAGGTCAGCAAATGCATCATCCAGAGCAAGGGACCCCATTACCTGACTATTTGCTTCTAAATATGATTTTACTTAGTGTAAGGGAGGGTGGGGAAAGAGATGATGGAAAGGAAGAGTCCTAGAGCCAACCCCTACTCCCCTGAGCAGCTACAAAACTCCCAGGACTCCAGCTCTCCCTCCTGAGCATAGCCTCCGCTGGAAGAGCAAGATCTGCACCCCGCAGCCTGCTGAGCTGGCACCGACCTCCCACGCAGGAAGGTGCTGGGCCACAGGCAGCCTGCTGGTGCTCAGTCACAAGCAGCCAGCAGATACACCTGACTTTTAAATATATTTCTCTGCCCTTTTCTGTATCCTGTTCCATCCACTTTTCTGCCTCTTTACCACCGCACACAACTTCAAAAGCTGCCCCATGGATATGGCTTAAAAATTTGAGCTTGCTGTTCTCCCTGACATCCATCAGTAGGTGTGCTGTGACCCAGCCAGCTCAGCTTCAGTTACACGCATGGTATGTTGTATTTACTGTTGCAAAAGCACCTCTTTACCTGGCACAACCCATCTACTCCCCCAAAGCTCAGGCTGCTCCAGCTTGCCAACTCAGAGCCTTGGGCCACCGAGGATGAGAAGGGCAGTGTGCCTGGAAGCCAGGCAGGGTGTGAAGCCCTGGGAGAGGCTGGGGGCTGGGTCCCAGCACCGTGGGAGATCAGGCTTTACGAGCAAAACTTGGGTGACTTCATCCTTCAAAGGAGGGACTGTTCCCTGGGTGGCAGCAGTGTAGTTACTGCATCTTATCTCATTCTGGGAGGCTCACATGGGGCGGGAGCGCAGGGTGCCTCCGGGATTTGCAATCAAGCAAGAAGGAACCAAAATGTCAAAACCAACAAATTCCTCCCTTGAACAAAAAATAAAATAGATGTCAGGGATTTTAGTTTAAAGACCAGAATATTTGAGTGTCATCCCAGCTAGGGAAGTATCTAGTTTTAATGAATGTGCAGATGTGCTTGTTAATAAGGCTCTGAGAACAACTAATTGCTGCTTTTTGTACACTGCTCAGACTCTGAGTAGTAAATGGGAAAGACTGCCAAATCCCATTTGTTACTTCTAACATGCTCTATGTTAGGTCTTGTTCCTGTGGCAATAATCCCAAGAAGGATTGCATGTCCATATAGATCAGGAAATAAATCTCATGGACATATAGCTGTCTAGATGAGGAAAAGAAAACGTTAAAACATCTGAGAACTTACAGGACACATCCTGGCTTCAGCCATAGAACAGAATTTGAAGTAATAATTTATTCAGTGCAATCCCTCATTGTCAATGCCATTTTTATTATCAAATAGAAACATATCTAAACAGGATATTGCCTGAACTTCTGCATCTCATTACACAAGAAATCTTGCTGAAATACACAGTAATGCTTCCTAAGAAAAAGTTACCTTTTTTTAAACAGCTGAATAAAAACAGCTGTACAACTGTCACAGAGACATCTGTCTTGGGTATTGTGAAGAAATTAAATATGACTTTTTATCATGCAGTTCTTGGTCTAATCTCAACTTTTCAGGCAAGGCCTATGTTGTATCTGAGCTGGTGCCTCGTTGCCACCTTACTTGAAGTTAACTGATCCTGTTCTGTTCACATCAGGATGAAGGCCAACTGTACAGAGACTAAAAACCTCTTGCACTACTAAGCTTGATACTAACTAACATTAATATTTGGCAGATAGGAATTTAGGACAGGGACTTCTCTCCTTGCAACAGCTGCTTTCTTTTTATGTACATGCAGTTTCTGAAATACTCTTTCCAAAAGTACTAAATAGGAACACGACCTTGCTTTGAAAGAGCCCAAACACGTGACTGCCTGCAGTAGGCAGATGAGGTTATGCTGTCAATCACTTACAGAATACAGAAACAAGAAGGAAGGCACTGAGAGAGGAAAACAAACAAGCAAACAACCTTAAGGAGATCTGTCTTCCTCTACTGACGGTGGTTTGGATGATGGAGAAGGCAGGCGGTGTAGATTGAGACAGACCCTTCCCAGAAGAGCAGAATGACAGGTAAGGGGAAACACCCCCAGGCTGCAGAAGGGAAGTTCCAGTTGAATGTAAGAGAAAATCCTCCCCTGGGCACCACGTGAAATTGGAAGAGAGACCTGGGAAGGATGTTCAACTTCCATCCTGGGAAACTTTCAAAACCCAACTAGAAAAGGCCCTGAGCAAACTTTGAAGTTAGCCCTGCTTCGAGCAGATACTTGGACTAATGACCATGAGAGGTCCCTTCTGATTAACTTTTCTGTGATTCTAATACAAATCTTCTTCAAACTGTTCAAGTATTGCCCCAATTCTGGGCTTTTAAATACAAACCATGGCAAGCAAAAGTCAAGCCCAGAGCATTAGATCGTATTTGTAAAGAAGTCCATGTTGGATGTAAAAACTTTATCCCATTTTTCCTGGAAAGAACAGCTCACATGGTAAAAATGGCTCAAAGCCTCACTTGAAAACCACTGGAACTTAACCAGGAGTCAGTAAGATTTAAGCATGTGAAAATTCAGTAATTGTATTTATATACAATTATATATATATTTTTATATATATATCTACACACTAATAAAAGGTAAGTGCTTCCCTGAACTTTAGTCCAATCAAGCACACAATGTTTCGCTGTTCCTTTCATTTCAGATGGAAATCAGATGCTAATTTCAACCAAAACTTGCAGGATGATACAGAGATCTCAAAAGCGCCTGGCTTCTTCCA
The DNA here is from genome assembly GCF_023634155.1 of Falco peregrinus. Taxonomy (NCBI): domain Eukaryota; kingdom Metazoa; phylum Chordata; class Aves; order Falconiformes; family Falconidae; genus Falco; species Falco peregrinus. The sequence goes on along the minus strand of NC_073728.1, from coordinate 60,416,284 downwards.
CGTGCCATAAAGCCCAGCAGCTGGTAGCAGAGAATGACCCAAATTAGTGACCTTCTGGGCAGAGAGCAACAACGTGAGCTGACCTGCTGCTGGGCTCAAGAGGACTTGTAACTTGTATGGAGGTGAGAGACCGTACAAATATATGAGCTGAAGGAATGGCACCACCAACCCCGCCAGGTACAGGGAAATCTAATCATGCAAGGAAAAGCTAAACCCCCAAGTTTCACAAGTTTCTGCTGCTCTTACGCGTACTTACTAAGACCTAGAAATTTCCAGCAGTAAACATACTGGAGGGCTGGTGCCCTGACTTTGGAACGAGATAGCGCTACACACTGATCCCAAGACTAGACTTCATGCTTGTGGGTTCAGAAGGAGCAGAGATGCTTTGCTAACAGCACATGGGCTCTGGTGGCAGCGACAAGGGTAAAACAGAATGCACGCCTTGAAGGACCACTTTGATAAATGGTGCTCCAGAAGGAGCGCTGCTGGCGAGGGGATCTTAGTGAAGGGCACACTTCCACATCCCACCACGCAAAATGACTGATGATACAGGTGGCTGGCTGCACATGTGCAGCATTTAAACTATCTCTGTGCTCTAAAGGACTGAGACCCAGAGACGGGAAAATGTCTCTGCACCAGTTGAAAATAGAAAGGCAGACTGTTTCTGGGACTGGTCTCTGTGGGAGAAGGCGGGGCATATGGCTCTTTCCTTGCCTACAGAAAACCAAGGTTATAGAATGAAGAAAAAAGGAAACGGGGCTCAGCACTGGCATCTGCATAAAGGCAACATAAAATGCTACTGAGCTGAAACAGTAGCATTTTGCATTAATTTTATGAAAATGTTATGTCTACCAGCAGTGGCACAGTCCGATCAATAATCCCAGCTCTGTGCAAGTCGTGCTAAGCAAGAAGGTGCAAAAAAGGTCTGTCCTCACTTGTCGGGGCACTTTGCAGTAAGGTGTCCTCGTGACCCTTCTTACTCCCCAGGAGGAGCAGGACAACTGTGTCACACTGGATCATAGTGGGCTCCTCCGTGTTCTCCAAGATCTTGGTGTTGTGCATTCAGCCAAGGATGCTCTGATTGGGAAATGCAACAGCTCAAGCAACAGCTTGTTCAACTGTGGCTTTTTTGGATTATGAAGTCTGGTTTGCTGGAAGTGAGCCCGCTGCCACTGCAGAGGAAACGCACTTCTGGGTGTTACAGTAGTAACTGGAACAGGGAATCTTTGCTTATATTTATTTCTACCTCTACTCTTTTTTTGCTGTTCTTCTGTTTCATCATTCTTGGCTTTTCATGTTTATTAAAGAGTGCCTTGCCTTTACATTCTTTTAATATATTTCATACATTCGTAAGACTAGAAAAGAAATTTAAAAATAACGGCAATATACTGCTTTTTAATCTTTCTCTATGGGCCAGGGCAGCTCAATATTCCAACACAGTGATGAAAACAGATAATCCACAGACGCTTCTCACTACAAAAGATACTGCTTACACATTTAAGAACTTGATTCACTGATCCAAAGCACAGAACCAAAGGATCACCAATGCTCGGGAGAAAAGCTGCCCACAAACTCTACATCCACAAGTGCCTTAAAACCCCTGGAAAACCAGTGCCCCAAACCTGGAAAACAGAGCAGGGCACGGCTTACAGACAGGACTGCCTAATGATGACTGTAATATGGGCCCATCAATCTGCAGCAAGAGAGGTGCAATGTGCTAGGGGGTGGCTAACAGGCTGCCAGCTCTGCCTCCCTGGTGCCAGCCCAGTGACCTGCAGCAGAACCATGAAGGTAAAAACCCCACCAGCTTTCCCCAAGTCCACTGCCTGCTGTCACAAATGTCCCCACGGCAAGTACAGTTAGTGCCTACGTGGACATGAAACGGTCAGGAAACATTTAATGTGATTTTCAGCGGCTTTGATGTGATAAGTGTTTTATCCTTTATCAAAAACTTAATCACACTGTTTACTTTTGATCTTCATTTCATCTCTGCCTTCCATCTGCTCTGCCTCTCTCAAGGGGAAACAAGAGCTGCTACCACGTGATGAATGGAGCTGGGCTGCAGACTTATCTTCCCACCCACTTAACTTTCAGATTAACAAAATAAATAAAACCCTTCCCACTTCAGGGATGAAAGGCACAAGCTTTTGACAATCTCCCACCAGAATTACAGGAGCTAGAGTGGATGGTAAGGAAAGGTGTGGAGGCTGGGGTGTCCATCCATGCCATATGGGAGGATCCAGTTTCACTCACTATCCTGACCATGACCATGGGCTCCTCCTTACAAGAACTCAGGGTGTGCAAGTCAGTGCTCAGTGAGCATGAGCAGGGGATAAATCAAGGCTATGGGAGACTCAGGGTCAAGCAAAAGTTGGCAAGGCACAAACTGTAACAAATATACCTAATCTAGAGTGAGTCGGACTGGTTCTTACTCCCGTCAGGGAACAGAGATTGGAGATGTCTCCCATCCCAATCCTGCAGAAGTCTTTACTGTTCAAACTTTCACCAAAACTAGAGTTCAAGAAAGAGCAGATGGTTCACTAAAACATTTTGGAAAAACGTATTGGAGAATTCTTGGCCAGCATTTGTAATCAAACCTATTATCCAACCATCACCAATCTCTCTATTTGAAACTAGAAGAACTTTGCTGAAGTATTTCCTCTGCTCCAAAAGCATCAGGAACTGAGGGATGGCCCAGATGACCTAATGGGCTGCACCGGGCTGCAGCTCAGAGCAGACGTACAGATCTCTTCTCCCTCTATGTTTAGTTGCAATGACACCAAAACCGAGGTGCTGTTTGCTCTAATTCACATCCAGGTGAATCCTGCCCCAAACAAAAGTCACTATGGTGATGAACAAACAGTGGGATAGGAAACTGGAGCCAAAGGTGATCTACTTAATGCCACAAGTGGGAGAGGAACCAACTCCCACTCCTATTCATTAGGCTTTGGGGTCCAAGCTCTGACCAGTTACCATCTAGGTGGCTTGGAAAAGACTTTGACTCCTAAACCAAGGCTCAAGTAGGTAACGACTGAAGGAGCAGAAACAATCGTGCAGTGGAGCAGGCTGCACAGTGATGGCCAGTTTCAAACTCTCTCCCGTTAACAACTTCACAGGCAGCCTGAGCACACCACCTGGAGCCAGAAGGGTTTAGCTGTTCATAGACGCGTTATTTGACACGGAGACTTTTCTATCAATGATGCTTCTCATCTCTGCTACACGCTTCCTGCGGGTCAGGACATGGCACGAGTTCTTCAGCTGTTCCCCATGAAGCCCTCACTTTCTGCCCCATCCCCTGGGGAACAAGCCCTGCTCCAAGCTCTCAGCCAGGACAGCACAAGACACAGCTGGGTCTCACCTGCCTCCGTACCTGCCTGCTGCTGTCCTACAAGGCCTAAATACTGGCAGGCTCGGCAGAAACTTCAGCAACAGATACTCATTTTTCTCTACATTACTTTGAGTAATTTTCCAGCTATTCATCTTTGCAGACAAAAAAATAAAAATTCAGAAGATAATAATAATGAGTTAAAATTCAGATTTTTCTCTACTTCTTTTGTAGGGAGGGAAGTAGAGGAAAAAGGATCAAAAGAATTCTGATGTTTCAGAAAACAAAAGGAAAACCCCTGCAAAGTAATTGCTTCCAGTTGTCAAGGCCATGGTTATAAACTTTTTTTTCAGCAAGAGTACCTGGCATTAACAAACTCAATGTATTTGATGCTGATTTAATTCGGAAACCGGTAGCAGATGTAAGTTTCTTTTCACCAGGCCATGAAACATTTAATTTACAGTCCATGAAGTTGTGAGATTGCAGAAAACTCAACCTGTCAATCCCAGTACTGTTGGAAATGGTTACATGAGCAATATAATGAAGCTGTACAACTTAGAAACACAAAAGAATCACAAGTGAAAAGAACCACAGGATACGAAAAGTGGGGAAAAAAACACTTTAACTGCAATATTCTCCAAACTCAATAACAACGATTATATCTCAATATGGGCTGGCTCCCTTCCATTGCTACCCATTCCTTGCAGCAGCTGAGGCACTTCACTGAAATTCCCATGAACAGGATTGCAAGAGCAGCAAGTGAATTTAAGGGGTTTGGGTATCTAATCAGAATTAGACAATAATTGTATTTCCTTTGATCCCACCTGGTTCTCACCTCTTACTCATCTCTCCTCCCAAATCACTTCCCTAAAGAATTCACCCCCCCAGTCCTCTCCTGTGGAGCCTCCTTTGGGCGTTGCAGATCAGGAGGGGAAGGAAAACTCCTGATGAATCTAAATCAGCAATTGCAAAAAGCAACCTTGGGCAAAGTAAGGGAAAGATGAGCAGAGCAGCGGGGAGCAAGAGGACGGTTCTACAATGTGTTGTGGCGCACGGCACTCCAGAGCAGGGGAGGGATGCAGGCCAGGAGCCTCAGCGTGCCTGGAAAACTTTTTTCTTTTTCTTCTGTAAAATTTCTTTCAAGGAAAGAAAAAGTTTTCTCTACATCTGTTTTGGCCTGAACTGAAGTGCTCTGACCTGCCCTGGCAGTTGCTGGAGCCTGCAGCTGCAGTGGATGCTGCTGCCCACCGCCATTCCTGGGGAGGAGGGGCAGCGCGTGGCACAGCCCCAGCCCCCAGCACAAGGTAGGGATGGGAATGCACTAGGAAGCTCCGACTGAGGGGGAACAGGCTACAGGAGCAGCTAAGCTGCAACTCCCATGGGAAACCGGGGAAGCACCTAGAGCACAAACCCTCTTCATCCAGTTTTTCAAGGGAAAACTGAAACCAAAGTGACCTCTGCTGTAAAAGGCGCTACAAACTCACTCACACACTAAGCAATTCTTGATGGGCTTCCAACTTCTCCATAAGAAAGCATTCTAATTCAAAAGAACAATTCCAAATATTCTGACCAGCAAACGGGCCCAGCATCTACAGTGACCCAGAACATGCAGAGCAGCTCTCAGGTCTCCATCCTCTCCCTGCTAGCCCTTGGGCGAGTCACAGAGCAAAGGCTGGTGTTCACAGCAGCCACAAAAATGATTCCTTTGCAGCAGACCTCCACACCAGAAGGGCCTGGGGCATGTGGCACCTGCAGTGTACATTGCAATGTGACAGAAAAAAGGTTCAACTCAAACACCAAAGAAATTACACAGCTCTACTCTCAAATATTGACTCCGGCCTAGAACAAGAGCCTTTATTCTCCAAGCTACGCACACAGCTGCATTCACAGGCAGCCAACAGGACAGGCATGCCTACATCTACCAGCTAAATTTTTTCCATCATGTCAGTAAGAATGATCACAGCTACTCTTGTACTAGAGGTTTATAAGAAATATCTGGCAGTCAAAATACTACAGTGAAAAAAACAACTACACTAACCAATTACCTCGAAATCTGATGGACATGCCTCAGAAAGAGACCCAATTTATAGGTAAGGAGGCATTAAATCAATTACCAGCATGGTACAAGCAAGAACAAGGTCACCTTGCTGAAGGAATATTTCTGTTTATGCTCATGTCAGAGTATTTTTTCAATAGAGAAAAATGAAAAGCTGATTATCATGAATTTGGTAGACTGGACTGAAGTAGAATGTAAATCAGAAATGAGAAGATTTATGGCCAATTAAATTGAACTCCAATCAAAATCCCATTCAGACAACAGTTCCCTGGAGGCTTCAATTTGTTAGTGCCACATTTTTTTTAATAACTTTCTTTCTCATGTAACATCAGCAATAATAAAAGCCCTTCAAAAACAAGCTGTGCTGCAAAAGCATTATTTATCTTAAAATGCCATCATTACCTGGAATCGGAAAGCATTGAAAGGATGCACCGCAATTGCTCAGGAACAGCCCCCCATAAAACTGCAATGAGCGTAAAGCTTTTTTTTTTTTTTTTTTTTCTTCTTAGTTGCAGAACGATTTCTCTGGTTCAAGTCTGAGGTATTTCTCCTGAGTAAAAGCAATTTGGCATCAACCCTGGCATAAGACTGAACGCAGCCTCTGATGTCTCGGATCCTTTCCCAATATTGCACGTGAACTATGGGGCCAGTAGCATATCTGTGCCTCATCATTATCCAATTTTTAGTATTATTAGGAGGAGAACGCCTACCGATATATTCCAGATGCCCTTGACAGTATTCAAATGTATGCTAAAGCAGCAGTCTGGATTTCTCTCACTTTAGGCTAGAAAATCTATTTTCTGCTCTAATGTGCCTCTCTCCCCTTGTGCCTCCCCTTCCTCCCGAGTTCCTGGTAAAAGCCTTAGACAATATAAAAAACATTCTGGTGCATAGGAATTTTTTTTTTTTTTGAGCAAAATTTATCCTTCATCTTTCCTCAAGAAAAAGGATTTCCTTTTCCTTAAGGAAAGAAAAAGGATACATAGAACAAAAATAGAAGGAGAAAAATGAGAGTGCTTAAGAGTGGGAATGAATTACTGCACCTTTTGTTAAACAGAGAATCACAAAATTTTCCTCAAGTGAAGTCGGATCTCAACCAGGCATGGACAGAGAGGGAAATCCCGGAACAAAACCATGCAGGCAGTGTTCCCAGAAACCACTGACATCAACAGGAGCCTTTTGGCTCAGTTCAGTTGTCGCGGACGGGCCACCACTGTGACTGCCTGGAAATCAGTCAATGCTTGGATTTTCTTGCTTCAGCAGAAGTGGTGAGGAGAGGAAGTTATTTAAGGATAACTAACAGTTGTCAATCTGAAGGGCTGTATGGTTTTGTAGGGCAGTCTGGGCTGCGGCATCGAACTCACACTTATAAATGAGAATGCTGCAGTGGGAATTTTATTTCATATCTAAATACACGGGCATGACATCATGACTGCCTTCAGACCTCAGCAGCCACCGCCTCTCAGGAACTGCTTCTTCCAAGCCAAACCTGGAGGAATCAGAGCAGCTTAAAAGCAGCATGGCAGAGTCTGGCCCCAGCAACACCGACAGCTTTGCTTGAGCAAGGACGCCTCTCCCCATCTAAATGAATGCTGTCTCCACCGCATGCTGTCAGAATTACAATGGAAAGCCCGTAAATAAAACAGAAATGCAGATCTCAGTCCTCCTCTCATGACATCTTGGTGAGAACAAGCCCTGACAGGAATAAAAAACCTCCCACACTAAGTAAAGCAATTCTGCTATTTATGCAGAAGGAAGAAGGAAAGCTGTATATCAAACAAATAATTACAAGAGCAGCTTTATCAGTCCCTGCTGATTACTCTCAGCTCGGTTTGATGATTCTGCCAGCGCTCCGCAGGTTGTTCAGAGAGGTGCATGTCACAACATTTTACTCTCAGTTCCTTCATTTATTAGCACCTACTGCTACCTGTCTCTTAGTCAAAAACCTTGACATACATTCAGAAATTGGTCTCCTGGAGTCTGTCAGGGAGATTTAAAACCCTATAAATCATATTTTTATATGTACACATGCAACCTCAGACAGTCTCCACACACGCATATGAATGCATAATGATGTATTTCACGTGTTACATATGTATATGCAGTTACATAGAGGCACACACATTTTCCTATGAGTGCACACACCACCACCCCGCCACCCCCCCAATATGCAAACACAGCAATTCAAGTAACTTGCTCATCGCTGCTCCAGTGGGACAACATTTCATTTGACTTTTCTTCCCAAATTTGCTGGACTATTAAATGGAAGAGGGTATAATCTTCATCTCAGAATATATCAATGCCTTCTGAAGAACAGCACCAGAGCTCTGACTGTCACCAATGTCAATTTATCACCAGTGTTAATTACGCTGTATTTGAGCAATGCTCAGTTACCAGATCAGCACAAATGTTTCTTGGATTTTTTTGCTCCTAATTGCCATGGTTTGCAAGCCTCCCTGAGATTTATGTCCAACTGCAAGGCATCCTTTGCGGCGAACACCTCTGGGCTTTGGTGTGCACTGCCCAGCCGTGGGGACAGACACCCAAGCACCCGATTCATGATGCTCATCCCCCCCCTATCCTAAGCTCGCCTTTAAGAGCTGCGCACAGGATTGCAAGACTGGAAAACCAAGAGGTCAGAGCTGAGCCTGTCTGATGAATCCAGCCATGCATGCTTCCTAGCTAACTCCTCCCAAATATCCCCTCGGCCCTGGGCTCACGATGCACTGATGATGGCACTTGAACACAGGACCTCCCCCCCCTACCAGGGAAGGTGGACAGAGCACAGGGGCTACACCGGTGCAGCCAGCATCAGGCTCCGGTCCTAGGTATAGGTTTGGGTTATTTCATCCTAGCATCCCCGGCGTGCTCCAGACTGACAAGCAGGCTCTTGTGCTCTATGAATGGCATATGGACACATCTCCCTAAAAGAAACGAGCTCGTGAGCTTCTGGATTTCCCCTTCTGGAGCACCATCTGCACCTGCTCCCAGTCCCACCACCCGCTACTGCGGCATGATGCGAGGCTGCCGGGCACACGCCAGCGCTTGGGTGCTCAGCAGCCCTGCGCTTCACGGAGGCGAGAAAGCATCATCATCTTCTGTAGCCATCCCCAAATTTAAACACATTCACGCTAGAATACGCTCAACCCACGCAAGTTCAACTTTCCTTTGGAGAGGCAAGGAGTCTTCCACTGACAGATTTTCTCTGGCTGCATCAAGCACTTTAAAAAAAAAAAAAAAAAGAGGAGGAAAAGAGGAGACTCTGCTGACATTTAGGATGACATTTAGGATAACACAGCAAGTCTGTAGCTGGAAAATAAATCCCTCAACTTCAGAAAGAGGAAATTTTAGCTGCAGCCCAAGCACCACAGCAGGTGGGGGTGCTGGGCCCACGTGGGTCCTGCTCAGGCTCCCACACCCCAGGGAAGCACCACACTCAGCCCTGACCACCTCTTCCCCAGCAGGCGAGAGGCACGGGGGAGTCACCACTGAGCTGACTAATTGCTCATTAGCCAAAATTAACTCTGCAAGACAATTCTGTGATCACTGCTAAAAGTCTGTCATTAAAAGGGACTGCAGACATTAGTTCTTTGCTCCCTATCAAAGCACCAGCAAGGTGACGCTCTGGTTTCAGGATCAACAATCTGCTCTTGGAGAAACACGGGAATTGCCCATGGTCCAGCCAGCTCACCCACCTGCCTCTCACGCTGGCTGCCATCAGACGGATCGTAGAAAGGGACAAGAGCACTGCAGAGGGCTGAAATACAACAGTTTGCTCACTACAGCTGCCTCTTTCTGCGCCCAAGTAGTTAGAGACTAGTTGATACCCCGAAGCACAAGGTTTAATAGCCATCCAAAACCTGCTATTGTTAGTTATTCTCAGAGCCCATATAAAAATTACAACCTTCAGGAACCAGCAAGCAGAAGCCTTCCGAGAGCTACGGTAGGGAGCTCAGTGAAACACATGCGTGTTTGAAGAGTTGACTTTAAATATTAGAGGACTATTTTTTTTCTTGGCATCATTCCATTGATTTTTGTGGCATAAAACCCAGGGGTGAATATGGTCCAAGATATACACAAAATGAGCTAAATTCTGAACTGCACTTGCTGACCTCATAACTCTCCAGCAGTCGAAATGTGGGTTACAAAGCCAATTTCCATAAAGGACATGTTCAGTTAACAGTGGGAGACTGTGCTGACTCGAGCTGTGTGAGCACGCTGCTGAGATATTTCCCACATAATCTACATTCATTCCATACTTTTTGGAAGTGCTCCTCAAAAGATGGTGTCAAGGGTGCAAATCCTATAGATCAGAAAGATATGTGACCCGTCAGGAAGCACAGAGCTTTTTTAACTCATTATTCTGGTGCTTTGACAAGCCACAAACAACACACACTGTTTTTCTTCCCCCCAGCCTCCAAGGCTGCAGGGTAGCAGCTTGCTTAGCGTATGGGCAGCCCAGCTGGGGACATATACCACCCTTCCACAGTGCTTGAAAAAGGACATGCTACACAGGAACACAGTGAAAATCCCAACTTTTGTCTATGGATAGAGCCCAACATCAAAGGCTATATTCATTCATTCATTCATTTCGCGCATTACTTGAGCAACAGTGAGGTTTTTAAAGCAGCAACTACCATTGTTACGAAATTGTACCATTTTAATAATAACAAACTACCTGACATAAAATTTGAATGTACACCAGAGCTGTTACCCCGTGGCTAAATATCTCACTCAATCTTCTAAGACTCCAGACCTGCCCAGACAGACATACACAATAGGACTTTAAACACTATAGGGGAATTTCTGGTAAAATTATGCATGTAAAGATATGCAAATACGCAGGATTTGCAAAAGGAAGAGACTAGTGTCACCTGTAATCTCTCAAGGCTGTAGATATATATATGCAATTGAAGAAAAACCTTGACTTTCCACTCCGCATGGGAAATTGGATGAATCACATGCTCAAATTAGGCTGCCATCACCAGGTAGCTGGGGCCATATTCTAACCATTTTATTTCTGTTCAGCGGCCACAAACTCAACATGCCCTTGAAGTCAGTGTGACTATACAAAAAGTACACTTCTGCTTCACGCGGATAAGGGGAGTCACCTCTGCTCCCCAGTTAAAACTGACTGCTCACGTAAATATTTACGGCTACAAGGTTAGACATCACATTTAAAAACTCAGTCTCTGGTTATTTGCAAATGTTATAACAGTGCTAATACCAAAACCACAAATGTGCAACTTGTCTTGAAATGTTTATTCAGCTAAATAATCATTTCAGTTTGAATAATTCTAAAGGAGCTGAGCCAGCAGCCTGTTTCAAACAAAGAATATTGACAGGAATGAGCAAACACTGGTTTATGCTCAATTTAAGGCGATAACTAGAAGAAACATACAGCCCACTGTCAACTGGATACAAAATAAGCAGTAATACATGATAGGAGAGAGAGCCCTCAAAGGCTATTTTAGTACTACTTAGAATTTAAATAATAATAGAGATTCGTGGTCAAGACAGCAGTGCATCCAAAACTTGCATGAATTGTGTTCCCAGTGCAAAACACCCTGCACAGACCCAAACTTTGGGCACAGGACTCGGGTCGTGCTCACACAAACACTTACTGTCACAGGAGTTTGCAGAAGGATGGACACAGGACAAATGAAGATTTCATCCCTAAATGCTTTGCTGGCATGTCCCCAGCTGCAGCTATGATGGACACAGGGTATGAGAGCCTGATTAAGAAACAAGCTGAACTCCATAAAGGAAAAACTGTGGAAGTGAGGAATGCAGTGAAGTGTGCAGCACTTGATGCAACCCAGACGTAGGTTTGAATGTTGGTTTGTAAACAATGCTAATTAGACCAGAAAAAATAAAAACGGCTCACACAAGCTTTTGTGAAAGTTTTCAGTAATACATCTGAGGAGGTGGAACACCATATACAAAAAGCAATGCCCCTTCTACTGGCTGCACTACAAGACCATTCTTGAGACACGGTGTATAGATACTCTGCTCTTTGGGATGGCACTTTAAGAACCAGGATGCCTTCCTAGCATTTCAAATATTCAATTCCCCATTTCAGCAGTCCCTGCTGTACTTTTAGATGGCGCTGAAATTTCACAGTCTGTATTTCCTTAGTGACATACAAAACTACTGAAAGAATCTATTTAGAAGGGAACCGGGGAGGTAAGCAGCTGGAAACCCATGATGAAGGAAAGACTACTGGTTACCTCCCTGAGGGAGATGGAGGAGAGTAAAAGTTAATGGAAGGATAATCAGGAACTCTTCAGGGATATCAGTTTATAGGCCAGGAGCACATATAACTGAGACTTGTTTGCATATCAAGAGACTACAGAGGAAGGTGTGACAGCCAAATGCAGCTTATAAAAATATGGCTATCTGTAAAGCTGATAGCTTCTTCACATGTGAAAACACAATCCTAATGCTCAACTTGGCAAGTGAAGGCTAAATTACATCAATATGTCTGTTCTGGGCAGCCTGTACAGTGAAATCACTTCTTATGACATTTACAGCGTTTTCAGCAGACACGTGTGGGACTCAGAGAAACAAGTGGGTTTTTTAGGAATTTCAAGGATCCTTGCTTAAATTATCCACAAAAATGAAATACTCAAGCTTTAAAACAACAGGGTGGAATTGGGTGCCTTTCAATGGTCAGCGAAGAAAAAAAAGAACAACTGAAGAGATTGCTCAAAACCACATTATGCTGCAAGAACAGGGTAAAACGTAATTCAGCTTTAGACAGAGCTCTGGGTATTTAAGTTTTTCAGAGTTTTAACAGATTAAACTACAGAGAAGCTGCAGTGCCCAAAAGGCAAAGCTGTAACAGCTATTTACCTACTCCGAGGACACAAAAAGCAAAGTATGTCTGCAGTCATGTCACCCCACTTGGAGACCTCCCTGTATCTCAGCACGGCCAAGAGTCCCTGTCAATACTGGCATAGGAGCCCTTTAGGGACATACAAGAAGTTTGTCCTTATCTGAATTTCTCCCATACTGTTAATAAGCATTTTTTTCAAGTATTATCTTCTAAACAGAGATATTTGTACAGGTTCCCTCATTCACATCAGTACTCCCACTCACGTCTACTCTGCACATTTAACAATTCCCCCAGCTAGTCCCTGCAAGTGCCACCGCACTCCAGCCAGATCCGTGTCCCGACCTTCCCGCCAAGGCCAGCACAAAACTCTCCTTCCCTTCCTGCTCTGGACCGGCTGGCAATATCGCTGCAGCCCACTAAACAGTGTGAAAAGGAAGGACTACTAAAAACATTTCACTGGGCTAAGCAGTCAAACACAAGATTTTATTATTAGAATCTGTTTTGTCAAAAAGAAAGATATTGGCCAAGATAATCTCAGTCTATTTTGTGATCATTTCAGTGAAATCTTTCACGTTGGCCAAATCCAGAAATGTGTGGGAAATCAAGTTATTTAGCCCATTAGGTTTCTTTTACCGTATTAATGACAAATATTAATCTTTATTGTCCAGGGCATTTTTAAGCGTGTGCCTGTCATTCATAAATATATAATTGATTCCTTGGTTATAATTTTTATTAACATACTGAGTATTTAGACTTTCCAGGACTGTAGTCCATTTTATGATCTGACTCATTTCCCAGTGGGAACTCAATTCTGAAATTCCCAAATCCTCTACCATTAAACCATCCCTTTTCATGTTACATTGGCTCTTCATTGCACTTCACTGCCACACCACACACCATGAGAAGCCGGAGTTAAGAGGTTATTAGGATGCTCAGTCTGTCATTACTCAACACCCTTTCCTATAAAAGCTTCCAGGAGCTTCCAGTTTCCAAATGACCCTCCCACGAGGCAAGGTTTTGGCCCAGCACCATGCTTCCATCCTCTCTAGTATCCTGTGATTTTTCTTCTCGCTCTCACATGAGCAAATCTTTGATAATTTTCACCTTCTCTAGGCAGTTCAATGAGACTTTTGATTTGCAAGGGAGTTCAGGCAGGAATTTTACCAGATGAATAGATTTGCTATCTGCATGCATTTCACTATCACATCAGCACTGGCTTTCTTCCAACCAGGAGACGTGGAAGAATCGTGAAGAGGTCTTTGTATTCAGACCAAGCTTTCTGCTGATCTGTGGGCACTATCTGTGGAGTGACTCTATGAAAATGACATCACTGTGTGGCAAACATGTTCTTCCTACAGTAAATTTGTTTAGCATGCAAAGTCAAAACTGAGCTTTTTCAAATTGTCAGCATCTTGAGCTCAGTCTTGCAGCTAAATACCACGTTGTGTTCTTTCTACTCCATGTCTCACACATCAACAACGATACGAACTCGCCAACCAAACCTGAGCTGGCACTTTTTGTGATGACTCACAGAGCTGATTAAAATACAATTGCTCTCACAGACCTGGGCTGGTTCAAAACAGCAGCAAATGTATCAAAGAGGTGTCTGTTAATTCCCCACCCTTAGTTCAGAAAATTAAACACATACAGAGAAGAGACAGGTACAGTAATGGAGTATGCATTTTACCCTTAATTGTAACCACTTCAGCTCTTAACTAATGGGGCTTAATGTAGCTGTACCTTATGATTTCAGATAGGCATCTTTACTCAGGCTGAGTTATGCACTCCATGAGTAGCAGTAACAAAACCGCGCACTCACCAACTGAAGCACTGAGAAATAAGGCCAGAATGAGACTCTGTAAGTTAAAGTGACATTTAGTAGCATAACAGCCACATAACCTCGAGATAGAGGCTCTTAACCTATAGCAGACTTATTTCTAACGCTGTGTTTGTCACAGATGACATGGCGTTACGTGCTCCCCAGACAGCAGTGACACACAATAGAGAAAACTTCAGTCTCTCTGAAGGCAAAAATATTTGTCCTTGTCACCCAGGGAAAGATGGTGACCCTAGCCCAGCATGTGTTGTAATCACACCAGCACAGCGAGCCCAGGGGGAGGAAAATTAAAGCAGCCAAGAGGTAGTGCCTACCTTTGGAATCGATTTATCTTAGGGCATGCCTATAGCCCTCCTCTGCGAGACACCACTGCTGTGCACTTTCTAAAGGAGTCACCACATATCGACCTCTAAACGCCAGCCAGGCTTTCCTGTATGAACCCTGAATGTGACTCAGCGTGGGAATACATCTTCAAAGGTAAGAGTTTCAGACTGCATTCTCTTAAAAAAAAAAAAAAAAAAAAACACCTCCCAAACAAACAGTTGATTTCAAATCACTCTTCCTTCTCCCTTTTGTTTTTGTTTTTAATTGCACCAGGAATGAGCTTTCTTGGGCTACTATTTTAAAAGTCTAGGCCTAGGAGAAGTTCTGCCAAGTCCTAGCAAAACATAATGTAATTCTAAAATTACAGTCTGACAAACTGCTGCTTTGAGAGAACAATCATCTTCTAAATGACTAGGCAGGCTGTCTCAAATCGCTGCTTTACACGAGCTAGAGAAGGGCCACAAAAACGCATAGTGGTCACTGCTCTAACTGTGTAGCCCCCAGACTTCAAAGACATCCGAACATCACCGCATTGCTCATGAAAATCCCGGGGAATTGCTCTGCACTGTCCTTGCTTGGCCTGAATTCGGTTACTGAGCTGAAGTGTCAGGATGGTACCAAGGCAAGTCTGCTCATATCTTGTTACAACTCCAGATTGTGAGACATGAATTATTGTTATTTGATGGAGCTGTGTGGTACCAAACAGAATTAAATCCCTTTGTGTTATTTAAGTTTGAGCTAGGCTGAGCACTAGAGAATATTGCACAGACACTGTGCGCACAGGGAACAGCCACAATCACCTGAACGAGTCTGATGCTCTCTAGACAACAATCCAGGTTTGAGATGGAGGTGGGACTCAAAAAGCAGTGACGGATGATCTCTGGGTCTCAGCAGAGAGAGGAGAATCATATATTTTTATTCCTCCAAACCCTCCCGTCAACAATAAAACATTGCCCAGCAGAAGCAACGTACTCCGGGATAATCCTGTAACATAGCTCTTCCTAATAAACTGGTGTGAAATGGCACCTCCATATCAAGGCCTGCTCTGGAATCCCACTTGGCACTTCTGGGGCCACAATGTGCTGGGAAGATTTGAGAAGCTCTCAAAGGGTGGAGAAAACACAGCGTGGCCTGCCCTTTTCTCTGCACAGCCACTCTGCAGGTACCAAGACGATGCACTGCGCAGAGCTGGCGATAAAGGGCCAGGAAGCAGCGGGCTGAAACCGAACCCAGGCTTCAGGGACACAACGCTACTCAGCGAAGCAGTCTGGAGAAAGTTCCAGCCACAGTGCTGTCTTTTAGCCCCAAACGAGCAAAACCAGCCCATGCCCTGCAGCCATCCACCCCGAGTCCAGGCTGAGGGACAGCGTGTGACGGGCTAGCCGCACTGCTGACAGCCTTGCTGGCACGCAATGAACGGCTTTTTGTTGCTGGATGTGAACCCATGTCCTTCAGCTGGTTACCCAGAGGCCATCAGACTTTGAACCTGCATATCACCATGTCCTTATGGCCAAGGCCAGTGCAAACCACCCACAGTGCCACCTCCCAAGGTGCAGGACCCCAACACCACCAGCAGCACAACCTGGGGCCACCTGCACTACAGCTGCTGCCTCCAAACAAGCAGGGTGAGAGGGTGAAAGCAAGGAAAATACGAGTTTTCAGGTGAATATTCGATCATGGCACAAGCTGATTTATCCAGGGTGGAATTCACCCCAGGAAGGAAGGGTAAATTCACTTTTAAGAGTTTACAGACTTGAAAAAAAATTCAAGCAGCTTGCCACGCTGCAGCCCAAAGCACGCATGTGTCCCTTCTTCCAGCTTCAGCAATCTGCAGAGCTCTACTTGCTGCTAGCTGCAACCTGGAGCATTAGCGCTGTACAAGATTTATGTTTAAAGCATATTAGTGACAGTTTTTAATGATGAAGGAGGCATTTCAGCAAACAGTAAATACTGCAGAAGCTCTGTTTGGCAAAGTTATCAATAATCCTATTAATGACAAGGTGCAATTTACAGCAAACTGGCAGTGGAAAGGAGATAACAGGACTTACGTGAAACAAAAAGATAATACAATATTATTCCATTGACTCTGCTTTCTCTTAATTGCCTTGTTATGTACGCTCGGGGCACACAATCTATCACGGATGAAGTTGTTTGTTCATAAAAGCAGCACACAAGAGGTTTTTAATCCAAGATCCGTCTAGCTGCATTTCAGGATTTATTTCAAAGTTGTCTTTAATTTTTCTATTTTATGTAAGTTTATCCTAATATTAGCAAGCATTATTACTCTGAAAAGAAACTGCTGTGCTCAATTGTGCTATTCGTACCAGATTATGTGACTGCTTACTAAGGCTTTACCCAGTAAGGCTGTACAAAGAGACGTAATTTGCAAAACACACTGCAGACCTCATGTCACTCGTCCCTGTCCCCAGGTTTGCAGAAGGGCTGCTGGCCCTCAGGACAAGATCCAACTAATACTCATTTGTGCATGTCCACGTGACCCATGTTCAACGTGCCAGGTTCAGTGCACGTATTATAAGAGACATCAAGAATACCATTTGCACAATTAGGAAGCAACTCTACTAAACTGAACGCCGTAATTTTCATATAACAAGCAAACTTTACCCCTAACAATGTTTCTGTCCTTCTAACACATGAAAAAAATGCTGGAAACTTTCAAGATTCTAGAAAGATGCATTTGAGGCTTTAAATTTTTTTTTAAATTGTTTTCTTTTCCACATTAACTCATCTTCAGGTGTCCGTGTAGGAGGGCAGACAGATGGTTACTCAGCTACGGAACTTGAGGCTATTCTGCTTTTGTAACAGTTCTGTCTTGGTAACAGCCAGCAGTCTAGAAAGAAGATAGGCTTCAGACCGGGCCAAAGTCCAAATACAGGGTAAGAGACTGTGGAAACATCATTTAAGGGAACTGCTCAGATCTGGCTTTTGTGTGGTTTTGCTTCAGCTTCGATTCCCAAGACTCACACAGATGGATTTGGTCATTACGCCATGAACAGCTAAAAAGCCCAAGGTGCACAATTTTATACCATATATAGTGCTGAGAATGTAAGCTATGCTGGGAATGAAGATGATGATAAATGAATTTATTTTATTTGTAGTTTTAATTATCGGGTAAATTCCATTTACCACCTAGAATGTGAATGTGTTTTATTACAATAATATGCCTCCGGCGTGAAGCCAAGACCGAGCTTCCAAGCAAGGGGGAGGGGGCATTAAATTGTGTTGGCTGGTGTTGAAAGCACTTGACATTTCTCCATTTCATTTCCTAGGTGCAACGTTATAAATAAGCTCAATAAACTGTTGCTTACAGACCTGGCCAATTTGAAACCCTACCTGATAGATTTATTTCAAGTATACCCTGTCCTCCAAAGCTGCTGGGAAACAACAACTTATCACTGCCAACCTGTTATTTCTAGATCTGACATTGCCTAGCATCAGCAAAGCCACTTCCAGTGCTTCTTTGCAGAGTTGCTGAAAGCAACTGGAAGCTGATGGTTGCCTGCACTCGTTTCTGAAGACATAGCAGATAAGCCAAGTGACACTTAGCTGTCCTACATCAATTGCACTTGCCAAAAACAGAGACCACAAAAATGCAGAAACAGATTTTGACTTTCTCTGTTCCACCATTTAGGAGAACTAGAGAATTATTCTTTGCTCAGGATAAAAACATTGGCCAATCTTTTTCTATAGCTCTACTCACATAGCAACCAAATTGACTTGCACTAGAATAATTCAAAATTTCTCAGAACTTTCTCTCATAAAAGCCATCAGCTTGGCGTTACCTGTCTGTGGCAAACAGAGCGAAAAAAAAAAATCAGCTGAGGGTGTTTCTCCAGGTATGTGCTTGTTAAAACACACACACATGGCTGGCATCCTCCATGCAGATGACTGATGTTAAGAGGACTAGAACTTGGACTTTCCAATTTGTGGAGAGCCTTACCTTAAAACAAACTGCAAATGAGATAGTCACAGTCTGCTCTATTAGTTCAGGTACACAGTGAAATTAGTGAAACCAGTTCAGTCCTGGGATCTGACGCCTTAGTGACAAGCAGCACAATTGCTTTGTACAGTTGATGCAAACTGAGAGCTCACACCACAAGATGCATTTGCAACACACACGATCTTTGGGTTCTCCGATTCAGGATTTCGCACTCACGTTGTTACACTGCTCTGGCTGATTATTTCAGCTTGCAAATCACACCCTACCCTGTTCATCCCTTGACAAGGGGCGGTTTGCCACCCACCATCTTCTGCATGCCCAGAGTCCTGCAGCAGCATTTCCCTCTCACATATTCAAGGCAGCAGTTTGGCCTCTGATCCCAGCTGGAGCTGCTGGGCAGAGGGAGACAGTCCAAGAGATTTCCACATTATCGTGGCTCTCCATGAATGACTTCAAAGGAATGCACAGATCCTATCTTCATGAGATTAGCTGGAAGTGTACTGCCTGCGTAGGCAAGCTTGTTCCAGTCTTTTATCCTGTGCCTTACAGGATCTCCATACAGCAGAGACAATTCAAGACCACATTTGCCAAAGCCTCCTACACTGCACTGCGTCTGCAGGATGGTCATTTCCAGCTGCCAGAGCTAAAAGAGAGGATGGGACAATACTTACAGCCTCTCCTATATGTCAGAGAGGTGTTTATTCCAAGGTACACTGCAACTACCATTGTTTTGGTTAATAAGTATTCAAATCCTGTCCTGTTTTGAGTTCCAGAATTACTTTTACTAGTTAGTTTACACAACATACATAATTACATTTCCATGAATACAAACCCCATTTCCTGACATGCCTTTACATTCAAATAAACAGCTCAGCAACACATAAATGCATGTCTGAAGGACAGCAAGTCCCTGGGAGCTTTGGGTGCATCCTTACAGGAAGGAGCTTTGCCTGCAAAGTGGGGAACAGGAGCTGCGCCTGCCACGTACAGTAAACAGCACCATTTTGAAAAAGTACGTGTGGGTTCCTGTGTGCAGCTGCGAAGCCCAGGGGAAGCTCCATAAGCTGTTAGATTTCTGCTTAGTGCTGTCAGATAGGGGTTGCTTGGGCTCTGCACAAGCTGATGTGGATGGGGCTGGGTCAGTCCCTGCTCACAGCTCTGTACGAACCCAAGTGCTCTTCCACAAGTCAGATTTCCAGTAGCACTGCAGCTGCACCAACTGCCAGGTATGCAATGAAGCTACTCACACTAATGCTTTCGGTTGCACTTGTGAATTTTCAAAAGCATCTCCAAGTTTGACATACCCTCTGGATTTCCAAACACCCTACCAGGACAGCACTGGAGAACCAGGGACAGAGAAAAGGCACGTTCTCCGTACATTTCAGCCACTGCAGAAGTTACCAGAGAGATCTCAAGTGAAAGAAACATAAGCTGAGCTTCACCTCCACCTCCTGCTCATGCCAGCTAGAAAAAGAATGATAGGGCAGAGAGAAAAATCACACGGTTGTGGTTTTCTCCCAACAACCAGCTCAGTGTACTGGCAGGCTCCAGGCTGGGCTGCTGACTGCCACCCCAGCTCCAGGATCCAAACCCCCTTCGCTCCTCCCAGCCCGTGCACGCTGGGGGCACCTGGCAAGGCCTGCCTGCAGGGTGGTGCTGTCTCCTCACAAACTGAAATGTGAATGCACCTCAAAGTTACAGGGTGCCAAAGGTAAAGATGGTGCAAGTTTCCCTCTCCTAGATGAAACCTTGGGTTGTGCCAACCGGTCCTGCATTGTGCACATCTCAAACTGCTCCAGCTCCACATTAGCATTCTGGAGCACAGCTTTATCCTCCTGCCTCAGAGACCAGCCCCTGCTTTACATAAACCTTTAATGAAATGTTCTGCCTCAAGCACCAATGCCTATGAACAAAAGGCAGAGTGGAAGGAAAACATGGGTTTGCCTCCAAAAAAAGCCAGAACAGTTCTACAGAGAGAACATGGAAATCCCACTCTCTGGGATCCCTGGAGCACCACTAAAGAGAAGGTAGGGCATCACGAAAAGCAAGAAGCTGGGAACAACTGTAAGTACTTTCCAGAAGTCAGGGAGGAACGCCGTTCAACTGTGGTAAGTGCTAGAACACAGCAGGACTGATCCAGTCTCCCAAAACACGTGTCTGGTTGATGCATATACAGGAGGTTGTAAAGCTGCATGTGCCAGGTCGCCAGCATCAAATGCTCCACAGCAATGAAACAGGCTTCCCACTGATCAGAAGACTGATGCTAAAACCTCCAGATTTAAAAACACATGCAGAAATCTATCAACTTTGTATTCCCTCTGGGATTCTGAGTGCTTACACTTAATGCTGTCAGGTGTTTCAAGTGCTTCTTTTACAAATTTAAAGGCTGTAAATGTTCATCTCCCCTTGCAACACAGGCTAAGTAGAAATAAGAATAGAAACTGATGCTGTACCATTGTGAATCAGTTTTAAATCACAGTTCCTAGTTCTAAGTACCATGAAACTAAAGAAAAAAATTGCAGGGGCCAGCAACAGAAAGCAGTAAGGACAGTTATGGTCCTGATGCAAAACAGTGACCAGGAAATGTTACAAGGTCCACAGAGCTAAGAACACAGGATTGCAATGCAAAGACATCAAGCATTTAGGGCTTCATACTATAACACTTGATTGATATTTTTCAGTCTATGGGAGTTAAGGCATGTATCTTCCATTAATCTTAATAGAAGTGTTTGTTTAAATCCCCAAGACTGCCTTGAAAAAAGTATTTCAGCTTCACAATCTAGATTGGATACCTAATGTTCATTTTTAATATTCACATCTGCCTGTGGGCCCCAGGTCAGTAAATCATTTAAGAGTGCGCTTCAAAATGTAACAGCTAATAAGGCTACTCGTGCTCAAAATTAAGTAAACATAGAAATGTCCCATCCAGCAGAGATGGGGTTGCTCACATAGTTCTGTGTGTTGAACTGGTGCCTAAAACCTGCAGAGAGGCTGTGATAAGGAAATCACCATCTTGCTAATAAACACTATAGTGTTACCATGCTTATTCTTATAAAAATCAACAGGCAACATCCGAGACATGCTACGAGACAGACTGGTGTCTTGGAGACATCAATTACTTGTGCACCTTGGCTTTCTCATACATGTTTTGGGGTCCCAAATGAGGAATCTGAACGAAGTTCAAAAAGTGGACCCAACTGAACATGTTTCAAATATTGCTTTAGTTTTTCTGAGCAGCGAGACTCCTGGAATGGGTTTTCCATATCATATAAACAGCTATTGTGAAGATTAAAAACAAAGCAAGAAAACCCTCCAACCCCGCCCAAACCAACACCTTAAAGTAACAGTAATGTGGAGTAGAACAAGCCCTCCTCCCCAGCTAGATTTCAAATACACAAAATACAGAGGGCTTTGGCAATTTGAAATACCTTCAGCTTTGGCTCTCCTTCCTTCTGCAGGACAGCACAGAATGACCTGTGACAGCAACTAAACTCAAGAACCTGAGCTGAGTATCCAAAGATGGGCAGGGGGTTGTTACGCCCTTTGGGAGGAGGCATTTTGGGAAGGATCACCACCAACATTTGGACCTAATCTCCAACTTGGTAACTGAGGTCTCTGGAAGCGTGGAAGTATTTGGATCCCATCATCTGATTCTCACTTACCCCCAATCAGCATCAGTTTGACAATAAATTAATGACTTCATGCACACAACATTTTAGCTTTTTAAAGCCAAACCGCTATTTGTGGCTATATTTTGAAACTCAGAACCCAACAATAATCATATAAAAGCCCAGAAGTTTCTACATGCAGGCACATCCAAGGTAAGCAGTAAGTACATAAGACAGCAGTTGGATGTTAAACGTGATCTGGTGTGACCATGTGTGGCACAAAGGAGAGATCCCACTCTCCTACCGCTGCCTGTTGCCTTCCTTGCAACAGGCACAGCAACTGGTAGACGAGCTGAGTAAGTCCATTCAACCTGATGATCTAGCAGAAAATTAACACGCCAAGAGGTAAAAAACCCTCCAAGGACTTTTCTGCCCCTTATTAAAACCAAACATGGCCCACAGGATGAGACCAGGGAGTCCGCTCCTTGTCAGCCACACAACCTGCAAACCTGAGGCAAAGGAGAGCGAGGAGATGCACAGCTCCAAAAGAAGAAAGAGACTGTCCCTTTTGGCATCGGTTCATGGGTAGGATCAAACCTTCAAGCCACGCTCTTGGTGAGCAAGTGGCATCCAGCACATGTGGGGGAGGAGACAAACTTGTGGGTTTATGGGGCTAGCCAGCAGACAGAGGCAGGTTTGCAGAATAATACAGCAGAACCAGTGCATGCAGAGATGCACACAAAAATCACAGCACGCTGTTGGCAATCTGTGTGATACTTTCCCACAGCTGTGCCAAGAGGCACACTCAAAACGGGGCACATTTGGCCTCCCTCTGTATAGCTGTAAGCCTGGACGAAGTCCTGCCAAGCACAGAGGAGTGCCCTTCTTCACACCAAATCCCTCCCCACTCCCTGAAATCCTCCATGTATTTTGTAATTTGGAAGGAAGAGCAATGAGAAGAGCACATGTGAGAGAGGCAAGAGGACTCACCTACCCAGTGTGCACTCACGGTGCGGTGCTGAAGGTATATGGACTGTTTGTATGGGGGCAGCAGGCTCACGCCAGCAGGTGCCAGCCACAGTAGCTCACTGTTGCGTACTGCAGAAAATTCCACCTCCTGTGCCCACACTGTCCTAGAGCAGTACACAGTTACCCAACTGAAAATATCTCTTACCCATTGCACTGGTCCTGCCAGCAGAGAGAAAGCAAGCTGCAGTATTTTCTGCAGCCCTTGAGTCATATTCTCTCTGGTAAAGTTATTATCCCTGACTCTTCTGCAGGCAAACACGTTCGGGACCCACAGAGACCCCTACTCCTACATTATGGCAAGACAAGGACTTATGCGAAAAGGTACTTGGAGTCACAGCATGCCCTGCATAAAGAATGGGATTTCCTTGAACTCATTTATGTGTGAATGACAGCATCGTTTTCAGAAAAAGCAGCTCATTTTGATCCTTCTGAGTAATTCCACTGATTGGAACCACCAGTAGATTGCTCTGTGGTTCATTGATTACATGCAATCTGAATAATTGCGTTACTAAAATAGACTGGCTCGGGCACCACTGAAAACAAGTCAGAGCAGTGAGGGATGGCAGAAGCAGTGCACACACCTGTACGAGGGCCACCCGAGCACCCCCACACCAGGAGGACAGCAGAAGGTGCTCGTGCAGCTGCACAGAACTGATGTCCAGAGGGTCTGCAGCTCATCTGTTCTTCCCTATGGCTGTATCTTGCTCCCAAGTGGATGGGCCACTTCATGCTGTGGTCCCAGACGTGAATTTAGTATGCATGACGGTGTTCCTGAGGGCAGCGCCTACATGAAGTGATGCTAAACATGCTGACAAAAGCAAGGGAAGTGACCTGGAAATGATAAAGTGAAGCAAGGCAAAGGAACAAAGATGAAGTGGCCAAGGAGAAACGTTTGCATGCTTATATTGATAAAGCCTGCTGTGGAAAGGTGATGAGTTTTGTTTGATACAGTTAGTGCAGTGCAGGCATTGCTAGGTGTCTCTGGTTTGGGCAAAAGCTCTTTAGATTGGCAGCCAGAAGATTAATCTTGTGCTGCCCAGAAGTGGTGGGGGCTACACATGGAATAAAAAAACCCTACTTTAGTTTTTTGTCACGTAGAATATTATGTCAAATGGCAGAGACGAACTGTCCTGAGCACAGTAACAGCTTCCTGGCAGCAAGCACTGAGCTGCCATGCAATTCTGAGCAGCTTAAACTGTAATTCTCAAAGCTGAGGTCCCTTTCTCATAAGCAGCAACAGCAGAAAAATTAATTTTAATATGCAGAAGGAATCACTTGTAAAATCAAAGATCAATATTAAAAACCTAAATGAGCTACTTTCATGACAGATGATATTTTAAACACCGCAAGAGAGAAGAAACTTCCCTTAAATAGGTGCCAGTTAATTAATGAGATTTGGTAAATGAGTGCATTTCCTGCGCAACAAACTACAGACTTCCACTTCCAAAGTACATTATGTTAAATTGGACAAAGGCCCATTATTCTGGAATAAAAGATTGCCCACTGGAGGGTTCACACTAAAATAAGCATTCCAAGAATATCTTCATCCAGGAACACAAGCAGTGTATTTGCAAGTGGAGACCAAGCAACCCTTAAATATACTATTATCTCGTAAAGGAATTAGTACAATCAAAGATTTAGCACTTAGTAGCTAAAGAAAACATGGCAGCTGGGCCTACTGGTTTATACAAAAGCTCAGGAGTCAGAGGGATGAGCTGCCTCTTGTGCATATAAGACCCTCGGGGCAGGTGTACACTCTGCAGCATAAAGCCATGAGCTGGCTCTGTACCCTGCGCTATACCACGCAGACATCATGTCTCTCAGTACCCAGGGAGCATAATATACTTTTATTTAAACAGTCAATTACAGAGTGAGCTAGTTTGTCTGGAGTTAGCAGACCATTTGGGTACCATGCCATATTGCGGGGTATGGACAGGACCGGGTGAGCATCCTTAGCATTATGCATAAGTCCACGGTGGACTTGGGCATTATCATCAAGTGGGTCTTGAGCACAAGATAGTGGTGGAGACCACAAATGGGATACGTGCTCCCACTTCCTTCTGGAAGACACCCTCAACACCCAGACACCCTAAACTTGGTAAGACATAGCAAGAGCATCACTAAAAGTTGACAGAAGGACCAGACACAAGACCAGTGTGATTTCTAAGGACTCTCCCCAGCTCAACCTGTAACACGCCAAAGCCTCCACTTCCAAATTACTCCCCAAACCTTGCCTACAAAAAGCTTTATGCCAGCAGCGTGCTCAGCCCAGATGAAAGGATGGTGGACTTTAAGTAGATAAGTCATTTGGGACAGACACCATCTTGATCACACTCTCTGGGTGTCCATTCTCTAGGCCAGCAGAAAATAATCCTTAGCAGACTACGTGCTACTGACACAGAAAGACTATTCATGTTATTCTCTGGAATAATAAGCATCAACCTTACCTCCTCAGGAACATCTCTGAGCTCTCTCCCTGTGAACAGCCAAAGTCAACTCACCAGGATGCCAAACTCTTGACTTTCATTATGGCAAATTATTCACAGCAGAAGTGTCACTTTAGGACTGTAAAATTCCTTGCCATTATAAATATTTTCATATCATGACTTTCCTTCTCTTATACCTGTGGAGTCTTAGACCACACTGGTTTCTTCATCTTTAGACTATGCATAGCTGTTCCCACACAGAGGACAGTTCTCAACTTACTGGAACACAAAACAAGACTCACAAAACCCTCTCTAGACCTTCAGAAAGAAGCATTAGTATTAATTTCTTACAGCATGTTCCGTGATTTTTCCTATTCCCCCAAACAAATTTCCCTTTCCTACCAGAAGGCCCAATGATGCACACACCACCTTCAGTACATATCAATATATCGATACAAAAGCCAATGCCTTACAGTACATCTCTTTGCCGCTTTAATACCCTGACTTTTCCCTATGGCTGTTTGAACTAAATCCATTCTAAACCTTAACTGTATTTCTGTACCAATGATTTCCAATTCAAGGGCTTTGCATTGCCAATTACACACATGCACGCACATACCTACATGTGCATCTTCTGTTAATACTTTAAGCGATACTTGAATACTTTAACATCCTCTTCAAAGCCTTTTATGATTTTCCTCACAACGCTATTTAGGCTACCAATTAACCCCACTGAAACATCACTGTTAGCTAATGATCTTAAAACAGCGGGCAGAGCCAGGACCACGCAGTCACCTTCTCATATGCAGGTACAAAGTCCTGGCTTGCCTATAACCATGGTTTTTTTCTAACTTACCTAGGGAGGAAAACACTCAGTATTGCTTATTCACAACTCCACTGACCGACATCTGCTTTGGTAGTTCAGGGCAGGAGTGCTGCGCCACGCTACACGAATCATCACTTTTTCTTCAGTGATCCGTTTGGCACGGCCAGTGCTATTAGTTAACACAGATTTTGCACACTAAGAGAATGACTAGGACTGTACAGCAGCAGGACAGCAGACAGGCACGCCATAGCAGCTAGGACACCTCGTGCTTCTGACCTCCTACAACACGCCAGCAGGCAGGAGCACTGCCTTCCATTTCCAGGCCCCATCTCACGCTGGCAGCCACCCTGAGGTGAGGATGTGGGCCGCAGGGTAACCTGTCACAGACAGGATAGGGCTGAAGTCTACGAAGGGCTTAACCCTCCCCACAGCTTGTGCCAAAACAGCTGGGGAAACAGCGTGGAGTCTCCAGCAGGCTCAGTGCCTGGCCCTGTCCATGGGCACACCAGCCCCTTGGGCCAGGGGAGGGTGGCTGGGGGGCTGCCCAGTGGGAAAGGGCCTGGGGGCCAGTGGGCAGCGGCTGAATGTGAGCCCCCAGTGTGCCCAGCAAGGCCAACGGCATCCTGGCTGGTATCAGACATGGTGTGGCCAGCAGGCCCAGGGCAGTGCCCATCCCCCTGTGCTGGGCACTGGTGGGGCCACACCGTGACCCCTGGGGTCAGTGTCGGGCCCCTCACTCCCAGAGGGACGCTGAGGGGCTGGAGCATGTCCAGGGATGGGCAGGGGGCTGGGGGGCGGCGGGGGGAGCTGGGGGTGCTCAGCCTGCAGAAGAGGAGGCTCAGGGGGGACCTTCTGGCTCCCCACAGCTGCCTGACAGGGGGTTGTAGGCACGGGGGGTCGGTCCCTTCTCCCAGGTGACAAGTGACAGGACAAGAGGAAACTGCCTCAAGTTGTGCCGGGGAGGTTTAGGTTGGAGATTAGGAAAAATTTCTTCACGGAAAGGGTGGTCGAGCACTGGAACAGGCTGCCCAGGGAGGTGGCGGAGTCACCAGCCCTGGAGGTATTTAAAAATACCACGTAGATGTGGCGCTTAGGAACGCGGTTTACTGGTGGGCTTGGCAGTGTTGGGTTAACAGTTGGACTTGATGATCTCAAAGGTCTTTTCCAGCCTAAAATGATTCTATGCTTCCCCAGAACAAGCAGCTATCTGTGTATCTATGGAGTCTTCAGGACCATATTGGTTCTCACCTGTAGATGATACAAGGAAAACAAGAGTAGAAACAGTCCCTTCCACAAGCCCTGGCTGCTGGGTTTTCTTGCTGGTAGCAAGTGTTTGACTTCTCATAGTCTGGGTGTTTTTTAAGTTGAAGTCACCTGCAGTGTCCTGTTTGGGAAAGCATTTTCTAATGCTTTTTTGTGCACTGGGATAAATGCACATTTCTGTGCTCTGGTTAAAAATTCTGTCTTTTCCCTGATCAAAGGAACTGGAA
Source organism: Falco peregrinus (assembly GCF_023634155.1). NCBI lineage: Eukaryota > Metazoa > Chordata > Aves > Falconiformes > Falconidae > Falco > Falco peregrinus. The sequence continues at coordinate 60,388,567 of NC_073728.1, read as the reverse complement.
CTTCTGTGGTGCATAAACCACTACAGAAATAAAATTACACTTTTCCTATTATGAGCATGAAAAAAAGAAAAAGCAAAACCTTCCTACATAAACATGATAGAACAGACACTGAAGTCGCATACTAAGCGTTTTGCAGTGGTTTGAGAAAGAAATACAAAATTTGAAGTTAATATTCCTCATGGAATGAGATTAAAGATATTATTTTACACCCTACTTGAAACATCATAGTAATTTTCATCTGCACTAATAAAAGTAAATCATAAGCTGATCTTCCATGCATTAAAATTACCGTTTCATGCAACAGTCACAATGTTTGAGACTTATGTGCCCTTTGGAACTTCTGCCACAAACAGAGCTGAATTTAGGGACTGCTGCGTGCAAAAATTTATTATATGAATTCTTTCCAAAGGAGGATATTGTCATGTACAAAACGCAACGTGGGCAGCTAGAGAAAAGCATCCAGTACTGAGTAAAGACTCTAAGCTTTCAGGAGGAAAATATTTAGAACTGAACACTAAAAAAAAGAAAATAAAAATCATATGGCATGACATCAACTGTTGGGTGATCAGCAGAGCCCTGTTTGGAGCACAGTCGTCACCCAGACATTAATGAATTCACGTGCAGTCCCCTTATCTGCAGCTCAGCCTCTACCTTTGTAGAGCAGAATACAACTGGCTGTTAGACAGAAGTAGTTCAATATTCATTAGCCAAAAGAGCCCCCACTTTGTGCTGCTGCTTGCAGTACAAATCATCTGCCCAAAGGTTTTTGTCAATCCCATCACCTGCTGTTTCATGAACACTGTGCCTAAAGACACCGTGCAATTCATCAACACTTCCAGACCTCCGCTGGGGTGTTCTCATAGCCTGAGTCCAAAGCTGGGAAACTGCAACCACTTTTTCAGCGATTCAAACAGAAAGCACTGGAAAGACAGAAGGTTTAACCTCAAATTTGCATACAGTAACTTATCCTCACAATAGTCCACCCTTCAAAAACTTGCTACGTAAAAATGGAGGATTGAAGCGGGCTGTTGCACGTTGGGAGTTTTTACTCCAAATCCTCCCAGGGAGTCTACAGCAGGCTTGCAAGTGCACGCTTTTGTTCTGCAACCCAGGACAGCAATACATTCAACTGTGCCAAAGCAGAATTGTCAGGCACACAGATTTAAGGAGGTAATACAGTAAGGCTCAGGGAGTAGATACAATCATAAAGAGATGCAGGCAGAAGTTGCTTCTTCCTTGCTCTTTACTATCAATCATCCCTATTGTTGTATGGGATGCAGAAGGCATAGCACAACTTCTTCAGAGGGAAAGGCGGCTGGGGTAACCTTCTCCTCTGCCACCCATGGCATACTCTGATGACTCAAATCCAAACCCAGCTTCCTCTGATCATCCTTGCTCTTCTGGCTAAGAAAAACCCAGCACAAATGGCTGCATTCAGGGGTGTGAGGCACCAGATGTACAAGGGTTTAATCTGCTCTAGCCAACACTGTCAAGTGAAAGTCTAAGTTGCTTAAGAGGTCAAAAATGACCTTTCTCAGATTCTTCTGTGTCTGCATTTCTACTGCTGAGCTCTGCAATAAGTCTCGGTGACATGCAGATTATCTGAAAAGCTCAGTAAAGCCATGGATAGGAAATGCCTAGGTACGGTAGAGATCCAATCTACATAAGCTGTCAAAAAAACTGCTTTCAAGTCTCTGGAAGCCATGCAGAAAAGATCTTCATAGCCATCTGCTTAGTTACTGTAAGCACTCAGTCCCACAGGTCACACCGGGAAAAAAGTAATCCAGCAAACTGGGAAGCCCCATAACCATCTTTCTAGTAGCACGTGGGCTGAAGTCTGCTACCCCAGCGCTGGTGACGCTTGGTCACGCACGTTTCTCTCTCTCCACTGTATGCTTGAAAATGCTCTTTAAGACACAGCTATGTCAAATAGTCTTGTCACCGTCTTCCAAATAACTCACATGAACGTCTTGCATTTTTCAAGTGGCATCGTAAAACACAGGGCTGCACATGCCACAAATACTGACATATTTCAGTAATACAATCCAGTAGCAGCATATGGAGAATATTTATATAGGTCTTTATTGTTTTTTATGAAAGGTAAATGACCCTTTTGAGGAAATGGTGACTTGTGCTGACTGTATCTTTTGTTTTCAGAAAAAAACCACCAACAGGGGGAGGGTCAGAGGCTTTGCAAATCTAACTTCAGGGTAAAAATCCCTTTGCTCCTTTTTTAGGAAAAAAAAATCTTCACTTCCTAAGGTTTTACTGTCATTCATCCTATAAGTTGGTCTTGCTAAACTAGTTACTTGACACAGTAATTAGTAGAAATAATAAGATACATATAAATACAATCCAGATATTGAGTCTTGAGACACAAATTCCCATGATTTAAAAGTCACCTCATTGATATACTTTCATATCTTAAGGTCAAGTACTTCTAAATGAGGAAACTAGTGATTCTGCTCATCAGTGGAGAACTAACACTGTATTAGCTAGCTGCATGCACTGGTCTGCCACAGCATTCCCAAGCCATGGAAGCAGTAAGATTTCAGATGTCTAATTAAGTCCTTTTACTTGTTGTTTTACTAATTGGGGTGGAGCAGTCTGGTCACAATTTTAGCTGTTGACAAAAGCAATTAAGTAGAATGGGGCATTAATTCCTTCTTGATCTCCTGAAGAAACCAACACACGTTCAAACTCAAGCGAGAGAAACCAGAACTAGCAGGAGCGATGCGATATTAGCACATGAAGTCTGACGAAATAGAAAGCCACAAAACCAGCACTGGCTCCCCACAGTGCCAACAGCGGGGACCACTTCAGCGCTCCCAGCCCAAGCTGGTGAGGCACCAAAACCTCAAGTCTTCGCACTTGTGCTTTGCTTGCTGACAGCAGGAACACCCTTTGAAGGTCATGCCAAGGTGACTCTTAATTACTTTTTTCCCCCCTTATGTTTTCTGGTATTCTGCCTTTGCTTTATAATATACCAGACTAAAGACTGCTTGCATTTCTTATGATATTCCATATTAGCTCATATCTATGCAAAAAGTTCTCTTCCACTGCTAGGAATGAACCCAGCCCTCTTCTATTCTACTAGGAACAAGATTTTCAATATTTCTCAGTAGTCAGAATGCAGAACATACGCACAGCCTCTTGTGAATCAAACAGTGCTTGTTCACAGCAGGGAAATAAGCCAAGGTCAAAGCTGAAGAGGTTTGGTGTTTGGGTTTTTTTTATTATTATTATTATTTTTTAAAGCTGGCCTATTGATAAAGGAGGACCTTGGCCTCACTCCCTCCTGTCACAAACCAATGAAGGAAACTGCTGGCTGAGCTGTGCCTTAGACGCTTTGCAGGTGTGAAAAGGGAAGAGGCCATCATGTGCAGGACCACTGCTCCATCCCAACCCAGCTCTACTGACCAGGACTTTGGCCCTGAGTTTGGGCAGGGGGTATTTTCCCATGGAATCAACCAGGCAGGTGCTGTGTCCACATTCATGGCTCTGGCACCATGGAAACCAGGAACTGTCTAGATTCACTGGGAAAGAAATTGGGCAAACCCATCCCCCTTCTGAGCTCCAAATTACTATGGAGACTTCAGCCAGAGCCACGTGAAAGACTGAAGTGATGCTCTCCCAAACACCTTTCCCCTGGGAGGACGTTTAAAAGTAAGACCTGCTAAGTTGAAAGTGTCAGTTTTTACTACTCCCCCTACAATTTTTGCTTTGGTTCCCCTCTCCATCCTTCTGGGACACTACTGGCTGGCTTCTGCCTTCAGTCCCGATGCACTTTTCCAAATCAGATCAGTACAAGGTCCCCAGGCAGCTTGTGAATCACACCTCAATGGGAATTAAACTGGGTTCCTTACTGTGCTCTTTATTCAGATGCTGGAAGGCCATTTGCGCACTGATGCTCATTGGCTTTCCAAACCTTTGCAACAGAGGGCTAAGATTAGTCTTCAAGCTCCAGAGGAAGGTCTGCACCGAGGGAGAGTTTCTGCAGTTACCATGATGAAAAATGAGGAGCAGATCTCTCTTTCCCTTTGCAGCTGAAAGGCATCTGCTCCCCACTTCACCAAGCACCCCAGCGCACTGATGGGACAGGTCAGCACTCTCTCTTCCCTGCCTGCCTTCGGGAGGCCGGTGCAAGGAACAGTGCCAGATTTATGTGGTATTTGTTTGCCCTCCCGAGGAAGGGCAAAGGCACAGCATAGCCCAAAGGAAGAGCAATACACGACTCAAGGGACCAGTCTGGCTTTTAAGGTGCCAGCACTTAACTCTTGTGCTCTGCTACATCACACAGCAGCCTCTGAACAAGTCCCATAATCTCACTGTCCCTCTGTTTCCGTCTATCAAAAGTGGGTAACAGCCTGTCTCTTAACACGGAAGGACACCTTGACAAATGCACTAATTATCACCAGACACCCCACCCAAGCAAGCAAGAAAATAAAGGCCATTTATTTGCCTAAAACTCTTCCAGTTATAAAACCACTACCAGGAAACTCTACAAACCAAGACTCTGGAACCCCATTTAATTAAATCAATGAGAATTATATCATTAATTTATAAGAAAGCTCAAACCTAACAGGAAATTGTTTATACTGACCAGCATACAAAATCCTTTCATCGAGCCGCTCGGCGGTACCTCCGCTATCAAACAGCCTTTGCAGCCCAGCTGCACCTCCGCTGCTCCATTTGTCATCTCAATGCACCATTTGTTCCTCAGAACACCGATCATCTTACACAAAGCAGTTGTCATGCGTCTTCCTAGTCCCTACCATCCCAAGCACTTTACACATTCCTCTCCACATGTGCTCATAAAAATCACTTGCCATAAGAGTTTTTAAATGGGACTTGTCAAAACATCAAGATAGAAGGTGTGCAAGACAGAACCTCAGATTTCTTGTGCTACATGCTGAAACACTCATACACACAGCCTTATACAATAGGCTTTTCTTTCCACAAACATACCACTGAGATATTTGGACATGGCTTGTAAAGAAGAATCATGCTAGGAGGGGAGGCAAGAGAGAGAGAGAACAATCTTAAAAGGGAACTTCATGCATGTAAAAGCCTACAAAAAGTAAAACCTGGCTATCCGTAACAGAAACGATTAGGAAGTGATTTAAAGGAGTTTCGAAATACTGTTTCAGCGGTTGGTTGAACACCTCCTTTAGAACACAAACATTTGGCAGGCTATTTATAGGCCAAGGGGAAAAGCTCCTATTTCCCCTACCCAAGCACAGCAGGCCACAGTCTATTCTCAGTAAAGAACATAAATTTTGAACAATTCCAATAGACATGAACAAGTCACTGGATTTATCTCAATTTAACAGATTTCAGAAAACTTAAAGAAGTGATACTAGAGACAAGCCCTCTCAAAGACACTCAAACGTCTACTAGACCTACTATCGCGTAGATAGCAATTGCTGATTTATTGACCGCAAAACGCTGTGGATCAAGCCTTAGTATTTGCTAATATCTCTGCTGAAATTGGCCTTTAATGGTCCAATCCAACTCCCATTAATGAGAAAGGAAAACCACCTCTCTTCTTTAGTGGAGTTGAATGAAGTTGTAGCAGTTAGCATCTGATCAGTAAAAATAAAACATTTGGATCAATTAGTCTTACTGGCTGCATTTTCTCTGATATGTAAACTTCAAATCTAGAGACACAACAGAGAAATTACACTGCTGTTTCCACATTAAAAAAACCAAACAAATGGTGTTGAGAAGTGGAAATCTACCTCTAATGCACTTGGGCACTTGGGCGTAATTCAGAAGTAACCCTGGCGAAGCCAGGGCAGCTCCAGGAACATAAATACGAAGTGACAGGGAAATCCAGCCTACTATTCACATCACATATTTCATGGTTCTTTCTATTTCACAGTAATACACCAAGTTAAGCTGCTTATTAGATGGGCACATTCTCCGAACTGCAGCCAGACTTGTATTTTATGTTGGGCTTGCCATCAGTACTGACTGCCCTTTAATCATAATTCTGCTGTCATTTGTGGTTCCACTTGGGAAGATGCTTGCTTTAATTCACAAACTGGGTAGCTGTTAGCACTGCTATGCCCCAGAAGAAAGAGGTATATGGGTAATGCCACAAGAGGGACTTAATCGTAACCATCCCTATTTATACAAACCTCTTGCACATTTCCTTAATCTTATCTATACCCTCAAATACTTCTGTTGGCCTACAAGACGCTGTGGCACATGCTTCCCAGCCCCACAATCCACCAGTCTGCAAATAATGACATTCCTGAAATGACATAATAACAGCTAACAACCGTGCCATAAAGAACAAAAAGATGTTGCACATCTTTCATGGAATGAAAAAAAGATGACATTTTTATTGGCAGAATCACTAATGGACACATGGTTCTCATGTGATTTATATTTATTTTTAAGAAATGCCTAGTATCAGATAATGAAGTTTCCTAGAAAACAAAAACAAACCCCAAACCAGCAATTTCAAAATGCACACTGCAGTCTGGCAGCTTATGAATGAAATGCTCCGTAGGTGTTTATGTACATTTATAATTTACTACAACACATTAAGAAATAAGACAACTGCAAACAACAAGCTGATGCTCTCCCAGCTGTGTACACTATGCAATATCTCCTACCAAGGCTTAGCCAGCCTCACAACCAACTTCTCACTTGGGAGGCAGACAGAAGGATTCAAATCTTCTCCATCAACCAAGTAACAAACGGCAGCGACTTTGCCTTTACAGAGTTTGTATTGCTGGTGTTTTAAAGCAATACACACTGAACAGCTGAAATGCTGTTTAACATATGCACAGTCAAGGAACAAAAGCACAAATCCTGTCCCTGACGCACAGAATCAGCACACAAGGCCTGTACTGGCAGCCTCCACAGGCCGCGAGGAACAGAAATCTCTCCTCCAGGTCTAGGGACAGCAACAGCCGTGAGAGAGGCTGCTAACTTTGTCCTCCAGCAGTGCTCGGAGATGAGGAGCACTAATTGCACCTCTCCATTGAGTAGGACAGAAAATGCCAAGGGACACCGCTCCTTAGCGGGGACAAGTACCATGGCTTATTGCCTGGTTCTCACCTCTCATGTTGTGTGCACAAGGCACAAGTGGTTCACCTCCAGGTCCTGAAAGAGAAGGGTCACATCTCACCTTGCTTTCATCCTGCATCCCAAACTTGTATAAAATCACTGCTAATCTCACACAGAGGCAAGCATCCATATCTGACAGCTCACGCAGGACCAAAGAGCCAAGAAATTGACATGGCAGCAAGAAAAGAGCTAAATAGCTAAGAGCCTGTAGCCTATGCCCAGGCTCACATGCTGTCCTCCACTGACTTCTGAAGAACGGCTCACATGCTTCAAATTATTCAACTATTTAAAATATCTGCAAGATTACAGGTTTAATATACACGTCAATTTGTCGTAACAATGGATTTTAAAGAAAGAAAAGTAAAGAGACTTCTAGCCCTGATCTTCCAAACCTTGCTTGCTTCCTGACTTGTGTTGGATGTGATTGTAACCATAAGCAGTAACCATTACTAAAATGACAAATACTTAAACCAATATAATAAACAATAAACACAATATACAAATAAATAAACACAATATATGAATAAACAAAAAGACAAACCATGAAACAACCACCCCAAACAAAAACAAAACAACTTCAGCAACAGAGCTACTTGATTCTGTCAGGTCAGGACTCTGATCATGTGCCATGACCCAAAATGATAAATCAATAAGCCAAATTAACTCCTTCACTTGTCATTCACTTTTTTTTCCCCTCTCCCCTCCTTCTGCTAATAGGTATTGTACCTGCACCTCTGAGAAAAGCACAGAGGACCCCACTGTATCTGTGACCAGGTGACAGTGGGGGTGATGTTAGAGACTCACAAACACCTCCAACTATTAAAACCACTGGATTTGCAGCAGCTCCAGCTGTCAGATTACAGGAAGGGAACCGGAACAAGCTGTTACTGAAGTAAAATGCACACCCAGTCTCTAAGTGGGAAGTCAACACAGATTTTAAGATTTAATTCCCAAACCCAAGGGATGCTGCTTTCTGAAAGATGTGGAAGCCAGAACCATGGACACTGGGACTGCAGGGTGAGTCCCTTGTGGACCACGGCACCAAACTCAGCCAGGCACATGCTTAGTTTTAAGCATGCTCCTAGCTCAGGAAGAGATCTCTAGATGCAGTTTTAAGCATATAACTAATCCTATGGAACTTGGTGAGACATAGGCTTTTCTTTACATCCTCACCAGGAGTAGACTCAATAATACAAGCGTGCACAGAAGTGCCTCACTGATTCAGGTCTCATGCAGTGACTGGGCCACAGGATAATTTATACAACATTTTCACATGCTCTTGATCTTTCAGACTGAATTTCTCTATTGGATCCACTGTTTGTGGTTGCACCTGTAACCCCGGTGAATTGTTTCATACTGTATCATCCTAATGGCCAAAGCACTAGTGACCCATGGAACTGTAACCCCAAACCCCTTCCTGTGCATGTGGGTAAGGAAGCTCTGCTGAATTTCAGTTCCATGAACAAGACGACAGATTTGAACGAAGTGATGGAAAAAACTTGAAAATCTCAACAGCCATCTATGTTCTCTGCAGACCCACTGAGTACACATAGCATCTTGCCTGTGTACAGCTAAAGTCCCCTGGCAGCTATCCAGGGATGGCCACTGAGCAGTGGTGCTTCCTCTCCAGTCTGCAGGGCAGAGCAAGGGACCACGTGAAGATGTTCCTAAAGTCTGTTCTTGCCCAACTTCTGCATCCCCGCATGACCCTCATTCCCATACCCTCTTCTGAGGTCCAGCCCTGCAGAATGGTGCTGGCGAGAGGCCTGAAGCTATGTGGAACACTGCAGCTTTCTATCTGCTTTAATTTGTGGAAGAAACATGGAACATGAGCTCCAGTCCCAGATGACCAGGCTGTACATGGTGTATGATGTTTATACACGTGCATTGGAACAGACTATACGTACACATTCAAAATTACTGTAATCAGGAAATGAGCCATGAAATGTGTAAGCGACGGCACATTAATAATCTGTTTTATAGCTTAAATTAGAATCTTTGGAATTTCACAGCCGGAGATTTTTAAATAGGTCAAAAATGTGGTAATCACACTTAATGATCACACTGTGATATGCACTGCATCAGAGTTAGGAGCGAGGAAACCTGAGCAGAATGCATATGAGCTACTGGCACATCCAAAAAAAGCATTTAATGAACCTCAAGAACAAACACATAGCCCAGGTCAGAAGGTCTTTTTTGCTTTTGGTCCTGCTCTTCAGAAACGAGCTGCGAGATTCCATATGATCACAGAGATCAAGTGCTGCGCCTCCATATCTTCTGTTTAGTTAGCACTACAGATCAGGAAAGGATACGACTGCTTACAAGTAGTGAGCATTTAGTAGTGAAGAGTAAGCCTTCCCCAACTGAGGAACGTGGCTTATTATTGCACTTGCCCATGCACACTTCAGCCCAAGTAGGCACAGTTAAAACACACTTCTGGGTATCAGCATTTTGATTTCGTTAAAAAAGAAAAGATCAAGAATCAACAGACCAATCACAGTAACTTTCTAGGCTCCAAACCTGGGAAACCCTTGACAATTTTTCTAAGTTAGACACATGCTTATGTTCTCTTTACTTGACTTTAGGTACAATAAATCTGATGGAAGAATTGTGGAAAGAATGAGAATTTCAGCAAAGTAAGACAGTCGCTGCTAATTAATCCTGTCCTGTCAAGCTGCTGAGGCATAACCAAAAAGGTAAACCAAGAAAAAAAATGAACTAGCTATATTCTGTGAAAACAAAGTCAATGTTTGTCTACTGTGAAAGTACAAAGTCAGCAGGGGAGACTGCTTGGAAGCTTATAAGAAAGCAGGAGAGAAATGTTTTTTTGGTTTCTTTTTTCCTCCAGTCAAACTTGGCTTCTTCTAAAAAACAAAGCAAAGCAGAAGATGAAAGGCCTTCTTTTCTGAAGCCAAAGATGAAGAATACAAAGAATATTAATGACTAACAACTCTGTAAATGCCACGAGCTTAGCTGTAGTAGTGACAAAAAGGAAGAACAGCACTGCTATTAACTAATGAAGTTTCTGATCTAGCGAGCAGTGATGAAGGCTGATTGGGTCACATGTGGACGGGAATGTTAGTTCAGAGAACACAGGTTTCCTACAGAGGATAAAAAGAAAGAGGGAAAGATGCCATTACATACACGGAAAAGCTAAGGATGGCTGTGGCTCATTCACAAAGCACGTAAAGGTAGTAAATCCTCAATTAGGGCTTGTATGTCCCTCACGCACGTTTATACATGCGGGTACAGCAGATAGCTATCCTGCTGGAAGCTCAAGGATTGTTGCAAATTTGTCACTTGTCCTATATTACAAGACATTGGATTTTGACGAATCACATTTCTTAAAGGAAAACTTCAAAACATGTGGAAGCTTGCGTTTGCCACTGTTACTGGATCTAGTGAGAGCCTGCCTGGCCACCACAGCTTCAAGACCCCAGCATCCCACAGCGGTCTGGGAGGATGTTGCTACCCAAGGGCTGAGCAGCGAGGATGGCAGATGCCCACCTCTCACCTCCACGCTGCCCTGCCCGAGCGCAGCCGGGCAAGAGCAGTGCAAAGCACATTCCCTCATGTTTGAAGTTTGCCCGTTCTCTTTTGAGAAATTCTTCTAATTTAAGGAAATGAAGCATAATAAAACCAGGAAGAAAAAGAAAACAACCAAAACCGAAAATGAAGTACAACCAGCTTGGAGCCAAAAGTGACACAACACAAACCTCAGATTTGGAAACAGATTCATCTGCCAGCTCACAGGCATACACACCTAGTGTGTGCATATTTATATGCATGGATTCAGGCTCTCTGCTCTGTAAAGTCAATCCGAGTATTTTTAAATCGGCAAAAGAAATCAAGAATCACTGCACTTACAGGAGGAGAAGATGGAAAAATCCCCCTTCCTCTTAAGCTCCAACCATTCAGGTTACCGGAGTCTTGACACAACAGCTCTCCAGCAAGACTGAGAGTCAGGACAGATAAAAAATTTTCTCAGATTCTTTCCCTTAAGAGGCTACCGCTTATTTCTGCGGACAGACTGTATTTTGGATTGGAGTCTGAGCCAGTAGACTGTATGAGAAGCCTCTGTGTTGGGATGGAAATCTGGGGAGCGTTCTGATCCTGTGAAAGATGGCAATGTTTAATCACGTACTGCCAGAGAGCTGTGCTGCTGCCCCTGCCTTACAGCGCTGGGAATTAAAAGCCTAAAGTTCAACGCCCAGCTTTGTCCATAACCTGCAGTGGTCTCAGCAGATCACCAAACTCTCGCAGCATCTTCTTCTGAAAAATGGGGATAACAACAAGTCTCAGCAGCATCACAAAGGTTTGTTAATGCTTGTAAGCGCTTTGTAGATAAGGAACATCAAGACAGCAGTTAGCAGAGGGATTTGGGGCACAGATAGACATAAATACAAAGTACTCATATCACATACTCTTTTTAGACAAGCATAGCAGCAGATCAGCTCCTTGCATTTAGTGGTTGTGGGCTCCATCCTCTCAACATACTGAGCATTCTGCCTTTGATCTAAAAAATTAGTCTGGGGAGAATATTCACATGTTTAATGTTAATCATATGCTTAAATCCTCTGAATCTATAAAGAGGGTAAAAGAGAAAAGTGCTCCCCAGCTCCAAACCAAACACAAATTCCCAGAAATTATATTTAGGACATGAGCAAACATTTGACCAGCAAAGGAAAGGCCTTTGCTGCACACCTGCTAAGCTTCTGCATCTCTGAAGAAACCTGCAGGTGGGAAAAAGCATCCCGAGTGAGTTTGCTTAGATAAAACATTTCTAACTTAACCAATGTGATGCTACCAGAAAGCTGCACTCCAGAGCGTGTGAACTACTATTCTACAGGCAGAGCAGTCTCTCAGCAAGGAAATAAGAAAAAAAAGAATAAATGAAGTTTACTAGGGAACTCACGACACAGATTTAAACAGATTAAATCTACTACTATTACTTCATTTATTAGCTGTCTACTGTGAGAGAACAGGTCTTCCTCAGAGGACAGGCACTGTCACCCAGTTCCCACAAGCACCATGTGCCATCAGCAGCAGCCAGAACACATTTTCTCCGAACTGATATACAGAAAGCAACAGTACCCAGCAAAAGGCATTGGATCCCCCTTGTTCATTTTAATTACACCTGCTCTCTCTCATCTCTGCTATCTGAAACATGTAACTCAATTTACATCCTGCTAAACCCCTGGGCCTAACTAATGGCTCGGGGCTACAAGTTTCTAAGGTAGCTGACCAGAGCATCTAGAAGTCTCTGCTCTTAGATCTACCCCACCTGGACTCATTTCGTGCAGGTGCCTCAAGTGAGTGGAGAGAGGACACAGCACTCTGCACAGGTGCACTCAGCACAGCAAGAGCAGGTACCTGCAGCTTTAGGGTGCACTGAGCTCCACATGGTCACAGACACACCCCTACAGAGCAGAGGCTTCAAGCTACATCCTTGGCTGCAGCATGGACACATCCCTGACCAAATCAACAAATAACTGACTCCCAGAGATGATTTTCAAAACTCTGTTGAACAAGCATGTATAGCATGACAAGCCTCAGGCAATTAAAGGACCAGTATCCAGAGCTTCATGCCTTTAGCAGATCTGTAAACATTATCCAGCACCCGCACAGCAACATCACGCTTCGCCAGTGACGTGAAAAGGACAAATCACTCTCTCGCCAGCACAAATCGCCCAAGATGCTAAATAAGGCTGCTAATTATTTCTATGGATTTTTAAGGAATCCTTTTAAGATTATTGTCCCCAAATTTGATTAAATAACACTTTAGATCTTTTCAGCTGAACATCATTAGGTGACGTTGACTTAACGGTATAATAGAAATACTTTCTCCTCAACTTTTTGAGAAGTGTGCTGTATTTTAACAGTGCACACAACTTTTAAATTCGTTAACCAGAGGGAGCTGGATCAGTCACACCTTATGAAGGGTTAACAAGGTAATTATGTTCCTTGGTTAGCTAAATTAGAGCTATACAACATGCTGTGCCTCCGAGGAGGCAGAAGTATATTCCTAACTTCACCTGCCATAAACCAAGAACTACAAGGGATGGAATTATGCTGCCGGGGGAGGCTGTAAGGAGTCCAAGAGAAGTTAACGCAGCAGTAGGAGTGCTGGTTCTGTTTCTCCACCTCCTTTGCAAGACGCTTTGCTGTCCCAAGGTTTGCAGGTACTACAGAACACCACAAAGTTCCCTGGTATTTACAGCTCATTAGCATGGGCTGGCAGACCCCACCACTGGGGGGGACCGAGTACCCCAGAAGACACCACCCACCTCTCTCACCATCTTCCTGGAGGAAGAAGCACAGTCTCTCATGACGGGGTAAGCTACCTGGCATAAATCAAAGCCTGTGCAGTCTCACAGCAACTCTGACAATAAGCTAAGACTTCTTAGACATCTCTGGTGCCTTCACTTTGTTTGGTGCCTCCTCTAGTATCACCCAGGAGGACAGCTCTAACAGACTTCATTGCCAGGCACTTTCCCCTGGCTAAAGCCTTGATTCCTCCTTTGCTTGTAACCACTTCTTTGTCATAATCTATAAAAAGCTGAAGGGTAATAAATGAATTCACTCCCCATCCTCACCCCGTTACCCAGTCATCCTTACCCATCCTACACAGGCAGTCCACTCCTCCTCCTGTCCCTAACAAAGTGAGATTTAAAGAATCTTGGAAAGCAGAGCACCAGCAAGGTGCATCTTTCAGTGCCAAGGAGGGCAGAGACACCTCCAGGCAGGAGGTGCCATTGGCTGCACCACAAAGCACAGCTATCCCACAGCACGAGGCGAGGGCTGCTGGAACACACCTTTTGTGCTATATTGTCTTGAGAGCAATAATTAAATTCCAGTTTAATTTCCTTCTGATCTACAGCTCTAACTCCTGAATGACTTCCATTAAGTCAATTACCAATATGGTGTCACTCTGGATTTTTGCCATAAAAACAGAGCCCATGAAGATACTAAAACAATGATTATCTTTTTATCTACGAAATACCTGCCCAGGAAATCTCTTCTGCGGAATATAAGTGTCAGCATTTTAGGTTTCAGTAATGACACAAGATGTGCCACCACTACCACCCTGCTCCGAAAATACAGGGGCAGGGAATTGTATGAAAGGACCATCAACTCTAGAAAATACAATCTGAGCACCAATGGTTCCGCCTCTGTGCTTCTCTATTCCCCCTCATCTCCGAGTGTTTCATACTGTGCCAGAGCATCGCTGAGGGACCAGTGCCCAGTCTGGGCCCCCACACAAGCCATGAAAATACCCCAAGCTATACAGTGTCACCCAGGAATACCCTGGGTATTAAAGCCATCACTGACAGCCAGGGTCTGTGCAGCTGCTCCCGTGCCCTGTTAATGAGGTACTATGGACACGCTCATGCTGTAAGCGCATCTTTGACATAACATAGCATGACAATTTCTTCAGAGTCACCGAAATGCAGAGCATACAAATAAACCTGAATGCTGAAACCATTTCATTGTTCATAAGAATATGCACATTGCACCTGTTACGACCAAGGGCACTGGCTGTGCCTTGGAGCTGATTATTCCAGCCTCTAACAAGCCTGTTTTAGAGGACTGTTGGAATTCCAGGAGTAAATAAATCACAACAAGATTATTTCACAAACATAAATCATGACCTAATATAAAGAGAAAGGTCTTTAAACCCAAGGTAAAGAAAACAGTCCTCAAACTGACGTTTTCCCCTGAGCTTCTCACAACTGCCGAGCCAGTTTAAATGAAATTTAGCTGAAAGAAAATAACTCCGAGATGGATATGAAGTCCTACCCTGGAACAAATGTTCGGGAGTCCCACTGCAAGCCCCCCCTGCCCAGGACGCCACCGGAGCGGCGGGCAGGGCGCTCGCCGCCAGGAGCCGGGAGCGCTCTCCCCAAGCCCATCCCGGCAGGAGGGACCGGCCCGCCGGGGTGACGCTCCCGCCGCCGCCGCGGGGAGCCGGGGCCGCGCCGTAGGGAGCAGGTGGCCCCGCCGGCCGGGCCCCGCCGCCGCCAGCCGGGCCCCGCCGCCAGCACGCGTGGGGCGCGGGGGTTGCGGCGGGGGGAGCGCGGGAGAGGGAGGCAGCATCCTCCCGGCTGCGGCAGCGCGGTGCGGTGCGGGCTACCGGCGGGCAGGGTGCTGGGGGAGGGGACGGCACCGGGACCGGCCGCGGCGGGACTCACCGAGCTACGCGCGCCTGCTGCCCCCGCTGCCGTCCATGGGGGCGGCGGGGGGACGGGAGCCCGCTGCGGGCGAGAGCCGCCCCACGATCCGCCGCATCTGCCCGCCGCCGCCGCGGTGGAGGAGGAGGAGGAGGAGGAAGAGCGGAGCGCGCCGCACCGCCCCGGAGCCCCGGCGCAGCCCGGCCGCAGAGCGCCGCCTGCCCGCCGCGCCCGGGATGGGACCGGCTGCGGCGGGAGGGGCGGCCCGGCCGCGGGGGCAGGTGCAGCCGCCCGGGGCGGGGGCGCGGGGGGGCGGCGCGGAGCCGGGCGCGGCCCCGGGGCGGTGCAGCTGCGGGAGCGGGGCCGGCTGTGCCCGGGGCGGTGGCGCCGGCGGCCGCGCACGGTGGCGGGGGGCGAGGAGCGGCTGGGAGCGCCTGTGCATAACGTGGCCGGGCGTGAGTCCGCCCCGCGAGGGCTTTTAATGAAGTACAGATGTTCCCTAATATAATTATATCGTCTTCTTCCTGATAATTGGCTTTGGCAGCCGTGCTGATCGAAATCCCCCGGCGCGGCTGCCGTGCGCCCCCCCCGCTCGCTCCGCGGCAGCGCGCAGCCCCGGCCGCCCCCCGCGCTCACGGACCTGAGGGTTCAGTGGAAGCGTCTGGCTCGCAGCAGGTGAAAATAAGGGGCAACGTTTATTTACTTATTTCTTAAAGTGCATGTCCTTAGAAAGCAAAGCGACTTGGTCTCCCTGGGAAGGGAGGAGTAAATATCCTCCTTACGCAAATGAGAGGTTATTGCAGGTGTTGGGGAAGGGCCATCTTACCGAGCAGGAGCGTGGCACTGCTTTAGGGTGGCAACAGAGGATGCTCTGGCTGGCTGAGCGGGAGCAGCATCCCCCCTCCGCTGCTCCCTTGCTGTACCTGTGCTCTGGAGGGGCCAGGTGAGCTGCAGCTGGTTCAGACGCTCCTGTTCTCCCCGGCTCAGTTCATCTGTAGGGAAATTGCCAATGAGGACACGCCAATACAAGCCAGATGCGTGGGCGTTTTATGCACGTATGTGGGGAAAACGGATCAAGCCCACAAATTCATCTTCCAGAGGACAAGCAGCCAACACAAGGTAACGATTTCTAGTTGCTACAGGCCCCAGACCAGACTTCTTTCACCCTATGACTCAAAGCTGAAACGTGGCCATGCCACACTTGCTGACACTGGGACATGATGAGGAGAGTAAACACTTCAGATAAGCAGGATTAGGGAATTCTCCTAGTCCAGGGTTGTGGAGGGGAGCAGCAGACAGCCTGCACATCTGTACCTCTCTCCATACATCAGCCTGGGTGGTGTCTAAGGAGTTGGGCATTCCTGCATGTTAATACAAAATCAACATAACCTAGAAAAACATGGCTTGAACCAGAGGACAGGCAGCCTGATAGACTGACTCTGCAATTTCCATCTTGAGGTCTTTTCCCTAAATGTTAACCTTTTTATTTTAAAGTCCCATCATAATTACAGGCTCTCACACAGACTTCCCAGTCTTCCTCTAAAACCAACATAGAAATAACTTCAGAGAATTACCTAGTTTAGTTTTCCCTCAAGGACAGATGCAGGAAAACATTCACCCAAAATGAAGTCCTCCAGCTTGCAAGCTCTCGAGTAAAGATACAAGTAGACTCACACACTTACCTTATTAGCAACATCCTTGTTTTTCTTATGCTTTATGGACCTTTCAGCAGGAGTCTTCTTCCCCCAGTTGTAGAGATCAATAGTTTTCAGCTGTCTCCCCTTGACTCAGTTTTTCTACCATCTTTCCAGGTGTTAAGCTGATTAAGTTTGTGATTTTCAAGGATCAGCTTTCTCAAAAGAGGAGGAATAGTATGCTTAGTCCTCTCTGACCTCTGTTATGTTTCCCATCCTCCACCAGTTGTTAAAGGTAGATGGTTCAGAGCTGGCTTCAACTTGTTCCTTAGATATTCCAGGGTAATCTTCTCAGGCTTTGCCCATTTCAGCGTACCTTTTGTTTCTGTGCCCCTCTGCAAGTAGATATGTGTTGTTTCCTGAAGCTGTTCTCCTAGAGGTAGAAAACAAAAAAGCTAACTGCAGAATTCAACCAATAACAGGACAATCATTGATTTTGTTCTTTATTTCATTCCATTCTAAGCATAAACTCTTTCTTAAAAGAAACAAGGTAATATAACTGTTTGATCCTGAGCAAATAAGAACAATGCCTTTTTTCCCCTGGTACAAGGCACCTGTCCAACATTTTATTAACTTTGCTAATTGCATTAAGCATCCTGCAGTGCTGAACAGTCCTCAGCTGCTAATTCCCAGATCACTATAGTTTAGTTGACTGTTAAATGAGAAAAATTCATAGCAGAAAAAAAAAAGACATTTTAGACCCACAGTAGCAACCAAATGATCATACAGTTCTGAATTCTGATCACTCCTGCCAGTGCTCATATTTTATGAACTACTGGAAGATGATGTTAGGACTCATATAATAAATATGACATGCTTCTGAGCTATATGGATACAAGTGAGATTGACTGATAGATCTTACATGTTCAGACATTTATACAAACAAGAAAAATTAGGTTTCCATATGTGAATATTTTATGCAGATTTTTATGCAGATAATTTGTATCTGCTCTTTCATTTTGTTACCTGTAGTATTACATGTGAACTAATAGTAATCTGAATTTACATACACAAATTACTGGAAGGTCTGGATCTGGCACATTGGGGAGTAATTTCTGGCTGGAAACATTAGCAGTGTGCTAACTATTTAGACAATTATATGAAATGAAATAAGCAGTTGTCAAAAGAAAAATGCATTGTTATGAAAACTGGAATTGGTATAGTCTCAAATAAAAATGTAGTCTGTGAAAAAGAGTTAATCAGAAATTCTTTCCTGCCACTCTCCTGTCTTGCTGCTTTTCTTTTTCTTTCGTTCTTTTCCTGGGGTGAAATTCTGCCACCCAGAAGCAGAGAGCTGGGGCGGCAGATGCAGCTGTACCATGCTGCAGATGTGGGAAAGCAGTAAATCACCACCCAAAGCAGAGGGTTGGCAGGTTCCCTGCAATCTGGGCTCGTGGCTCTGCCTGCAGGGATCAAACACACATGTGCCAGAGGAGGATGAGTGTGTGCCACACACAAGGACTGATGGTACATGCATGGTAGGTTTGACATGGGAAATGCGGGACTTCATAGTTTTGGTCCTTACAGTAGTCAAGACCTAAATTCTACTCAAGAAGTAACAGGAGAAAAAGTAAGGTTAGAGGGGACGTATGGAAGAAGCTGCAACTGTCCTGCAGCCACTGTCAGGCAGTGGTTTCCAGATGACGTGTCCACATTTTCCATTTTTAAGAAGAACAAGGGCCTTTTGACCGTGGTTTTGTGAAAGGAATATTATTTCTGCCTTTTCATATTTTATCACCAGGGAACCCATTCTATAGCCAACCAGAAGAAAACTATATGGAAGGATGCAGGGGCGGAGAAAAAAAAAAGAAGAAGAAAGAAAAAAGAAAAAGGCCAGTTTAGCTATTGCTAATCGTATTAATTTATATATGTTGTTTATAATCAGCCTGTTTAAACATTCATTTCCTTTCTTCAATAAAGAAAGACCCTCTCTCTCTAGGACCCTCTCCATGTCCATTGTCTGTGACAGACAGTAGAGATCGGTACCAATTACTCAGCTGTTATTTGGTAAGTACTCCGAAGTACTTTGATGCAGTGGCATTGTGAATTCTCAGTAGCAGCTAATTGTGCCATTTTAATTCATTTTTAACAAGACACCTGGGAGAATGAAGAAACATCACAAAACCACAAAACCCCGAGAATATTTTTGAGTTGGTCTCCCTCTCTCTCCTTATTTCTGCCTTCCTACAAAAGGACCTTTTGATATTAGCACACAAAGGTGAAGCCCCTTAGCTTCACCCAGCTGGTGACAGTGTCATTCTCTGGCACTGAGATGTAACCCGTCTCCCACGGGCAAGGGAAGGCAATGGTAGAATATATAAAACACCACAGAAGTCGTCCAGTGAGAAGAGGCCTCTGCTTCTCAGACAATCCACATCTTTATCACTTCTGTCTCTCTAGGCCACCAAGCCACATTTCCTATGTTGTCAGCAGCCTGTAGAAGGAAAGGTGAGGTTGTTGCTCATCATCATTTGACATGCAGATGTAATTCTCAGATGGAAAGGAAAAAAAAGGTGGCAAAGTGATGTATTTTCTTCAGCAGCAGCTCACTCACGCCATACTTTTTTGTGAAAAGTGTTCTCTGACAGTCACCAGTTTGGTTTCCCTCGTTAATACGCACCCTCTTCATTCTCACTCATATTGCTTAGTGTTATGCTCTGTGCTAACTTCAACATACATCTTTTACTGGCTCAACAGGGGCACTAATTCCGGTAAGACAGAACTGTCCAGATCACTGGCTTCAGGAAGTCATTGACACAGGATCCTGCTGGTCTCTGCAGTGGCTGGAGGAGAAAGGAGCACGCTCCAAGGCAGCCGTTAACCAAGCCACACAAGATGCTCATAGATCAAACCCAGCACTGTAAATTGCACCCAAGAGAAAGAGCACTGGACATTGAGGAATAGATGTGGTGTGTTCTTAGTTTAATTAGAAAGGTACCTATGGCGACACATTGCCTATGTTTTCACTGAGGGATTTATCAAAAATTGAAAGGCATATCCACTAAGCCATGTGATTTCACTGTCTAAAATATTCCCCTCTCAATTTTGGTCAATATCTGTGCTCTTTTGTTAGTGTTGTGGTAAGTTTTACCAAGTCAGGCCTGTCAGCGTAGGGCAGGTGGAAGACCCACAAGTTCAGTAGTAGCTTAAAAGTAGCTGTGGATGCTCTGACACAGGGCTATGGCTGTATACTCACAGCTAGGCACAGACAGCAGATGTGCACCTCTGGTTAGTGCTGGCCTGCCCACAAGCCTTAGCCGGCAGTCACTGACTGGCTTTCAGTGGGGAAGAACTCTGGTCCAAGCTCAGTAACTTTGAAGCTTAACAGTATAATGACATTTAATACTGCTAGTATGCCAACAAACTGGCTGCTTCTTTTGTATGTATTTTAGCTGCTGTAATTCATAAAGGAGCTTTGCACATTTGGAGTACTGAGACAAAGGGATTCTTGATTCCAGCAGAAGAGCTCTCCAGCCTGTGGTACAGCCATGGTAGAGTGCCTAGCACAAATGCTCAAGATTTTTATCCTGCTCAGCTGCAAAACTCCCCTTGAATTTTGCTGCTTCTGGGAAATGCCCAAGAGTGACGTGAGCTGGCTCCTTCCACTGAAGGCTGCTAAGCTGCTGAATTTGTTTGAAGCAAGGGACTGAAGGTCATGTTGCGATCATAGGACCAGGGAGAGCGTCACTTTTGGGAAAAGGGCACTGATGTACTGAATGCATTTAAGAGTCCTTTGTTGATGACGATTACTTTGACAAGACCTCCAGGAAACTTACTTTATCACTGCAAACCCATTTTCAGGCTATTTTTGCCCTTACTGTATTTAGTCTCTTTTTCTAAGATGGATGTTTTTCACCACAGATGAGATCTCAATTTCTTTCCAGACTTGGACAATGGTGCAGTTCAGGAGGATGACAACAACAAGCTGCTTCTCAAACTACCACACAAAAGACTTCAGTCAGGATAGTTACAATAAATACAGGCACCAAGTGTGAGGGTTCCCATTTCCTGGCAGCGTTGCTTTACGCTGTGTTTTCTCTGGAAGGAATCTATTACATCAGTGACCTTGGGAATGTATAGTGAGATGGTTTAATCAGAGTTGAAAATCACAGTACAGAAAGGGGCTTCAGTTCTTCTGGCTGGACACGACGTACCCAATTTGGGAGCCACTAAGGAATTTCACTGATACCAGACACATTCTTTAGCTCATCTACATGCAGTATTAACATGGCTGGTGGCAGCACTATGGCCCTGGTTCGGCAAAGCACTGAAGCACATGCTGAACTCTAATTTCTTCAATTAGACTTAAACATGTGCTTTGGGCTGAGGATATGCCACAATACCCAGAGAAATCACAGCACTGTTCTACAGGTGATTTGTTTTGGCCAGTGAATCCCTCTGTAGATAAAGGTTTTGCCAAGTTTCCCACGATCCTGTCTGTTGCTTGGATCTCCCTGCTGACTTTATTCTTACATTTCTAGGCAGTCTTTCACGACAGAACACTTCCTCCTCATGACATATTAGTACAACATCAAGTACAAATGAGGCTGTAGTTTCTATAGCTCTCATAACACCAATAGTTAAAACAGGAATGGATTTAAGCCCAGGCTTTATTGTCCTCCTAAATGGAGGTTTATAGAGTCCTTATCTTTCTTGTGTTTTCCTTCATGTGTGAAATGGGTCTTTACTCAACCCAGCTTGCCTTAGATCCCCATGGGGCAAAGTGTCTGTGGGTAAAATGACATCTATTTGAAGGGAACAATATTAGGCTAGGAGTAAAGATTAAAAAGTCTGGAAAACTTCTAAGACTTCAGTTGACATATTGAGTAATGCCAAGGTTGTGGCAAGATGACAGAAGCATGTTCTTGTGTGGCTTGGAAGCTATGGAAATGCAGAATGTTTCTGCAGTAAGTTAATCTGCTGATAAGAACTTAAAGCGGTGGTTAATTAGAGAGCAGCTTCAAGGGAAAGCTCAGCTGATCCTACAAAGTTATTGCATCAATTGTACAGTGTGAGGTTTGAAAGGATGTGCTGAACATAGGCAGGTAACCTGCAAGAGATGGGCCCGAGCCCACTCTGCTCCAACGGTGTAAAACTGATTGTCAGCAGGAGCAGATACGGGCTGATAACTGTCAGTGAGTTTCAGCGAACACTGGAATCAGCTTCTTAATTGCGTGAGAGTTGCAAGAGAATGATAAAGGTGGATCTAACTCATTATCCAGGGGCAAGTTCTGACACTGCAGGACAAACATTTTGCTGAAGGGTCTTTCTTAGGTATCAGGTTTTTATCTGGATTCTATCGACTGCATTCCTAGGAGGAGAATAAAAGCCTGCAAGAGCAAACCCTCACCAAGAGAATAGTACATGTTTGATTGACAGTCATGTACTTTATGTTTTAAATTAGATTTTTCAAAGGGGCAGGGTCAAGGGCTTTCTCTTGCAGAAGATCAAAGGTTACATCCTTTGCTCATCTAAACAAACTTGGCTTCATTGACTGCTTTGTTGATTTGCAGCAGCCAAGTGTCTCTACCGAAAATATAGACCAGACACAGAATCAGCAGCACACCCATGCCTGCTCTCCAGTCATGAAATAAAATATGATTCATACCCCAAGCACAGGAGAAGTGGAATGCAAAAAGCAAACAGCAGACAAGGTGAAAAGTAATTACATTCCCTTAACTGCAGATAAAGAAGAAAGAAAAAAAAAGCCCAACACCAAACACTGTTCATTAGATTTTTTTTCTCTTTAGAAACCACTAAAACGCAAAGGCAGGCTCTTTACTGAATCCCATTTTTGGGCAGAAAAATAAATATTGTTGTAGGAATTATTGGAGCGTACATATAATAAAAATCTTCAAATAGAAATGCACTGCTAATGTAAGAGCTATTAAGCTGGGCTGAAATATATAGATCATATTTAAAATGAAAGGAGGTAAATAATCCATTGCTGTTATGTGATTGCCATTGGCAGAAAAGGAAATAATGTGGAATTATGATAAACGATACAGCCAATAATGGAAGCTGTGGCTAGCATCCCTGAAGGAGATATCACCCACAAGTGGTGAATAAAGAAAGTAGTAACGTAAGTAAAGTCATGGCAAGACTGAAAGTACAAAATCTATTTCATAAACCACAGGTTTGAATGCGGAGAGAGTTCTGTTCCACTGACTGAAATCACAGGACGTAGTAACACTGGGGCAGCAAAACTTTGGCTAACCTGACATTATGATTTGTTGCCATTCAATCCTACAGGCAGGTGGCTGCCTGCCTGCGTGTGTATTGGGGCACAGACTGTTCTCCATTTCAGCCCAACCTGGAAGGTGACGGTTTGCTTTAATTAGTTTTAACTGGTTCAAATTATGTAAACATTAATTTCACACTTACAGGTTGAGATAATAGATACTGTCAAAAGACAATTTAAAAGACAAAAGTAGAATGTGCACAAGAGTAGAAAGGGCTCAGCATCACAGGGGAGAAGAAAACTCTGCAGAGCTCTGAAGATGAACAAAGCAGCCATCTCGACCAGGTCTTACCCTGTAGGAGCAAAATATTTTCTTAGTGACAACGGAAAGTGATTTTTATTTTTGCCACAGAAGATGTTTAGGCTCACTGTCTGTGATAGAGTCTGTGTGCCTTGAGAACCAGCAGAATAATACCCTGTGTGTCCAATATCATATTGCAAAACACAATTTATTTGCCTTTTCCATCAGAACACACTCTGTTCCTGTGGGGGCATAATTGTAGAGCTCAACTCACGCTGGCTCTGAAAGCTTCTATTAAGACAGAAATCTCCTAGATAATAGAAAACTCTTAGGCCCATTCTCTTGCATCTCAGGCTCTGTCTGTCCATTCAGGACTCTATAGCAAGCTCATCTTTGCAATAATAGAGAGACTTTGAAGGAGGTCTTAAAAGGCCAATGATTTCTAACAGCATGCCTGTCCCTCTTCCTCCACTGTTGTCTTTTTTTCTCCCTTGCTTCTGACAGTCAGTCATGACTGCAGGTCAGCTCTGGTAAAGAGAGATCTTGCACCGTGTTTGGAGGGTGTTAAGATTTTATACCATTTTGACCTCTTGTGGCAATGTACCCTGCAGCCGAAGTTTCCTTTTCTGGCAACCTCCCTTCTGAACTGGCATCCCACCCACACCATCTGTAACGCCGTGTGGATTAGTCTGGTCCTGAATGTAAAGCTAGTTCCTGAGACACCTCCCCAGAGCACTCCATTACCACACCAGGACTGCCCAGAAGAGCAGCTGCTGCATTTCCCCACTCTCCCCTCGGGGTACCTGTGCTGTGCTCTGACACAGGCTCTCCTCCGGCCAGTGACTGCAGCTGCTTCTGGCTGTGAAACAGGGAACCCAGCACAGCGGACCTGAGCTACTCCTAAACCCCCTTCACTGTTTCACACCCCCACTGTGAGACAACTCCAGGTAACATTTTTTCCTAGAATGATGTTCCAGAGGTTCAAACAACGGTGAAGAGGTGAAACTAGGAGCTCTGAACCAAACCTGCTCCATCACTGGCACTGAAATCCCCTGGCAGCAGTAGTCCGTGCCCTTGTATCTCCCCAGCTGCAGCAGGGCAGCCAGACCCACTTGCCAGGCTTTCCCCAGAGGGGAACCTACTCATGCTTTTCTCATAGGAGGGCATCACAGACCTTAGGCTCTTTTACAGAAAGATGAATAAATAAAAAACAGAAATGCAGCAGGCACCTGCATTTTATTACTTTCTGATTTAGTCATCCAGAGAGTTAGACATACAAAGTGATAGTAAACATTGTTATCACCATGTACTAGGTGGGTATGAAATATAACTTGAAGGACACATTCTTAAAGCTATTATTGGCTTGCCTTGTGCTGTACTTTTCTAGGAGAGATGAATTAACTTTCCTGTACTGTATCACAGAAGCCTGGGTTTGTTTAATATCTAAAGGCAGGTGGCAACACAGCCCTCCATCACCATACTGAGAGGAAAAATACAGCCCTGTTCTTTAGTATATTTGTTTTAACGTTTTTCATTCCTAGCATTCAATTAGTCAGTGAGGTTAATCTTTAGCTAGGGCTCATTGCAAGGACTGCGTTTCTTCCTTTCTGCTGGAGTTTCCTGTGCATGGAGCCTTGAGTTTGTACATCTGCAAAGGTAGGGACTGACCAGGGGAAAATGCAAAGTTATCCCCTTGTCCCCCACATTCTCTCCAGCTGAGCAGGCAACATGAGGCTGTGTTACTACATCCCCTCTGTTACCGTGTTTCCCACTGACCCAAGCCTCATCCAAAACAACAACAGCTCCAGCCAAACCATCAACGATGTTATATTTGCTCTTAAATGTCAAGCTGAGGAATTTGCTCCAGTCATGTCACTTCCTGTGCTGAAATTGAGTTTCAGCAGCTGCACCGTCCGCACCAGTCAGAACTAGCTCTTGGTGCGCTTCTGAGTGGGTTTATTGCAGCTCAAAGCTGTCAGGAGAGGCAGAGCAGAGACGCTTCAGGAAAAAAAATAAAAAGAACTGCAGTCATACTTCACACATGAACTCATTTTTTCTGAAGAAGAAAAAATTGTTAAACCTCAGAAGAAAAACTCCAGATTGTGAACTTTAGATCTCTTCCCAGCAGAGTACCCTTATGTTGCCCCAGACTGAAACGCAGCCGTGAGAGTGCAGGACAGCTGAGATGTAATCACTCCTTTTCCTTTTGTTATGCGGAAGTTATGGGAAGACCAAGCCAGGACAGATGATTTGTCTGTGCATTAGTCAGCCAAAGAACTCACACTCTTGCAAAACAAAACCACTACCAACAATAATTCAGGCTCTCCAAGGCACATGTCAGGAACGTAAAAGCTGGAGGCTGAAAGACAAGTTGGGAGGAGGGGGAATACTTGCCTCCCCTTGACAGGAGCAAAATCCTCACGTCAGTCATACCCCCCGGTGCACCATGTTAAGGTCCCTGATAAGCTCTGAGCGGCAGAGCACAGCCCCGACTGTGCAGGGCTGGACAGCGGGGCAAAAGCACCTCCTGTTAGTGCCGTCCTAACTGCAGAAGCTGGAAAGCTCCTGTTTGTGGAGCTACCTCAACCAAAATTAGGTGACGTAACATCACACTTGATTGCACAGTATAGACTTGAGCCTTTGTATGTCAGAAATGCATTTAGGGATTTATCTTCTTTGATACTTCAGCAAAATAAGCTCTGCAAGACATTGTTGGTTACATACAAATGCAAAATACTGAGCAATGAGAGGATTTTAAGAAGCTCTTTACAAGAATTTGTTATAGGTCCTCTAAGCAAGGAGAATAACTGGACTATGAAATAACCAGTCAGTATAAAAGGATACAGAGAGGCCAAAATCCTAGTAATAAATTTTGTCTGTTCAGACAAACTGGAAAACACCATCAGGGAAAATTAGATTGGAAGTCTGTTTGGTTTTGGTGCAGAATTGTGTTTTTAGAGCTGAAGTGTATCCAATGGGGAATGAAGTTGTACAAAATTTGATTAAGCAATACAGGGCTAGACTGAAGTTGGGCAGAAGGAGCAGAACAAAGCACAGACTACAGAGATTTTAAAGGCAAAGTGCACCAATGGAGAAAAACCAAAGCTCTCTGAATAGTAGGCAGGCAGGCAAGATCATTTTCCAAAGTACATTATTCTGCAATTAGATGATAAATCTAGGCATGATGTTATTTATTCCCTACAACATCCCAAACTTTAATCTACATTATTTACAAAGTCTGCAGCTATTTGGCAATCAGGACAGAAGGAGAAGTGTCAGCTGTAAGGGGCTCCTGCTTTGAAGACAAATAGACAAGCAGACAAAGAGTCAAGGAAAGGCTCTAGTGTTTCAGCTGCGTGGCCGAGAGCCACTTCTTTGTAGCATATGGCATACACTAACAGGTTTATTTTCCCTGAGGAGGATGTATAAACTGTCTGCAACTGCTCTTCACACTTGTCACTCTAAGTCAGATAATTTTTCCAAGGCATCCTGCAAAAACAGCCCCCCGCTTAAAGCTGAACAAAGAATTTGTGGATGCCTTGCAGGTTGTTTGGGGAGCAAAGGGGCTAAGTCTGTACAGAGCATGGTAAAGCACACGGGGAAGTGTGTCAGAGAAGCCGACAAAGGCAGAGGGACGCGATATGAAATGAGAGCAATTAAATGAGGAGGGGAAGGGCTGGAGGGGGGGCACTGCTGGGAAGTGGAGTTAAATTCGGGTCAGGGAAGAGAAGCAGCAAGTGGCAGCATGTCTCTGCAGCTGTCCCGGCCGTGCTGCGGTCCCAGCCCCGTGAGGTCTCGTCTGTGCCGGCAGCCCTCTGGCTCTCCCCCCACGCCACGCAGCGCCCGGTGGGCGTGAGGGCTGGCGGGCACCTGCTGCCGGCCCCACCGAGCTGCAACCTGCCCCGAGGCCCATTAGACGCCGTGATTAATATGCAGAGACCAAAGTGACTGGCAAAGATAATTACACAGCGAGTCAGTTGGCTGGCAAAGTTAATTATGCAGGGAGTCAAATGAGTGGCAAACCAAGTGACTGAGGCAGAATAAAGAAACATTTGGCAGTGACAAATGGCAAAACAAGTTACTCAGACAGGGGGTCAAGCGAGCTGGACACTGGATGTGTTTTCGGGCAGCAGAAGCTGGCACGGCGTCAACAAGAGCTCACTGCCTGGCCGCATGGCTCCCGGCACGGCTCCCCGGGCAGGGCAGGAGCACTGGTGGGGCAGCCCTGGCTCCGGCGGGACTTGCACCTCGATCTGCCTCTGCTTCAATTACCGCGTAACCTCAAGTCATTTAACTTCCCTCTGCCTCAGGACTGCTCACTGTCCCCATTGTGCCACATGAGGAAGTATTTTGCATTCTCTTCAGCCGAATATAAAGCAGACGTATCGACCTGAAAGGGAAAAATATTAACTAACCCAGAAGCGAACTGTGTGTGCACCCTTGCATGCATTCTCAGTGCCACCATCAGCAATAACCTCCCAGCACACTCAGGAGCTAAAAGGAAAGTAACCATTTTTCTTCTGCTATTAGCAGTCCAAAGGGGAGAAACAGTCACAGGCTCAGAGAGGTTTTTACCAATGCATACTAGCAGGCCACATCCTAACTGGAAAGCAGCTAGGTTTGTTTCTCCTGACTACGACCAATGGCATATTTTATGAAGGCTTAGTGAAAGAGGATGGCAGAGTGATTTGGGATCCCTTTGGGAAAAGCTACATACTTTATTTCTGTATATATTATATTATAAAAATAGTAAAAAATATCCCTGAAGTGACAGTCAAAGAGCTCGAGGGAGGCAGGTAACTGTGACTTTTTTACTCTTTGCAAGGTATAAGCAAATCCAGAAGCGCTGAGATTCTCGAGTGTTTGGTTTTGCTTCTCACTTGTTTCTACATTAGGTATCTCACAAGAATGTCAGAGCTAGAGACCCCCAAAATTATGTTATACCTAGAAATTACAGAAACAAAATCGAGCAACTGATAAAAGAATGATTAATCCTGCTACCTGCAATAGGTTTGGTTTTGTTAGTATTTACTTAATTCTGCTGGCCAGTTGGCAAGTTTGGAGAATGGAGGGCTTCGAGATTACATCTGTTGCGAAAGCTCAGGTATCTGTAATGCAAATTTGCACACCAGTTCTCTAGTAAAATAAAAGAAATTGAAATCAACTTTTTTAATAGTCTACAAAGACAGTTTTCCCAAACTA
This sequence comes from Falco peregrinus, assembly GCF_023634155.1. Classification (NCBI taxonomy): domain Eukaryota; kingdom Metazoa; phylum Chordata; class Aves; order Falconiformes; family Falconidae; genus Falco; species Falco peregrinus. The sequence goes on along the minus strand of NC_073728.1, from coordinate 60,359,935 downwards.
TATGTAGCATTTGCCAGAATGAACTCTGTGCAACATTTTTATATCTTACTCAAGCATTTTATATGAAAGCAATGTATTTCGAGTTGAATAATGTTACTATGGTCACAAAATTAAAAATAAAGAAAAAAAAGAAAAAAAAAAGAAAAAAAAAAGAGGGAAGGAAAAGAAGGAAAGGCAACCCCAAAACACCTGGCAAATTAAAACAAAGAAAACCAAATAATAGCAGAGAATCAATGCGGTACATGAAAAATAAGTCCTTTCTAGGTCACACTTAGATTTGCATTAATGGCCTTCTTGTCAAATTATCTCAGGGGAACTTTGGATTAGCATGCAAAAGAAACATGACAAACTAGAGCAGTAATACTTGTTTTATTTACCAGACCATTTTCTCCGAAGGAACTAAATATGAGAGTTTTGAGGGATCAGACTTTCATCTTTTGTAAAGGAAGCACAGTCAGGAAGAGCTCACCGTAATTAACAACTAGTCAAATAATATATTCTTCCCTGTATTTACTCAACAGTGTGTACTTTAATCATGGAAAACACTAAACTGACCCTAACCGTCTCCTTCTATAGACTGGCTCAGGAGCTCATTTGTTCAGTTCTTGGATCAGCGCTTAAGAAAACAAATCTTACTGACTGCATTTAAAAGTAAACACAGGGTATTCCCAAATCAGCATCTGAAAACATATTTGATATGTAAGGTAGAGAGTGGAGGAAAAAAGAAAAAAATTCATAAGCATTTCATCTGCCAGTCCGATGTATGAGAGAGGTGAGGTCACCTAAGAGTTGTTGCTGTTGTTTTAGAGTAGCAGCACGGTGTATTGACAAAATTTGGCAATTAAGAGAGATCCTTGCTCTTATTGTCAGCTGGAGTCCCAGCACGTGGTGAGTAAACGGGTATTCCTGCTGCTTCAGCAGATCATGTGGGATACTCACCATATCAGTTTTGATCCACGTATTCTATCAGCATGAAATGAGACCTCTGACCCTTATCTTTCCATCTTACCATGCAGCTGTACAGAAAGTATTTATTGAGGATGCTCCACATCTCAAACGTTGTCAGTAGGTGGAATCTGGAGGTGGTTTTACACTGCTGCTTCTTGCCTGGCAGTTCACGGTACAACCCATCAACTAAGATTTTATTTAGCAAATCTGTTAAGGTTTAGTATGGCACCAACATACCGCTTGCACAAAGGGATCCCAGAGATAACAAATGGAGTTCTACACTCAACTCTGAAGGGCATGAGAGCACACAGATATAAAGGCTGTCTAACCTACAAAGGTAGCATCATTTGTGCCATCAAATCTGTGCCATCAGAGCAGGGAACTGCAGCAGGAAACCTCTTCTCAAATGCTAAAACCTCACCACTGTCCCAGCAATATACAAGATACAAGAACACTGCTGTTATCATTACTTCAGGCTGAGAAAATAGAAACAAATCTTTTGAATTAACAGTCATTTTTACAAATAGCCAAGAGCTGCCAAGTTCTTGGACTTTCTTGAAAATCCTCTGAATTTTAAAGCTAGTCAAGACTTTGCAGCTGGAGTGGGAGTAGATAAACCAGCCGAGACACTGCTGTGGGAAAGAGAGCCAACAGGGCAAGAGAAGAGACATAAAACACCGTGGCTGGCAGAAACTACATAGAGTCACTGTGTGGAGTCACCAATTGTTCCAGGGAGCACAAGGCAATGCAAAAATCATGCCCAAAGAAAATTTAAGGCAGCCAGGGAAGGACACAAGAAAGCTGCTGAAAACTTGTTTTTAAAGATTTGGCACCTACAGGAAATACACAGCTACCTGTTTTCATCCTGGTATATTCAAACGCTGATTTTCAGAAATGCAAGTTCCATATATTAACATAGTTTGATCAGCAGTTTTACACTGCTCAGCCATGGCTGCTTTCATTATCTGCCACCCATCTGTACTGTTGGTATGCTTGGCTCTTTTACAGTGTTGATCATGTCTGATTTAACATGCCAGGTTACATTAACAGCTCTGAAACCCAAATGGCCACACAAGTCCTGAAAAAGTGGTTGGGCTGCTTTGCTGCTGTTATATGTTATATTCCCCTCCCCAATGTCACTAAATTCAACCCAAGAAGCACTTCTAGGGGGAGACCATTAGCCACTGAACACCCCAGGGCATCACAGCAGCCCACAAAGCTAATACTTTCTGCCAGCCAACCAGCAGCTCTAAAACACGCAAAGCTTGTAAGGTTTCTGGGCACCCCTCCTCCCCCCAATTAGTCATACCAGTGACTTCTCTGTGCAAGGAATTAGGAAGAAGAAAAAAAATTAGCTTTTCCTCTGGCTTCCAATTTAATGAAAGGCTTAAAAGTTCAGTGAATTCAGAGAATGTAACCTTTGGGGCTCTTATGAAGAACAATGAAAATAAGCAAGTCTAATGTTTCTCATGTAAGTATATCCCTTAAAACTGTTAGAAATCTTAGCTTTTTTGGTGGAAACTTAAACCAGAGGCAGCTCAGTCTTGTCAGACTGCTATAAGATTAAATAGTCTATTAATCAGAAATCAGATTAACAACACTTTGTTAAAGCTAATTACGTGAGGAAAGCCAGCCTCTTGTTGCATTGCCAAAATATTGGATATAATTTCTTTTTCTTATTCATTGCACCATTTTAGACCAAATGTTTTGGCAGCTTAATTAGAAGCAGGTGGTGCCGTTGCCATAATTACATAGAAGTCCTCATATTTTGTCATCATGCTTAATTAGAGCCGTTGATTCAGCATGAAAGGGAAGCATCCTGGCCAACCAAATATTGCAGCAGTCTTTATGGGAAATGTGATGCACCTTTAGATGAGAGCTGTCTGGTGCAGAGGATGCCAAACATTTATTTCAGGTTTGGGACAGTACTGCCTTCTCCAGTAGGAAATAGTTAAATTAAACTGAAAACTGCCAACCACAAATGAAACCCAAGCCCACTGCAGTCCATGTCAATATTCCCACTGACTTAACTGAGACCAAAACCTAGCTGGCTTTCCTGAACAGGGTAAGATGATTTATTCAGGATGAATATAGGACAACTCTGCAAATATAACTGAGCTCAGAATCTGGTTTGTTAATCTCACAGGAGTTGGGCTGGCTGTGGCCAGGGAAGGCAGAGCTGGATTTAATTTGCATGACACCCTCAGCTTGCTCTGTTCTGAAAGGGGGGTAACACTGTTCTCACGAGGTCCTGGGAAGACATACTGAAGCTGTCAAGAGAGTGGTCATCTTCAGTTCAAGGTCATAAACAGAACCTACAGTTCATTCACCTAGAAGTCTGAAAAACTTGATAAAGCTTCAACTGCTATTGCCACCTTCACAGATCTCTCCAGTTAAAATAGTCCTGAAACTTGCATTGCACCAGCTGGTACGAATGGGAAATTCACATCTTGTGCCAGCCAAATGGATGATTTTTCAGAGTGACAGAGCAAGTGTAGACGGCAAAGTTACAGTCTGTACATCCCTAGGAGTCAAATAACCTCTCAGCCTCAGATGGTCCTTCTGGGCTAAGCACATTGTGTCACGGCACACAAAGGAGTGGCTCAATCTGCATCACATCACAATTTTCAGCACTCCAGACTCAACCCCATTCAGATACACCAGGGTAACAACCCAGAGTAACATCTCTGAACACACAGCCTGCACCATGGCTGATCCTTACTGAAACAGGTCTAATAGATACCTGCTTTTTTAACACATTTGTCCATTTTCTGATTTCTGCCATCCCATTTTTTACAGTCACACAAATTATCTTATAATTGTGCCCCTTAGACTGAGCTCTGGGATCCCTGTACAGCTCCAGTGTGGAGCTCCCTCTGATCTGGGTATGATGCTTCTAGCATTAGAGAGCTATTAATCAAAATCAGTGCTACAGAATGTAAGTAATAAAGTCCTTTAAGCAGCACATTTGCCTTAAGCCTTCTAATTTATCCCTGAGACCTTACACTGCCAGTTCAAAGTTAGTGACAGGACTCAATTTCCTATCTGTGCTTGCCAATTTCTCGCTGATCTTGGAGGTTTTAGACCATTCAATCCACATAACTCTTCTACATGGAATGGGGCCAACCTAACATCTCAAAAAGCAGGAAAATCACTGTGGGGAAAATGCCCAGTTACCTTAGTCTCCTTGGTCATTTGGGAAATGGTTTGAGGAAATCAGTGCTATGTGTCCCTCTGCTGCTTTGAATTTGGAGCCCACCTCCCACTTATGTAAGAGAAGCAGATCACATACCAACTTACATGATATTGTGATTTCCCTGTCTCAGGATATTTTTGTGAGCCTGATTCTATTAGTGCAAAACTGACGGGAGCTCAGGTTATTATCAGCAAAAAAGATCAGGGTTTTCACAGTTCATCTGGGGACAGCACTGTCTTAAAGAATTGTGAATTAATGCCAGCATAATCAATGATACAATTTATCCCATTTCTAATGTATGCAATAATTTTAAAATCTTGTGGCTACTGTTATATTTAATACTAATAACCTACCAATAATCTTATTATAGCTGCATCTTCAATGAAGTACTTGTGATGTCACAAAGTCTTGTAAAATGCGATCAACTCAACAGCCTGAGTAAAGATACTACAGATTATCAGATTTTAGAGTGTTTTCCGTATACACAGCTAATAAACCCTGAAAGGTATTAAAAAAGCCCAAGAAAAAATAAAGATTGTGAGGCTATAAAAGACCTTATTTAAGACATTTTTGTAACTAAAAGCCCCAACAAGTATGTCCTGGCTCTTCATGTAAACTCTGAAGCCTTCAATGGGGAAAAAAATTCTCATAAAATGAATCCCTGGACTTTTAAGTTGTCAGGAAATAGAACAAGCTTATCTGATAGAATTTACCTGAAACAAGGGCTCAGCCAAAAAGTAAAACAAGACCCAAGGCCCGAGACCAAAACTTGCATTGTTTTTTGTACAGGGAGAAGCAATGGGAGGACAGGATTGGGCAATTGTCAGAATCACAGATTTTCTGCATTTCTATTTTGGATGGACTCCAAGCTCCAAATGAAAATGATCTGTCCTATACTACAAGGGAGTTTTAATCCACCCCAAATTTAGCAGCAGCAGGATCCATTCCCCTGTGGCAGTGAGCATTTAACAGAGCGCTATTGCAGTCATTTCCCTCTTTTCCAAATCCACTGCTACAGAGAAAATCTTCATGTTTCATTTTTATTATTTTCCAAATGAAATGGCAGGGAAGTTTCCCCAAGGGAAAACTCACCACTCAGTCCTACAAGCTGGCTGGTTCAACACGCAGCTGAGGAGAGGCAAAAACACTGTGAAGACTTCGGCAGGACTAGCAGTGCCTGTGAAAGGCTTGGCCCGTGCTCCCAGACACACTGGCACAACTCCACTCGGTCGGGTATTGTGCTGAGGCCAGGCTAGTTCAGGTGCTCCCAAGCTGTTGCCTGTGAATACAACCCAGGCAGCTGAATGCTTCCTTCTATATGTGCATACAGCTGAACGCCTACAGCTAGTAGTGGTAATGGTGGTAAATGGGTAAAGCAAGCTTTGGGAACACTAGCTGAGTTGAAACAAGACTGTAACTCCTTTAATTTCTTTGCAGGAAAGAAAGGAAACATCGGTACTCTGCACAATCACAGCTGGATGGCACATTCCTCACTACAGCATTTTGCTTGCTTTAATTACCCAGACTTTTTCTATTTGAGTTAAAGGTGTCTCCTGGAAATGGAAGAACTGCAGACACAACACAAGATTTGTCTGTAGATTTTAAGATAACACTTATGACAGTCATAGCCAGCTTAATGTAACTGGTCAGAGACACTCCACAAAGCTCTCAGCTTGTTTAGACAACTGTACCTTTGAGATGATATAGATTTGTCTCTCTATGGACATCTCCACTGATGGAGAATCCAGTCCCAGATTTCTGGCGATAGCAGATCTCTACATTACCACATGAGAAAATTCCCAGATATAAGCAATTTTTGCTCAACAGACACGTGGAAGCCCAGCCAGCAATAGGGCTGATTTTTCTTATGGAAGTCTCAGAAGCAAAAGTAAACACTTTGCCTAGTTCCATGAAGCATGCAAATGAAGCAGAACACTCATTATTCCTCTGCCCACTGAAGTTTGGAATACGGTACTTCCTGAAAAGCCAAATTCACACATCAGTGAAAGTTACTTTAGGCTGATTCTGAATCCATAAATTACTTTCGATGAGAAAGATTCCAATGAAGAAAATAATTTTGGATGAAAATCAATTCCCTTTCTTTGGTTTGGGTTTTCATGGTTTAACCAAACCAACATCCTACGGCAGCCAACATCAGCCTCTTTGGGAGGAGCTGTTAAGATCCTCCATGAGGCTGTTGGAGTACACCTTCCTGGCTGACCCCTTAGCAATAAGTATAAAAGATCTGTTTCTTCCCTGACACATGAAGGTTTACTGTGTACGATAGTCTCTCCTGACCTGTAACATATCACAGTAATCTAGCACTGCGTTTGTACGCGTCTTGCCTTGCATTCACCAGGGCTCACATGCTCCAGCTAAGCTCAGCCCTGGGTCTTCAGTCCCTGCTTGAGCTATACTGGAGGAGTACCTGTCCCCAGCTCTCTCACACAACTTTTAACTTATTTTACTTTCAATTTTAGCAAGTCCTGCAACAGCCTACGAAATGTATGTTTTACCCTGCCCACTGTAATACCTATGCTATGTAAGTTTGGGGGTGGGGTGGGGGGGGTGGGGGAAGTGTTTTTCTCTGAGAACCGCTCAAAGCAAGATGATCCCTGTCAGTTGTGTTCATTCCATGTTTTATAGGAAGAAAGAGTACTAAGCAAGTGTTGCTTTGGCACCGATTTCTCTCTTGCTAGCTTGAAGAAAATTGATAGTTGCCACTACACAGACGCATTGTGGGCAGGGCATGGTTGTAATACCTTTGCCGGTATGGAATAGATATCCAATGACTTAATGTAATATTCTTATCATTAGTAATCACCCTTTGATCATGCAGTATTGGCTTTTATGCTGGTTGATTCACACCCCAAATAAGTAACAATAAAGAGGGCTTAGTTCAGCACATGTGTTTCCTTTATGAAGGCTTTGTAGCAATGGTGGCTATTTGTTCGTTGTTACCCAATACTGGTGTCACTAAAAACTTGTGGGAGGATGCAGCAGCTCTCTCCCTCCCTCTCTGTTGCAACCTGTTGCCTCCAAGAAATGCCAGCTGAAGGAATTGATTATGAATGAAGGGTATTTCTGACCACGCCACTATGAGTGGTGCTTGAAACAGCCACAAAGAGATCCCGTGCCATGCAAGATCTCCATGGTGTGCTCAATTCTGGTGTTGCACTGCACTGCTCAAGTGAAAATGAATTAAGGCCATTCTTGATCATCCAACTGGTTTTTTCCTACCAATTTTCATTGCTGCTATCCTGGTCCAGTGTTCCTTGACACAAAGCAGTCATAAAACAGGAGGGGCTCAGAGGTGTCTGCTTGTCAGGTAACTAGCACAGACCTGGCCATGCCAGCATAAGCTCCTTTCCACAGGCTGGTGTGGGGAGATAGGGCAGCTTCACAGCTTTCCGAGTTTGCTGAACAAGGCTGTTACTCATCAGTCCCATCAAAATTCGGGGTATGGACACCAGTCCTGCAGCCACAAGCTTGAGGAAGTGTGGAGTCACTTTTGACAGGGACTGCAGTCCTGAACATCAGAAGCTGGGTGTACCATTACCAGTCCCCCAAGCCCTGTCTCTGCCTTTTTTATACTTTGAAGCTTTCAGCTGTACTTCAAAGGCTTTGACCCTGCAATCCTTAATCAAAGAAATCAAAAGGAATTCTACTAGATTAAATCAAAAGCAGATTTACAAGATTAAAGACTGTAGAATCAGGAATTCAGGTTGAAAAGGAGAAACCCTGAAGTGCTCAGTGTACAGTAAAGAAATATAGTTTTTCTTATGTGTCTGGGACAGAGATTTCCAAGTAGGTGTGATGCAGGAAGGCACCCAGATCCCACTGAAATTCCTGGGAACCTGGCACCTAATTGCATTAGGGCACTTTAAAAATCTCAGTCATGCTTATTAATTGTCTGTGATAAAATTTAAGTGATATATTTGACCTTTTGTTTTACAAGGCAATAACCCAATTAATGTGTGGATAAACTAGGAGGCCAAAGGGAATTGGATTATGTCTGAGGAAAACAGAGGAGCAATTAAAAGTATCACTGTTATAGGAGAGCTTGAATTAACATAGTAATGAAAACATTCCTGCCTGTTTGGGAAGCGGAGGCTAGGTCTCTGGTTTTGTGGCTGAGGATTATAAGCAGTGAGAGCACCTTGTAATACTCTGTTAGCTGGCATCACAGCCGTCATTTCATTGCACATGAGGTGGCTGTATAGGAAGATGGAAAAAGTAGAGATTTTATAAAAGAGTAAAGGTCATGCACCTCCTTTTGCCCCAAAGCTCCACCTTCCTGCCAGCCTCCACCTCCCTTTCACATCCCCCTCAGGGGCTGCTGCTCTCCTGCTTCCAAACAGGACTTTGAGTTAAAGTGAATGTTTTAATTAACAGGGAGCAACTTCTACCCAGAGCAAACTCATTAAACAGAAGAATCCAACACTGGTCATGATTTGCCCTCAAAATTAAAATAGTGCCTCCAGGAAAACATAAGACTGTCTTACAAACCCACAGAAAAATATAACCATAAACTGCAATGCCTTAGAGTAACAGAATAGCCTTGTTTTGCCCAGACTACCACGGCTATGGCAGGACTGTAATTCTAGTCCATGGGCCTGCTTGGCTTTACTTAGTATAAAAGTCACAAGCGGAAAAAAGTAGATGCAATGGTTATTGCTAGTTTATGGCTTCTCTTCCCTTGTTGTGCCAGTGCCAGGGTCTATCTTATAGCTCAGGCAGTAATATTGGTGTGCACAATGGTGGAAAATAAATTATTACTTGGTGCAACAGAATGGCTTCTGAAATCATGATGATAATGCTTAATCACATACTGCAGACTACATTCCCCAGAGTCATAAGGATGCAAAACAGGGCTAGAAAGACATTAGCAAGAGAAAGAAGGACTTCCACCCCTCTTACAGCTTTGTTAAAACTCTGTGTTTTGCATTGTCCTTTATGGGGATGCAAGCTTACCAGCTTAGACCTGAGAAACTTTAACAAACTGACAAGCTAACGAGTTTTGCCAATGATTAGGCTTTCAAATTTAAGGCTAGATTTGGGCTTGTTTTAATTGAGAATTTTGATAAACCCATTTTTAGTTGTGTGCTTAGAAGTGTTTGTTCACACACCAGCATGGATTATTTTATTGCTCAACTGGAAAACCAGTAGCAGAAAATTACCATTCCTAATCCACTCATTTATGTTAGCAACACTAGAACAACCATATAGCGACTAGCTAAGATCATGTGTAAACAAGCTGGAAATGTTTTTTGTTGTTGGGTTTGGCTTTTGTTTGGGGGAGGGGTTTGTTGGTTGTTTTTTTTTTTTTCTTTTTTTTTTAATGAGAAGAATGCCTGTTATAGTGACAAGAAGCCAAGTTTCAGACCAGGGCTCCTATATGCCCTACTTGGGCAATTCAGCTGCTCAGTGTCCAGGCTCAATTTAGCACATTAAGCTGAACATCAAAGCCGATTTCATGGACTTGCCAACATGATTTAGAGGCATCAGTACCACTACATGCACTTTTAAGACTAACGACGATTTGTAGGTGAACATCCTGTTTGGGGGATGTGACATATTGGTCATTATATGTAAAGATATATTTTATCTTAATTAGAATATAAGGCAGGAAGATTATGATGTTACAGAAGTCAGGCTGGATGATTTAAATGGCTTAATCTGGTCCTTAAAATATACAACTATGATTTTCAAAGCCAGTAACACTAAACCATCCAGGCTATTACTTAATTCCCTGGATTTCTGGAAATCTGTCTATCAAGGTGCATGTCAGCCAAACAATCAGGGTTTTGCAGAGCTCAGTTAAGAGTTCAGGGTATCTTCATTTGAGGGTCTGGGTTCAAAGTCATTACCAAATGTCTCCTTTGACTAGCTAGGTGTGACAGAATCCTAGCAATGGGCCACCCCAGCACAGTTCAGTGCACCCATAAGTGGTATGTTTGCACCAGCTGGAATGGGACAGGAGCTCAGTTTGGTCTCTGTGCCTGCTGCATCCTCACATCCTGTGCAGGTCTTCAGTGGCATTAGCTCAATCTGTACCAGCACTTGTACAAGTAAGCCTTGAAATGCAAGCGAGTAGAATTGGGGCAAATTTCTTGCTTAAGCAATCCAAGCTAAACCAGAAATATATCTGAAAAACACTAAAAGTCCAAGGCAAATATTCCCACTAAGTCCCTTCCACAGAACATGACACATCTGTAAACAGACTTTCCCCATCTGTATGCTGCTGTGAAATGAAACATGGGCTTCTCAGGATCCCAAAGGCTTACAGCTGAACAAATGGGTAGGGCTGTGCTTCACAAATATTTTTACGTCCGCTTCAGGTTAAAACTCTTAAACCTATCCTCCTAATCCACACTAACAGCAAAACTGTCTTTAATAACATGTAATCTAATCGAATACTTTCAATATCCATGTCTGTAAATCACAAAACAAACTAACATTGCACACACATTAGCGCAGTTTTGCAAAAATAAAGGTATATTACTACCCTTCCAGAGAGTCAGGGCAGATCTGCTCCCAGCGCAGGATATTGCTCCACAGATCATCCTGTTAACCTGTAATAATCTCACAAAACCCAAGACACTTCGCAGTAACGAAATCTTCCTTGTTAACTCTACTTCCTGGGGCAGGCAACAACAGCCGAGATGCCAACATCAAAGTCAGAAGTCCTGCTCTCTGCCTTGCTTCAGCTCTGATATTCATCGAACCCTGTGCTGAGCCAACTCTGTGGCAATCCAGAAAAAAACAAAAAAAAAGAAAAAAAAATCCTTTTGGTTTTGAGAGGTTAATTTTCTGCTGGATTAACAAATGGGTTCAGCTCCATGCAGGGCCCGAGAAACATCAGATCCAGCACAATGCAGATAGAGCAGAAGGGAATAGGGGAGAGGCCAAGCAGTCCTTTCCTATTTGGCACCAGCGGGTTGAACCCATGGAGAACCTGCCCTAGTTTTTTCATATGTGGCAAACAGACACACAGAGATATCCCAGACACTCGCCCTTGTCCCAGTCTTGGTAGGCAAACCGTTGCTCGTTTGAGATGAATAGCAGTGAAAACTTGCGACTGATGCCTGTCCTCACCCCTACAGTTACTGTGATATGCAGGCTTCATTCTCATGCACTGCTTCATCCCAGGGGCGTGCCCTGTGGGAGCCCAGCTGTGCACTCCTACAGACAGATGTGGCGTGAACTTACCCTCTACCCAAGCCAGCAAGCACCATGACAAAGATACTGCTCTTGCTTTAGAACTGGCTGACTTTGCCCTTCTTATTTAAAGTTGATTTGATCCCATAGGTTATAGCATTTAAGAAGACTGCAGGGGATGCATGATATTAAAAAGCAGAAGTGCGAGGAGAAGCCATACCTGAAGATGCCTAACCAGAGCTAAGCAATGTCTATTGAGCAATAAATATAAAGTTTATTAATTGTTGAGGAAAGAGAAGCCTTTTTCGTGCAAAATGTCCTTATCAAAATTAGATAAATCACCAACTGCAAACTAAATATTTGAACTCTTTATCCTGGTTTTAGCCAATCCCAGGTTCCTATGAATGCATCCATTATTCCTAAATATTTGTCAAATTTTGGATCCAGTTGCTGCAGTAAGACCATTACCAGTGCAATTAGCCTGGGCACATGCACACCAGGTCCAGTGTCCCAATGCAGACATAAAAGACTGATGCTCACAGAAGCAGCCAAACAAATTTTCTGGCTCATTTGATTTTAAAGTGTGTAACAGGAAGATCTGAAAGGACATTTATTTTTCCTCAAATTGAAATGCTTTTAATCTTCCTTGGACAGGAAGTTTCTTCAGATTCCTTCCTTACTTTCTTCTTTGCCTCCCTTCAAACAGCAACCCCTTTGCTGTTTTAATAAGCTTCCAGTGTCTTAACACTTCATTGCATTCAAACATTTCTTAACAAGTGCCTAAGAGGAAATAGGAAGAAGGAAAATTGCTATTTTCAATCCATTCCCTAGTCTAACTCTTACATTTTAACTGCACTTAAGCTGAAATTCATTAGAAAATTATAGGTAAAGGATTCAGAGTAAGAGTCATAGCAGCTTTCTCAGAGATGATTCCCTGCAGTCTGGTTATTGAACGGGTAAGGAAAAAAATCCACAGGAATATAAACATGTGTCCTTTAAAAACACTTCTTAAAAAGCTGTTCCTCTAAAACAGTGACATTTTTCTTTAAATGGTTAATATTAATAATTCACTAGTACTGAAGTGATTCCAGCATTTTTTTTTTCATTTTTCAGCTAGAGCTCTGCTATTATTGTCAGTGGTTTAAGTCCGCCAACACATAACTGAGGTGATGTTAACGTAACAAGACAAAGATCATTCTGTGGTTAAGTCCCTACTAATATTTAGGAGCTGTAAGTTCGATTCAGCTTCTGCTCTGGAGTACATGTGGGACCATGGGGAAGTCATTTAGTTCATTTGCTCTCAAAGGTATGTTTTCTCCATCTTTTCTATTAGACAACAGATAGAGCTTAATAGTAAATCACATTTCAGTTGCAGCAAAAAACCCAAAGTTTCCAGGATCATTTTTGGCCAAGACCTCCAGCCTTTTCATTGACTTGAAACCCACACTATTTATTCAGTTTTTATGGGATTTTGGAAAGGCTGTCCCTTTCTTAAAAAGTAGGAAATAGGAGCCATTCAGACATGCATATACCCTGTCAGTAGTCTGGGAAGTCAGGTAATTTCCACAAAACTGCTCAGATTTGACAACTGGAAAATTCCCTTTCAAGAAGTTCCCTATGGGTCTTGCATAGAAGCTCCAACTCTAAGTTCTTCAGGATAGAGATGAGCTCTAATTACCCAAATGTATAGATACTAGCAACAGGGGATACCTGGACGATACCTCCATGTGCTAACTGATAGCGTGTGCCTAACGAGGGACAGCTACTTCAATATGTGAGATTGGCATTATGGAATTAGGAAGAACCTTTGGACAACAGCCGCTTTCAAATGTCTTATTTACACTGTAAAAGCTGCTGCTTCCTGTAATAATTGGGAGGGAGAGGAGGCAAACCCCCGGTAAGCTGATCTGCTCCCCCAGGTGCCTGCGCACGCAGCTCCTGCCAGATCAAAGCGGAGCCACGCATGCACGGAGGCTGAGGGGAGAACTTGGCCCCTGGCACTTTACAGAGAAATATGCCGCAGCATGCCTTGTATTTAATCAGGACCCGGCATGTATCTTTGATGTGTGATAACAGGGAGGCAGGTAAAAGCACAAGGGGAGGCCTAACAAGTCATAGCATAGGTGGGAAAGGTAGTTACAAGTCCAAGGTAAGTTGAATCAAATAACTTTTATGCTTTTCTAGGAGGGCCCAGACATCTCTCAACCATGAAATGATCCATGCAAAGGTAGAAAAGCACAAGATCCAGAAACCTGTGAACAGTTAATAAACTTGGAAGATGAATGACCTGAGAAGTGATACAGCTGCAGTTGGTGCAGGGAATCAGGAAGAGGTGATTGAACCACAGGCAAAACCCCTCATTTTATACACACAGAATAGCCTGTAGGATAGCAGCTCCTTGATACCAAGGTGGTGGGACCACTTCCAGACGAGTGTAACTCATTACTGACCAGACTTCATAGACCTCAAGAACCAGGTTGTTCTCAGTTCCACTAATGTTGGCAGCATCGGGAGCAAACTGGATGTGAGCAATGCATTGGTTATAAATTTGGTATATTTGCATCACATTAAGCTTTCTCTCTAATGACAGAGATCAGGTAAGCCACTTAGGTTTTGGAGGTCTTTTCTTTTTGAAAATGCACAGGCTGAGCCTAACCATCACCAACGCTGCAGATCATGTCTGAAATTTGGAGGTTTCTAGCAATCTTATGTAGCTCATCTTCTCTCTCCTTAATTTCATATATCTTTCTCCTACTCAGGAATTAGCAAGGACAAGAAACAATTCTTGCTACCAAAGTTGTAAGGTACCACTTGAATAATCTATATGAAGCTTAGAGGAAGGGAACTTTTCTGCCTGGTTACACGTTTGAAGCATGGGATACTTCAATGTGTAACATTCATATACATTTTCCACTTACAGGCCTGGAGCACAAAGATTAAAGTCTGAATGAATGAAGTCAGTTTTTTGCTCTCCATTTCACATTTATTGTTCTTTAAGGAAAACAAATCCTCACTGGATTTTTAAAACAAGACTTAAATAAGTACAGTAAGATTGTTCAGGGGGGTCATGTTTGTGCATGCTGCACACGTTTGATTGGCAAAAATAAAGCTACTACATAGAAATCATGATGTTAGGCACCTAACAGAAAGCCAAAGAAAACAACTTGGCCTGATTTAACTGGTTTTATTTTTGTAGGATGCCTTCAGCAAGATTTTGTTCACCTTTGACTTCACAAGGAAGCAAGCACAAAAAGACTGGAAGCAGTTCCTTTTCAACTTTTCTGTGTAAGGGAAAGAGAATTTAAATTCCCTAAAAAAAAAAAAAAAAAAAAGTTTCAGCTGTTTGTGAAGATTCTTATTTCCTAAAGGAATTATTTTCTGCCCCTCTTAAAGATGTGATTGGTCAGAAAGAACACGACTATTGAATGCACTTGTTAATAGGTATGAATCATCAGCCTTCAGTGAGTGACCTAATGTTGGTTTAACCTTCTTAATCCTAAAAATGCCACCAGCAGATCTGATGACTTTGGCCATCACCATCACCCCCAAGAGAGGAAGGAGGAAGAAGGCTTGACAAGGTGGACAGTAAATAATAGCACCAGATAACCTCTGCCTTAGATACCAAAAACCTCCTAGTACAAGCAGAATTGTCACTTAGAGCGGATAGCGATTTCTTTTTTTTTTTTTTATTGTGATATTCTGACAAACTCCAATTTCAAGCTCAGAGTCCTTTTACAGAATAGTCCTAGAAGACTATTCTGCATGAGTATAAATCTAATTATATCTTTGCCTTTGTCCAATTAGCTTTTAAAACTCAGCTTTTAAACAACAGAATAAATTTGTTTGAAAGGAAAAGGATTTTTTAAATAACAAGATGTCTATCATAAAATTTTAACAAACTTCACACAAGAGCATGCCAACACTTTTCTAAGCCATATGTGGACTTCTGTTGTCAGTTAAAAATCTTGAATACCCCATGCGGGAACTACTGAACAAAGCTGTTTATAGTATAGAAGTAAACAGAAAAAAATTGGGTGATTCTTTGCATTTCATCATCATTACCAACTTAAGGCACTTCCAAACACACTGAAGTTTTTATTGTTCAAAAAAACATTAAGTTTTAGTAATAGAAACAGACATTGCGTTTAATGTGATCTTTCAAGCCAGAACAGCTGTAGCTGACTACAAAGCTAATGCTCTTCAAGCCAAGAGCCATCTTTTTGTGTTGTGATTATACAGTGCCTCACGCCAGAAGATTATCCTTAAACTAGTAACCCCTCTGATGGAGTTTTATGCTTTAGGATCAATGCAGCACAGCACTAAAAAGCTCCATTTTCCACTGAAGCAAGTTCTTGAGATTTGTGCCCTAGGAAGTCTGAGGATTCTAACTTACTATCACAGAAAAAATCCAAAAGTGAGAAACTCCAGGGCGTCAGTTTCCTGTTCTATCTCCATCATCATAAAAATACAAGAGCAAGGGCCAACACCACAGCTCACTCGCACTGAGAACTGAAAGCCACGATCCAGCTGCTTTGGCTGCTGCAGCCCTTTAATATCTCTGGAATTCCCCAGGCGCTGCTCTCGCTTTGCACCAGGATCAGCCTGAGCAGCTTGTTTGTACTCAGGGTAATGCTCAGCACACAGCGTCCTCAGCATGGATAGAGCCGTCTCAGCTGTAATGAAAATCCATGAAGAACAGCAAACTGAAGAAATACTTTTTTTTTCCCATGGTTCATCATCTCCTGATTCTGTTTTCCTGGGACAGCTCAGCTAATCTACAGGAGGCCATGGAGAGTGCACCCAGAGCTGGTGCAGATGGCACTACTGGCTGCAGCAACGGCACGTTAACTCAAAATCCTGGCATCCTACACTGATGAACTTTCCAATCATGAGAGGTTTTACAGCTAGTGGTGGGATTTTAGCAGAAGCCACTCCTCTGCATCAGTGCTCACCTCATGCAGGGGCAGAGCTTTGGTGGAGCAGACAGGTCTGAGGTTAAGCAGAACTGTTAAAGATCTGAGCTTGTGTTTTCTAAAGTAAGAGTACTGGGCTCAGCACACAGGTTGATACCTGGCTCTGCCACCAGTGTTTCTCCTCTTACCTGTTCTAACTATGCCCTGTGGTTTCTGGGGATGTGAATGGGTCTTTCCTGTGCTGGGCAGTGGTTACTATCCCAGCCCTGGTCCAAGCTACAGAAAGGACTGCTACTAGTTACCCTCTTGGGGTGGGTCTAATGTTCTGATATGCTGCTGGAATGCAGGTACTTTCAAAACAGGAGAACCTGAGAGGCCATTTCCAGGTTTCCCACTGCTATTTATTGACATTCTTGGTCATATAGCCTTCTCCCTCCACCATGGACCTCCTCTTCCTCCAGTGTGCAGTTCAGTGCTTTGCCATGAGACTGTTCTCACTTGCTTTCCTACCCTGTCTTCCCCTCCATCCTCAGAAATGCAGCTATGAACTTCCAGCTCTGTGTGGAACTTATGAATTCTAAGCATGCTTTAAATGCTAGCAATATACTGAGGGTTTTACACTATGCAATGGATGCTGCAGTGGAAAGTTAAGAGTCACCGTTTCAAATTCCTCTCTTGAACTATTAAAATCAGTCTGGATTTTTGTTTTTGTTTGGTGGGTGTTTTTTTTTAAAGAATTTGCACTGACAACAGCATCCATTTAAAAAGTAATATAAATTTTTATCAAAACCTACTAAAATGCAAATAATTGAATTTTTGCTATTTTGGAGAATGATAGTTATGAGTTGACAAACAGTCTACTCACCATCCAAGAGAGCTTGTCACAACACACATAAAGTAACCCTCCCCCATACATAAAGTACGGTAATCTAAAAAAATGGGTTTTGCTTTTCTTCTACTACAGCCCATGGAGAATTATCTTTTTTGCAGAGCTTCTTGTGATGTATTGCTGCTCAATCATGCATGCACCTTTGAAACAGCATCACAAGTTCTTCCTGACAGAAAGGAATGTGTTCCTTCTCCAAGGTTACCTTTGTTCAAAATATACAATAGAAACTAGATGCTAATGAGAAAATAAATGCACAGCGCAGTCTTTGGAAATGGCACTGCTGAAGCTATCACCTTGCCTGAAGCAATAAATTCCGGGCGAGCACAGACGGTATTTTTAAAATTTATCACCTCACAGACTAACAAGCATTGATTGTATGTTTTTCTTTGAGTAATTGCCAATATCATTAATATGTTCAAAATTATACTTGAAAAGAAAACAGATTCTGAACACTTCTACAAAGGAGAAGATGTATGAAGAACAAAGACTAAAATTCTCTGCCAGAGGAGAATCCTGACAAGTCCCCAACTTCAGTTAACTGGGACAAGCTCAGTGAGGAAATAAGATCGTCTCTGAGGTTAAGAGCAGTGAGAGATCACAGAGAAGTCCTTAGGCCCCACAGCTGGGTCAGCCATCACCCTCACATGGGACCCAAGCCCCCATCAGTAGCCCCAGGCAGCAGCCCCTGTTCTGGACCTCATGAAGAAACAGAGTTCAGAAGCTCTGCAAGTGCTTCCAAAGCAGGAGACTGTCCAGTTCCCACTGCTCCTTCATCTCCCAGTTGAAGTGAGTTGTGTTTTACTACGGCAACCTAATTTACATCCAGTTAGCTTAACCAAAAATTACTTTGGGGGCTTCCTTCCCCTTCATTTGGTACAGAAAAGCCAGAATGAAACCCTTCTTCAGAACTGTTCCTGCAAGTTAATAGCAATCCCTGACCATAAGGATTTAGCACTTATTTCAGCACCGCTTCCACTGAAGGACAAGCCAAGGGCAGGGCATAGCAGTGACTCACTTACCAGTTGCTACCAAGAAAACTGCAGAAAAAAAGTGAGTAAGGAGTGGAAAGCACCTTATTTTCTCACTGCATTTCAGTGATGCTCCCTGGTGTCTGCTACATCAAGGCGTATCTGTACACAACAACCACATGTCTCATTCTGGCTGTCAAAGAGCTGACTCAAGTAGTATGGAAGATACTAGTTAAAATACCAAATCAAGGAGGCTTCTCACTTCTAGGAGAATTTAATTAACAGTATTTCCCAGGGGAAGAGCTTGCCCGGCCTTCTTTAGGGAGTTCCAGAGGTGCTCTTGGCTTAGTGAGACAGGTGCAAAAGCAGAGAGAGGCTGCAGGGAAGCCCCATTCCATAACTCTCTCTCCCACTCTAACCAGAAGGGCCCTTTTCTCAGGCCTTCACATCCCCTGCCCTCTTCACCAGAGCTTTCAGAATCAAAACGAGACCTGGATTAGCATTTGTCACACCTACCTATGTCATATTTCTCACATTGCCACTGTACATTTCAGCCAAGATCCTGAAATCCTATCTGAAAGAGGCGGCAGGAACAGAAAAGCTTTGGATAAAGAGTGACACGTTTTTCCCTACACAACATTATAGATAATAAAATAAGCAGCTCATTTATCGATTGTCACCATTGGAACAATGCTAAAACTCTTTCATTTCTGAATATCATCCTTAAACGTGTCCTGAACAATCAAATAGCGTAAAAAGAACAAAATAACCAGAGTGCAGTGCAGATAGAGGAAATATCTTTGTGGAAGAGGAGCTTTTAGAAATCTGTGAACATTAGATATATATCACACCCATTCTAAATTTAAGATTGAGGGTAATTATTTTAATGTGGAACTTTCAATCACTGCTCACCCTACAGAGCTTCCCCACGTATTCGAGTTTGAGTAATGTAGTAATGACAGCATTACCACTTGCAATAGAAAGAATCATTACAGCATCATTATCAAGGAATTACTCTTGCAATTAGTAATAATTCCCACATTCACAGTCAAATAAGTAACACTTTCTCCAATAATTCCCACATTCACAGGCAAATAAATAACACTTTCCCCATTAATTTCATTTTCCCTTTAAGGCTAGAGTAAGCACCTATTCTTATCACTGTGTTTTAATACACCTGTCTGCTTCTTTGTCTAAATAGTTCCTAATCCTCCGCTTTTGAAGAGCACTGCATCTAGTCAGATAATTTCAGAAGGATCGAACTACATGATCTGTCATGTTACTAGGCAGGTAAAAAATGAATTCCTCATGTTTGACCTGGTTCTATAATGTACTCTAAATGGAAATCACGCCCTTCAGATGCATTTACAGCAGGAGAAGAATGATAACTGAGGACAGCTTAAAACACTACCCTGTGTGCATCTGGTTGTTTGCAGTGGCTCCCTAACTACTAGTTGTAAGCAATAGCTCGCATGAGTATTGCTGTGTAATTACTGGAAATATGTTCCCATTCACACAGGTTGATCCAAAGCCTGTTCAAGGTATGAAGAAGAGAAGCCCAAGTTCAGAGTCCAGACCCATGCAGTATATGGGAAGGTGTTTTGTTTGCTCATTTTTCTGAGCATACATACTCCTCTGGGGAGGATCAGTTAGTGAGGCCTTCCATCCTATTTTATCAGCCCCTCCATCATGGCCTACCCCTTCAGACAGGGTTTCAAGGAAGAATTTAGACCTGCAATTTTATAATATGTGCATGAAGTATTTTGTATCACAATGAACCTATACTGAGGCTCTGGAATGTATAATTTCTTAAGAGAAGAAGTCTCCCTCTTACCAACACAGAGCAAAGATGCAATGCAGTGTAGAAGGAGAATGAGGGTTTTTCCTGGAACTTCCAGTGATGCCACTGGCGGAGGTTCACTTACAGAAATATACAGAAACAAACAGTTCTCTTGGTTGTTTATCCTGGACAAAGGTTTGGCAACTCAGATCATTTTTTTCTATGCAAAATTGTCCTACATCATGCTATCCCACATCCAGTCCTACTGAAGAAACTGCTGCAGAATTCAAAACACTGCACTCCCTGTGTACTATTACTACTCAAAATGCCTGTAGCCAGTCACTCTGTCACTGCAGGCATTGGGGAGCTAGGAAGGCCACAGCACTCACCTGTGATCTGTTCCTCTTGACGGACTGTGATGAATGGCTTTTCTCCATGGCAAACCTAAGGAGAAATTGCTGAGCACAGCACTCCATTCAAGGCCTTCACTTCTTTGTACAGTGCCTAAATGAGAGCCAGAATCTTACCCTAGGTATGGATGCTGAATTTCTGGAATCCTTTTGTAAGTTCTAAGCACACAGAGAGAACAAAACAACCAACCTTATGACACAGCCTAGGTAGTACATTAGATGTATGTGCCAATCTTATGTATAATTCTATTACATTCCCCTTCATCCCCCAGCTTAACTCTTCGCAGAAGCCCTCCTCAGTGAGATCTTACAGCTGCTTTATATGAAAGCTGATGAATACATTCATTGTTCTTACACAACTCCAAGGCATATAGTTTCCTAGTAAATCAGACATTCAATACACAGAGGAAAACACTGTAAAATAGTACAAGAGACAGTAAGCAGTACTTGGATTATTATCAATAATTAAATAGAAACCACTGGATAGTAAATATGCTGGTGTTCCTCATGCAGATTTTCCCCACTTCACTGATGTTAGTCTTTTTATTTCAGCTCACATTCCCTTAGGGCTGCAGAGGATCAACAATCCTGCTATCACGTGTTCCCATGTCATGCAATCCTTCAGATACTAATCAAATGCCAATTTATAGCTATTTCAGGTGCCTTGCCTACACTATATTTACTGTGAGCCTTTTCCAGATCCCTGCAGCTCTTATACTTGGAAACCTCCTCAGACTATATTTTTTCTCAACTAAATTGTTAATGTTCCAACTCTAGTGCCAAGCATAGAAATACCATAGCTGCTGTGGTCCAAGACTAGAAGAAAAGCGAAGTCCGCAGAGAGAGGTAATATCTTTCATTAAGTTAATTTATACAATGGGAAAGCACTGGTCAAGCTTACAGGTGCACAGGCCAACTACAGAGCTCTTCTCCTTCCTGCTATCCATTCCTCTTGTATTTATAGCCAGCAATCAAATTTTGTCCTCAGTTTTCATTTCATGAAGCAGTACAAGCCAAGATGTTTCTCCTATGAGGGTCTCAATCTACTGTCTTAGGATCAGAGATTCCTTGTTTCTCATAGCAAGACCATCAGCCATAGCATACCTCTTCCAGGCTGGGATGGCAGTCTGCTGCTCTGCTTTTTCAACTAGTGTCTGAGAGGCAGCCCAGGGTCTCCAGAAGAATTCTGCCTGGAGGAACCAGAATTTCAAGCATCCTCTGAAACGATTTCCCCCCGCCCCCAGTCTTATCACAAAGGAAAACCATGGCACGTTTACATTAACAATTCTAATATCAGTAACAGACACATGTTGTCTGAGCCTGAATGGTGATTTCCATTCTTTGATTCTTAAAATAACCCTGGGTGCTTTGCTTCTGCTCCCTAATAGTATTCATAATTAGAGATCCACTTCTTGCCTCACTCATTGCGAAAAACATTTCCCAGCTTTAGCATTGATGGGAAGCAATGGTGAAGTACTCATCACAAAAATGTAGAATGCCACGAATAGGAATTCTGTCCCCACATCACTTGCACAAATTAACATGTAGTTTGCTTCATAGGAAGGTCTTGTTCTTGGATAATTCTACCTCATTGTGCTTTGTAAAACCCTGAGGTCAGATAAGTTTTTTTGGTACAAGCGAATGAAAAAAACTTGGCATTCCTCCAATCATAGTAAAACAAAAACCACCAAGATCTCTCAGAGCAATTTGTTCTAGCAGAGTGCTCAGGCTATGGAACTTGAGCACGATCCTGAAAATCAAAGCTCTACAAAACAAAGCCCTGTATTTATAGCAGATTTCCTCCTCTTGATGTTGCTGGAATTTCAGCTTGCAAATGACATACAATGACATACCATGACATACAATGCTGCTATGACATGCCCTTATCTTATATTCCTGTGCAGGGAACTAGTGTTCATAGCAACACTCTATACAGAATCCCGGAGCCCAGGTGGAAGGAAGATGGTGGAAACTATCGTTTGAATCAGATTTTTCTCCTTAAAAAACAAGGAAAGGAAGTCCATGTCCAAGTGAGTGTGAAACGGTGGCCTCTATGCCTTTTGGTTTTAGCTCCAGAACAAGAAGCTGAACTTGCCTGACCCTAGGCCCAAAATAATAAATTGTATTACAAAGCAGCTAAGTTGTTTGCAGTCATAGGAGACCGTCACTTCTCTGCTCTGTGATTGCTTTGTACAGCACCTAGGACTATGTGGGGTGAAGGGGGTAAGAAGGGTTGGAGACTGTTTATTGTCTTATTTGTGTTGCAAGTATTTTGTTTACTTTAGCAATCACTATGCTCAGCAGACTGAGGGCTGCATAGAGATCATGAAGAGAATTTGCCATGAATTAAAAATGAACAATACTTAAAAATCCCATTTTGCTATTCTCTTAGCAGCATGTAGCACAGCAAGGTAACTTTTCAAAGAAAGCCTCATCAGTTCTGACACTTTGTAAATGCAGGGCCTGACCTGTTCAGCATTTACATAGTTCACTGATCAATTAGGATGCAGCACTAAACAGCAGTGCTCAGGACACAAGATACTTCTCCACCTTGGCCCTCTCTGACCTCCCCACACAGTAATGAATTTTCTTCCTGCTTGCCCTGCAGAATGGATCAACCTTAATTATCCCACGAAAGACCAGCATTGACCCAAATTTATCAGAAAATTGAGGGACTGTCATACCAAACTAGAAGTCTGATGTCACATCAAAGTTAACTCATAGCACTGTTACATACCTCTGCAGCCAGCACTGCAGCGCAAGTCAGCTCACTCGGACTGAAATGCATGGCAGCCTCGCAGGGAATCAACAGTCTGACACTGTCAGCAGTTTTCCATACTCCCCTGGCTGCTGAGGGGTCCCAGCATCCTCTAAAGTCAGGTCAGATCTGAGGTCTCACTAGAGCTGCTGAGTGTCCTGAAGATGAAAAACAGCAGCCACAAAGCCAACCTGCCTGGACAACAGTATTTATCCACAGGCACGGTATACCCAGTCCGTGGGAATGGGAGCCTGAGGACTACAGCACTGATTTGGTATTGGGAGACCAGTGCTCAGAAGAGACCCCGAACGAGTCATTCACCTTCTCTGTAATATAAAAGCTGAGATCTTCCTCACTAATTGCTCTCTTAAAGAATCTAATCCTTTATTAATTAAAGCTTGTGGCTACAAGGATATTTCCATGTGCAACTTCCACCAGTCTGAATGTGTTAGGCCTAGACTGCAAGATCTATTAAGTATATAGGTAGGCTCCAGACAAGAGAAGTTAATTAAAACCCAATCATAAATCACTGTAATTAGAAATAAAATAAATGTGAGAAGTAGCCATAATGAGAGTGCTCTTCATGAATACAGAAGAGACAAATCATGTGGTTGGGTCCCAGCGCAGAGAGACTGCACACTGCCCTGTGAAGAGCGTTTCCTGATATCTAAGTTACAGTTGAGCTGTTTGCAAGCATAAAAGCCTCTGTGGCATTTCTTTTCATTTTTCAGTGCCATGCCTGTCCTCGTACATGTCCAGAGTAGTGGCAGCTTGTAAATATAATCAGTATGGGTTGATGCACATATAACTGTTCTATTTTAAGTATTACATTTTCCAAGGCACTTGCTGGGACTGAGAGCCGAGCTGGAGGACAGAGGCAGCTGCACAGCAGATCTGCGGTAATGCAGAAATTCTTGCTGGGAAAGTCCAGGGTTTTTTTAAGTATTAAAGTGAAATTATGGATGGAATATCAAATGTGCACAATAAGCCCAGCTCACTGACCAAGGGAAGTACCGCTGCTTCAGCACTGGTCTCCCGTGCGAGCAGAGGTGTCTTGATTGAGCAGTGCTTTTTCTGAGTATTGATGGGAAATGGTGCTGTTCAGTGTGTAAAAGAATCTTTGCATAGACGGTCATTCAAGTCAAAGGTGTCAATTTTATCTAAGTTATAAACAGCAATTACAAATCCTGTCTCTCTAACAGATTTTTTCTTTCTTCAAGGAACACTCTGCGTATTGAATCAAAAGCATTAAAATGCATTGATGAGCCTGCTTGTGAATGAGATGCTGAGCTACCCTAACCCTCTGCTTCTGCTGAACCCAAGATGCTCAGACCAGAGCAGGTTACATTTCAAATGACATCTGAGGACCCAACAACAACACACAACCCAATACAGCCTCAGAGCAGTCCAGGCCTATGTCTAGGTTTTGCACCTCTGGTCCAGTCTAAGGACTTCAAGAGAATAATGACAATACCACTGAATGTCCAGCTCTTAGTATGAGCCAAATACCTGTCCTATGAAATACTCAACAGTAAATCCCTTGCCCCAGTGAATTAGCACAGTAGGACTCAGATACTCCACACAATCTCCGAAATGGCTTTTAAACAGCAACATTTGGAAGATTTATTATTTATACTGTGGCAGAACCCGAAGAATTGAGTTAGGATTGGAGGCCTATGGTGGTAGATACTGTATAAACACATAAGAAATTATTCTTCTCTGCACCTTCTTCCCCAAGGACCTGCAATTTTACTGGAGATGAGGCTTTGAAAATACTGGAAACTGCCCTAATGGGAACTTGTAGATAGAATGCAGCAGTGCAGATATATAGTCCAACAGCTCTGAAATGCTGTCACCTTTAAAGCAACTATATAGTATGTATCAGCAATCCCTGCAGATTTATGAACTATCAAATCTAGCCTTTTAGACAAGGAATCAGTCTGAGGCAAACTGCATGAGATCCAAAACCGTATTTTTTTAAAAAAACCCTCTATTTCATAGTCTTCGTTACTGATTGTTTTACAGTGGAAGTAATGAAGCAGGAAAACGATGTACTTAATGTACTAAGTAGCTAACTTGAAGCTGTGCAGTACGTGAATTTAAATAGCTGCTTTAACTCCAATGGAAGCCGGTGTGGTTTTTTTTTTTTATTTTTGTCAGTTTCTTTGCTGATGTGTATCAGTGTAATGTCCAGGGAGTGATACCACTTCCATCAGATATGAACATTTCATGATAATATCTGCCTGCCCGGAATGGCTGGCTAAAAATCTGACTCCCATGGGTCATTCCAGTCTGGAGAAATAATTAATGGTGGAGTCTGATAACTTTGACACAATCCTGTTTGCTTTCAAATTACATGCAAGCCTTGTTTCCCTTCACACACCAGGAACGAAGCAGCAGGAGAGAGCTCCAAGTCCCTTTTTAGCCAGCAAAAAGCTGCATTCAGCATTTTCTAAAGACTGTGCTTCCAGTGCTTTTCTCTGGCTGCTTATGCAGGTGATCTAATGCTGTTCTGCCAAGGCCACAGAACAGCACCTTGTGAAGCCCCTACAACTCCTCTGACTGGTGACTTCAACTTGTAGTTTTGGTGGATGCTTTGACACATGAAGGGGGAGATTTTTCCAAAATGAAGAGGCAGACATTAACACAAAGGTTTCCTGTGACTAAGCAGTTACTAGATGTCAAGCAACTCGTAACAATACAAATTATACTTTCTATATAGCCAGTCCAAAAACAGGCAGAGTCACAATTCTGGGTGGCTTTCAGGTCACTGAAGTGCTTTGGGGTGTGGGCAAGTATCAGGCATATTACTCTAACACTAAGACAGGGCCTGTTTCTGCGGCCCCAGATCTGATCCCAGCTGTTTCAGCAGCTTCTCCCCTTGCCTGGGACAGAACCTGGAGCACGGAGTTTCACTGTAGCCCTTTTAGCTAAAAGGCCAATATTTTGGCATTGTAACTGGCTGACTGAGGCTCACACATATCCACACAAGGCTCCCAGCTGCCTGGCACCAATATACAGGCAACTCAACAGCATGGCATGGCATGTACCACTTCTTTGTGTTCAGCTCTGCTCTTCTCTTGAAGCAAAATGCTTCAAGGTTGAAACCTTGTTGCTAGCTTTATTTAGATATTTTTTTTTATTGTCGTCATCTTGTCACTATCCTAGTTCCATTTTAACCCACATATGAGGCAGCATCCCACTGTTTCACTGCTGTTCGCAGACTACGGACTGCATCTCTAAAACATGCACATGCATGCAGTAGCACAAAACCTAGCCCTGCACGAGCCCATGCTGCCCCCTGCAAGTTTGCTCAGGCCCATATATTCCCAACCACCCCACACTACTGTATTTTGCACATGGAAGACATTTGCATTCAGACAAGTCTTTAAAAGCCCTTTTGCATTTATTACAGAAGCCATCATCAGAAAGGCCGTGTAAATCAATGTGCTAAGGGTGAGAAATATTGATCTCCTTCTGAGGTTTATGTGCAGTATGGCTGAAAGACCTAATATTAAGAGACAACAAATCTAGTGATTTCACTACTCAGGGGAAGTTTGGAGCAGGTTACATGGGTGCAGGGGAAGTGCAACAAATCAGGTACCGTGTTATCATGCGCAAGAGAAACACCCCCAAAGTACAGGCAAGTGCCAGGAGCAGCAGAGGGTCAGACCCTGCAGTAGGAACACCTCCATCAGCAATCCAGATCCTGCCTGCCATGCCTGATGCTCTTCTCACACAGCAAAGAGTGGCCACGGGTGTTTTCCCAGCACCTTGAGCTACAGATGTTGTCCAGGGGCCCTTTGACAGCCACTTCTCTCCCAGTACCCTGCAAGGGGCCGCTGTGGGGAGCTGGGCTCACCCCCTTGTGCCTGCTGAGCCATGGCCTGGGTGCAGCGGTACATGCATGGACTAAATACCCAGAGGAAACAAGGGAGCATTGGGTGGCTTGGTTTTGGGGGTTTTGTTTTGTTTTTTAAATACAAGTTTTTTGTTGTTATGTTTGTGTCATGGGGAAGAGCTTCCCCATGGCTCCTCCAGCCACCCTACTGCTGCTGGCTGTCCCCATGGCCCCCAGCCCATTGCACACCCCCATGCAGGGGACAGCACAGAGGGTGGGCACGGCCCAGCCAGCCCTGCTCGTCATTCACAGCCCGACAGCAAGAGGGTTTTGAAAGCACTGTGGGGAGCGGGGGCAGGACATGACACCTACCCCTGCCAAAGTGGTCTTGTCATGGCGAAGGGCACAGGTGCCCCTGGCCCACAGGCAGGGGGGAAGCCATTTTGCCAGAGGCAGGTGAGGACAGCCATTTTCTAGTCCCCTAGAACCAGCGCCTCAGTGCTGTGCCTGAGGAGAAAGGCCCTCCCTATGCAGGAAAAACACCTTTTTCCTGTTTCTTCCTACCCCTTTTTTCCTTTTCTAAGGAGTGATCCACTGCCTTCCTCCCAAGGGCAGCTCTGGCTGTACAGAACAAGACCAGAAACGGCAATGGGGAAGTTACCTCAGGTAAAGCCAGCGGTCCCTCATCCATGAGGAGACACAGAGATCTCCTCTCTCCTGGAAGGCTGTTCCTTCCCCACAGGTTCACCCACATCAGCCTCCTTAGCTCTGAGGATGTCTCCTGCCAGTTCAGGGCCCCTTTCCAAGCATGTTGGCTCAGCCTGGCGGCGCAAGGGAAGGACACTGGCAGGGCAGAGACGTGCCAGAAACTCCAGCGCAGGCCAGCAGCAGGACTGAGGGAAAAACCATCCCCTAGTCCCTTAGACAGAGCAGTCCTGTTTCTTGTACAGCCCTGCTTTTTAAAGGGGACAGGATATGGTGGCATTGTTTGCTCGCTCCTGGAGGAAGGGCTTGCGGGCAACATCTCACTGTGCTAAGATGGATGCGCCATGCCCTTTCAGTGAGCCACAACAGCGAAGAGCACCAGCTCCGAGACCAGCACAGGGGACACACTTCAGCTGCTTGCAGCCCGTCAGGGAGGCAGAAATACAGCCGATGGCTGAAAAGTATAAGGCCATGCAAGCATGGGGTTTTGTCTGTTACTTCAGAAAATTAATTTGCAGTGAGTTTTGCAGTTTCCCCTCCCGCTCCATGGGCCCTGTGATGGTCATTTGTCACTGCTGCTTAGAAGAAAGGTGATTTTCAGGAAGTCAATGAGGCATTTGACAAGCTTTCCAGTTAAGTGTGCCAACATCATGCACTGCCATTTAATAGCACTATAAGCAGCAACAAGTCTCAGACAAGTTGTATGGTTACATCTCTAGGTAGTGATGAATGGTCTTTTTCATAGAATCATAGGATCATTTAGGTTGGAAAAGACCTTTAAGGTCATTGAGTGCAACTGTAAACCTAATACTTCCAAGTCCACTACTAAACCATGTCCCTAAGCACTGCATCTACACATCTTTTAGATACCTCCAGGGATGGTGACACCACCGTCTCCCTGGGCAGCCTGTGCCAGTGCTTGACCACCCTTTCAGTGAAGAAATTTTTCCTAATCTCCAACCTAAACCTCCCCGGCACAACTTGAGGCTGATTCCTCTCATCCTATCACTTGTTACCTAGGAAAGAGAGACCGACATTCATCTCACTACAACCTCCTTCCAGTTAGTTGTAGAGAGTGACAAGATTTCCCCTGAGCCTCTTTTTCTCCAGGCTAAACAACCCCAGTTCCCTCAGCTGCTCCTCATAGAATTTGTTCCCTAGACCCTCGTTCGGTTAAAGCAAGAGCTCAGGGAGGATACGGTCCAGAATGGGGAAAAATATGAATAAGCAGGAGGTGATCAAACACTCAGTCGCACAGACATCATGCAAATAAGTTGATGTGGAAATCGGAAACCCCTTAATAGAGTGAGTCAAATTTTGCAGTCATCATTCAGCACAGCCTCCCTGCAATGGTTCAGCCTTCGGTCACTTGCTGGTAATATTATTAGTTTGCGAGTTTGATAAGCCTCCTGCACACATACTCTGATTTACATAAGCATATAGACAAACCCTGTCAAAGACATTTGCTACAAACTTTCCCAAATCCTGTATTGAATTAGCTTGTCTCCGCAGGTAATACAGGCCCCTGTGTTGAAGTCCTGCAGCATTTCCTCACAGAGCGGCCAAGTCCTGCCTGACAGAACCTGCAGGTGTTTATTCAGTGGCAGAAACACTCTGCAATGGAAACAGCACCCTTCTGACCTCGTGGAGTAAAAGCATTGCAGAGACTTTCTAAGTACTCTGTATTCCAGGAGACATTCATTGATTAGTGACCAGTTTCCTTGCCAGTTAAAAAGATTAGGACTCTCAGCAGCATGGGAGCATGCCTTCCTTGTCCTGCCAACCTCCTAACCTTCTGAAGTCCACTGCTCTCCCATTTTCCCAGCTAAATTCCTCCATCACAAACAAAATGTAATTCATAGTCTAGCTAGCACGCACAGGCCAGTGGGGAGATACAAAATGGTGTATATTAAAGTAGAAAGGAATAAGCTTAACACCTCAGCTCCAGTGCAGGGTGAAACCGAGAAGGAAGTGCAGCTTACTTCAGTCAACACTTCCTTATCACTGCTTCTTGTCTTTCTAGATGTATCCTGCTCTTCTGGCTCTTCACACAGAAAATACTCTTGCTCAGGTAGAGTGAGCCAGTTCTGTGGTTATGTGTGAGTAATTGTAATACATGTGGGTGTCAACCAAAGGGCAACAAAACTGGTTTAACTAGCATAGCAAGGAGTCTGGAAGAAGGTGCAAGTGACACCAGTTTGGGGTTAGTTCTGAAGTTACACTTGTCATCTCCATCACAGTTTATGAAGAGATTTGTATGTTTTCACTCTAGGTAGCCAATTCTTTCCAATTCTGACTCTGAATGGATAAGATATAGGGCTTATTTCCATGTTGCCTTGGGCCGTTCCAGATGCCATTTTGAAAAGCTCACAAGTTACAGCCATTTTCCTTTCACATTTACCTGTGCTTTCACATGCATTGCACTAGTAAAAGGCTGAAGTCCAAAGCAAAGTTTGAAGTTTTCAATAAACAGTGAGGCACTGACCTCAGACATCAGAACTGTTTTTTTCCAGGAGCTAAAAAGCATCACAAACCTCCCTACCTCCTAACCAAAGTACCAGCTGTGACTTTCTTCAGGCTGAGTTCAGAAGCATTCAAAGCACACCCCGTTTATAGCACGGATAAGAAGAGATGCAGAGAGACACAATGAATCTCTCATGCCAGATGTTAGACGATTCACTTATGGTTAAAGGAATAAGCTTTGACACTGTTATTGGAGGTTTTATAAGAGCCTACACAGATAAACATAGAAAAAGGGAGATTCTGAGTGCTCACAGTGATGTGATTGCTTTTTGCTGATGTCCTTATGTAATCTGGCACCAAATGGATGGTTTTCTGCTCTAAGTTTCTGACATTCTGTCTATAGATTGGTGTGTAAAAGGCACTGGAGTGCAGCTAGTATTTTGCAGGGCTTCTGCTGATTCTGGTTGTCTCCAGGAGAGATCTGGTCCAACTTCATGCCATTGCCTTGTGAACAGGCAGGTTGAAAGATGGAAAGAAAAAACCAAAGCCTATCAATAATAAAAGTATCTGATGGAGGAGTAAAGTGGGTGCATCTTCAGGTTTGAGGCTAGAGATCTACTATGGCCTTAAAGGAGTCCAGAGGAGAACATTCATTTCAGAAGCTCTTGAAGGAGGAGTGTGTGTGTTAGTTAAAGCTTTAGTTACCTGGTCTAGTTTGCTCCCAAAACATCCACTGACTCAAAAATGGTCCTGCAGTACATGAATGTATCGTATATTTAGGAATTCAGTTTTTATTTTTGATCCTTAGAACAAACAGAACCTGAAACAATGAAAGGCAAGAATAGAACATGCTGGGCTTGTTCCTATTCCTATTTATAGGAGCTTGGTCTAGCTGCATTCATTTCAGCAAAAGCTGGATAAGGTTAAGAAGCACCAGTTCAAACTGGGGCAATGCTTAAGCATGTACTAGCTTCACTGGAGTTGATACAGCAGAAGCATCAGACTTCCAGCTGAGCACATCCTTAGGTGCGACTGCAAGGTGAATAGCGTTATCGAATTCAATGAGAAGGGAATCCATCCTTCTAGACTCAGACATCTGTAGAAGTGGCACCTTTTGTGCCCAGGGCAATATTATGGGTTGTCTCAATTTTTATCCGTTTGCGCTCTGAGTGAGGTTTGTCACATTTCTAGCTGTTTGGAACCTCACATCTCACACTGAAATAGCCATGAAACAAGACAGTGTTTGTAATAATATAAAGCAGTCACTTACCCCTGAGCAAGTCATTTATCTCAGACCAGAACACCAGAGTAATAACTGGGATTAAAGATGGAGCAGTCAAAACAAAAAAAAAGGTAAATCAATCACTACATTAGGATATCTGAAGAATCATTTGCATGTACTCAGAAAGTATGATACTTGCTATTAAGCCCAGCTGTAGCAGAGTCCCAAATTCATAAATATTCATCAAATAACCTTTTAGCAAAACTCAGTGACTATGATGGTGGCCAGCCACTGAATTCAATCTAATTGAAAACCTAAGAAGTAATGAAATGATTGCATGTCTGTCTCTTCATTAAATCAGTGTGCAAATTTGCATAGATTAATTTGCATCAAATTAATAGTTCCACTCTTGGCTTGTAGCCAAGAGGACTTATGATCAATCTATAGTTTTAATTCAGTTCTTCACTCCTAAAATGTTGGGTGGTTTTTTTGCTGTTTTAGAGACAGAAAATCAGAGCTGGATATGATTTTCACCACTTCTGTCATTTCTCCCCACTTCTTATGTAATGATGATTAATTATAATAAAATGTGCACACAATTAAAAAGCAAAAACATCACGCAGTCTTAGCCATGGAGAACTGAGTATCTCTGGAAATAAAGTCCCATTGGAAGGCTTGAATTCAACACAGGATGGTGTATGTCTGGGTTGAACAGGCAACTTATGGGTCTGTTTCACGGCCCAGAGCAGCTCCCAAGACTGGTGAGGCCCTGTGTATTTTAGCACAACTTTGCCTGTCATTCATCAGTCCCTAGCCCATCATGCTCAGCCTTTCCAGAGGATGCAGAATCTGCTGTACTTATGCAACTGCTTAATCCCCACAACATTTAAAATGTATTTAAACATGCTAATGTTCAATGTACTGAGCTGTGTCAGGAAAACAATGATTCCTTCAGTTATTTGAAGTTAATAATAGGGATAGACAGTACACTCATTTACATTGTCAGCTTGCTTTTATTTTTTTAACCTTTTTTTTTTTTTTAAACAATCAGGCTTTAATTCAGGACATTCGATTAATCAAACTCAGACCATCTGCTGCAGTCCTGTCTCCTGCTGATCTGCATTGCCTGAAGTCAGTGACATGTTTCAGGGCTGCAGTCTCACACTGTCTCTTCCTCTGTCAGCTGTTTTACCGCAAATCTGCTCCTTTCACCCAACATACAGCGCCTGGGCTTTGTTTACTGTGATGACCATCTACGATAACTGTAGTGCTAGACAATTTGTATCAAAATACAGGACATGTGCAAAAGCCAGTTGTACAACAAACTGTTATATCAGTGTGAAAACATTATGAACCAAGGAAATCACGGCAACCCAAAGAAACTCTTCACAAAAAAAAAGAACTCTTCCCAATTCAAATACTAGCAGCAACAAGCAATTTCAGCAGTCTCATCGTTCATGTAGCAGTAATGGGTATTCTGCCCTTGTTGGTTTGTTTTGGTTTGGCTTTTTTTCCCTCTCTCTTATGTTCAGAAACCAGCTTGGAGTGTTTAGTGGGATTAGATCAGTTCTAGTCTAGCAGAGCATGCCCTAGTACTGGATGTAACAAGGCTAAGAGCTGCTACTGCCTCATGTGTTTGAGGGTGTAAACACTGCACTGGTCAGCTATATTTGGAAGGAGCGAAGGAACAGAGTCCTTCAACAACTCTACCATCCAGCAGATCCATAGCAGCTTTCAGAGTCATATGGGGATAAGTACCATGGTTAGATGGTGATAAAGGTCAGTATAAGGTTCAGTCACCATATAAGACCTTGTTTTTGGTGATGCACAGGCCTTCTGCAGGTGGATGAACATCATCTCTGTTGACATCAGATGCTGGAGGCAATAATCTCAGAAGTCAAGTAGGAACAGCACCTGGAGAGAATCTCACGGTCTGACTTAGTCATCAAAACCCGCAGGCAGATTATCAGAAGACATCAGTACATTAGATATTGAAAATGTGCTTATCTGGTTTCCGGTAGTAATTGCTGAATGACAGAGTATCAAAACACTGGTTTCCAGAAAGCCAGCCTAGCTTTTGTACTTGTCTTGCTGGTTACCTCCAAGATACTTGACTTTGCTGGGTTCCTGAATGTCTGAAGATGGGACTTGGCACACATAATTGTAAGTCGGGAAACTCTCCAAGAGATTTATTGCTGCATACCCAAAGGATCAGGGCTCTGCTGAATGCAGCATGAAAGAACAGAGCCATGCCCTACCATAAAAACATACAGGCTAAACAAACAAGTTGAGGGAGGAAAATAAGAGCCCAGAAAGGTGAAGGTTACAAGGGGAGTGATAGCATTCAAGTCTTCTGAGGCAGGGACTGGTGTCCCAATACATTGCACCCAGTTGTTTCCTTAGAAGCTGTTTTACCAACAGCATCTGCAAAGAAATGGATGGATGTCTACATCATATAGACTAAATGAAGAAAGCATGAGAAAGGTTTGTCACTCTACCTAAGCAGTAAAAAAAATCAAACCAAACAAACAAGCAATGCTATTTGACACAGTACTCATCAGCTGAGAATATGGATATCTCTGTACCTCTCTAGCGTTTTGAAAGCAGAAGGCACAAGAGGCAAGCCAAGTGCATGATCTCCACATAGGTTTTCAGTTTAAACAGGTAAGGAAAGCGCTGCAGGCTTTGAATCTGGTCTCAAACAAAACCATCCAGATGAACTACCTTCTACCAGCGGTCAGTTATTGCCATGGGTAAGACACAGCTCTGCGCATCCCTGGGTTTAAGCCAGCCCTTGCTGCTACCTATGGAGCTCCTTAAGGTGCTGAACACACTGTGCTCTTTGCAGGAACAGGACAATAATTATCTGAATACCTTCGATAACAAGCATCCTCTACCTACCAAGGCTAATGCAATAAAGAAAATTTCATTTTGGCATAAAAAAAAACCCCAAGGGAACGACATGATGTATTGGCAAAATTTTAATTACATAAGGCCAAAGCAGCAGCTTAAGAGAGTTAGGCCTTTGTTAATTGGGCCACAGTGATGCTGCATTTCAAAACAGGCTTAACACCTGCTGATTTCATTTCAGTGCTGCTGAAGCTGAGTCAGCTAACAAAGAGTATTCTGGATCAGGCACGTTCAGAGCACAAAGATATTCCTTGCCTTCATGAAAATGTTTTCCTCTCTTTAGTAGTAAGGATGCTAAGGGGGAAGAAAGGATGAAGCCCTCCATCCTTTAAGCCTGCCAATACCCTGTGCAGCTAGAGCCAGGAGAAAGAGGGTAAGCAGCATCGTAGAAGTCGAGGAAATCCCTTGCATAAGGACTGTTATATTTGCCATACTGGTGGAGGTATAGGAGTATTTCCCTTCCCTTGCAAATGGGGGTTTGAAACAGACTGAGTGAGTTTCCCAGAGTCAGAGGAGGCTGGTGAGAATAGGAATAGAGCCAGTCCCTGATCTCTGCCATTGCAGCAGACTCATCCTCTCATTGCCATCTATCCCCTGCTAACCAATTATCTCCTTGTTTCTCCAAGTATCTTTGCCTTGCCCTGCCCTTTACTTTGGGAAGTACAAAACTGATCTCTGGATTGCTGCAATGAAAGCAAGCTCGTGCTACCAAGGAAACTGCCCCGGAACCAGAGTGAATGCTGGCATGTAAACTAAGCAGTGCTGACGTGTCCCAACCACTTCTTCCAGTACCCAAAATCAGCTTCGCAGGGCAACCATTCCAGTGGGACTAGGCAACCTTGGGCAACAATGCTGGTTCCTTTCTTTGTTGTGAATGAACAGGTAAATGTGAATTGAAAGTTCCATTCCTGTTAACCTCTGATTTTACTGGAAACCCAAGCACCCCAGCACCCAAGGAAGTTCATCGTGCAAGAGTCTATTTTTCTATCCATTTTGCACATCTGTACTCCTCAATCATGTGTCTCTTCCATGTTTTTAACACAATATATGCTACTGCACCTGTATGTCCTACAACACCATCAACACTTATCCTGGGGTGCATTATGCAACTTAGAGAACAGCCATGGCCCAGATGCAGAGCCAGCCTGGATCTGCCTGGGCTCAGTATCAGAGGTAAAACATCGCTGGAAGCTGACTATATAGCTGGTTTCACAAGTCTGTCCTGATACCGAAAGCATCTCAACAACTTCTGCTCACTATGGAGAAACCACACTACACTAGTTCTGCTCCTTACAGACTACCCTGTTTCAGTTGCCCCATTTATGAAAAGTTAAGGTCTCAGTAACTTGACAGGGGACTTGAGGCAGATTCTGCAATAAGAGGACTGTGGTAAGCAAGATTATTTTCTTATTGCTTTCATTCTGTTTGGAGACAATTTTCACCCAAGGCTAATGATGAGAACATTGAGTCGGATTTTTACGATGGAAGCCATTTTGCATACTCAACACACCATTTGCTGTCTAGCGGGAACTATAACGCTAAACCTGTGTAATAGCTCAGTAGTTGATAATATAGCATGCACCTCATTATCTGTGACAAAAATGTATAGTAATAGCAAGAAGCACTGCAAACCAACTGTAATATACTGAAAAGGGACTTACTTTACCAGGATTGGCATTTACTACAGGGTTATGTGGTTCATTTACACAGTACAAAAGACAACTGTGAAATGAGTGGAAATGTAATATGGAAGAACATAATTGGGTTTGCTGGAGATTGTTACTTTTCACTAATAACCACCCAGATATCAGAAACAAAGGTTGGATTGTCTTCTCAGTTTCATCAAGGTAAAGCAGTGTGACTGCGAGAGCAAAGGAAACACCAGATATTTATGATCCAAAGGGCTCAGGCTGATTTAAAACAAGTGTTTCAAGAGGCAGCTTTTTTGGATCCTGCCACACTCCTTGCCAGACAACTGGAATTTTAACATTCTTATGACTAACTGAGGTCCAGAATTTTCACTAAGTACCTGATTCAATTAATTACTTGTGGTTTTCCAGCCAATACTTTTGGTGCTTATCACACATTGCTTTGTTCTTCAGAAATAGGTTTCTGATGCCCTAAGTAGAAGAACTGATGGAACTTCTTATATCAAGTCAATTTCTAACATCAAAACAAGAAATTTTCAAGTTCTAGGCAAAGATTTCCATTTTTTCTTTCTGGTGCCATTTCATTAAAATGAATTGACAGCCTCCACCCTTGCGAGAATCCCCAGTTTACACCTCTGCAGGGACAGAGCCCAAGGCAGTCTGCCTGGCTGCCGTACATCTGGAGTATGTGGGTGAGACACACTGGGAACGAAGTCATTTCTATGCAGTGAGACACCAAGTCCTTTGTTCTGGGGCTTGCAGATGCTCTGCTATCAACCAGAGGTCCTAAGCTGGAAAAGGATAGCTACAGTAAATATTCAGGTCACCTGAAAGACACTAGCTACTATAGACCAAGCAACACTTCACTGCCAATTCTGCACACACAACCTCCCCAAAACTGTTACACAGTCACAACAAATTTGGGGAAAGGTTTACTTCTTCTCCCCAATCTTTTTTCCTCCCCAAAATCCTGGTGGTCTAAGTTATCTTTTCTTATACCAGCATAAACCACCACAAACTACTATGAACTCCATCAAGACAAAACTGTCATAACTAGAAGTAAGGCTTGAACAGCTTAGAAGTCCAGACTTGGGAAAGAAACCACAGGAAACCCTTTCTTATTTCAGGTGTAAAACAGGTCCTTCATAAATGTGTCATGTAACCCACTGCAGTGAGACAGCTTACAGTGACAGGAGGATGCAGCAGACACAAAAGGTCAAGCACTTTCCATACCTCAGGATCAAACATCTTTCATCCTCTGTTCAACTTTTTTTATTTCCAGAGCTCTCAGTACAGTAGGTGCTGAACTCTTCTGAAAATCACTAGGTACCTGTCCACCAAGACCTGCTAAATACTTTTATCAGTTCACCCACTGCCAGAGCAATCAGTATTTCATAAACAGTGTTTCAAAGATCAAGTATAATGATTGTGGGCAAAAAGCCAGCAGAAGCATAACAAAAAATTTCCAGTAGTACATGAATTAACTTGACCACATATCACTACACTATTTGTATGT
Source organism: Falco peregrinus (assembly GCF_023634155.1). NCBI lineage: Eukaryota > Metazoa > Chordata > Aves > Falconiformes > Falconidae > Falco > Falco peregrinus. Next base: position 60,322,606 of record NC_073728.1, on the reverse strand, counting down.
CCAGATAACCCACAAACACTAACTGTGGTTAGTTTTACAGAGGCTGATATACAGTCATAACAACAACAACAAAAAAGCATACAGGTCTTCTATTTTTAGTAATCCAAAACTAACAGGAGAACCTCAACCCACCTTTACCTTTCCTGGGACACAGACCTGTTTCCCTGGCAGACTGTCCCAGGGCACACACAGGAGCCTGGGAGCAAACTGTGAGAAAACAACCCACTTGATCTCATCTGCTTCAAAATCCATGGAAGTGAAACACTGCAAGTGAAAACATTCAGCACCAAATTACCCCAAGGACTGCTGCTCTACCTGTGACTGAAGAACCACTCACATTGCAAGACAGCTTCAAAAAATGCGTAGTGCAGTTATAAGGGGGGAAAACCCTTATTGTGGTTGCCCCATCCCTGGAAGTTGCTCAAGGCCAGGTCAAATATAGCTTTGAGCAACCTGGTCTAGTGGAAGGTGTTCTATGGGAGAGGGTCTAGAACCAGATGATCTTTAAGATCCCTTCCAACCCGAACCGCTCTATGATTAGAGTAGCTACCCCCCCCCCCCCCCCCCTTAATTGATAGCACACCAGAGCATGGCTATAAAACATCGGGGAAGGTGTTTGTTGCAGGATGGAGAGAGGTAGTGCACAGCTGGCAACAATTCAGGGCTCTTCATCAGATAAAAGGATGTTGTGGGGGAGATGATCTGACCCAGGTGAAGGGCTACTTATGCCTGCAATAATTGTAGTGGATGGATTTGTGTGGCAAGGTTTTGGTAGCAGGGGGGCTACAGGGGTGGCTTCTGTGAGGAGGTGCCAGAAGATTCCCCCATGCCCAATAGAGCCAGCTCCCAGGTGGAACCCCTGCTGGCCAAAGCTGAGTTAATCAACCACGGTGGTAGCACCTCTGTGATAGCATATTAAGAAGGGGGGGGGGGGGGAAATCTGTGCCAGTAAGAGAGAGGAGTGAGACTATGTGAGAGCAACAGCTCTGCAGACACCAAAGTCAGTGAAGAAGGAGGGGGCAGAGGCGCTCCAGGTGCCAGAGCAGAGATTCCCCTGCAGCCTGTGCTGAAGACCATGGTGGGGCAGGCGCCCACCTGCAGCCCAGGGCGGTTAGTGGTGGGGCAGGCGCCCACCTGCAGCCCAGGGAGGACCCCGTGCCAGAGCAGGGGGTGCCCGAAGGAGGCTGTGACCTGTGGGAAGCCCCTGCTGAAGCAGGTTTGCTGGCAGGACTTGTGACCCCATGGAAAACCCAGGCTGGAGCAGTCTGTTCTGAAGGACTGCACCCCGTGGGAGGGACCCACGCTGGGGCAGTGTGTGATGAACTGCAGCCCCTGTTGGAGAAGTTCATGGAGAACTGTCTCCCATGAGAGGGATCCTACACTAGAGCAGGGGAAGAGTGTGAGGAGGAAGGAGCGGCAGAAACACACGATGAACTAACTGTAACCCCCATTCCCCTGTGCCATTCAGGGAAGGATGTAGAGAAACTGGGAATTAAGTTAAGCCTGGGAAGAAGGGAAGGTGTTTTTTCTGATTTGAATGGTAATAAACTGATTTTTCCCCAAGTCAAGTCTGTTTTGCCTGTGATGGTAATTACTGAGTGATCTCCCCGTCCTTGACTCGACCCATGAGCCATTTTCTCTCCCTATCTGGCTGAGGAAGGGAGTGATAGAGCAGTTTTGGTGGGCACCTGGCATTCAGCCAAGGTCAAACCACCACAATACTTCACCAAATTAACAGCTCTAAGAAGCAAAATGTGACCCCTCTTTAGATCCAGCAACATGGAGAGGTGTTTTGCCCCAAAGTCAAGCCTTCTGGGGCCTCTGTGTGTATCTTGCAGTGCTACGGAGTAATTAGAACAGCGAAGACTGAGACACAGTAGCTGACCTGATTTCCAATACCAGCTTGATCTTTGGTATTTTATTAACAGCAGTGCACCAGCCTGAGCTGCAGGACAGCACAGATGAGGTGCAGAAATAAAACACAAGCACTATAGCAGCCGCATACATTCCTTTGGGAGATTTTCCTTCAGTCTCTGTAAGAACAGATGAGATGTAAACGTGAACGAGTCTCCCTTCAATACTGCGGATCTGCCTGGGAGCAGAAAATTCCTGGAAGAAGAAAGCTGATCTCTCTAGGGGAGCATTTCTTTTTTCAAATGACATTTAAAGAGCACATGGCCCCTCTGTATTTTCGATACAATAGCTAAGCAATAATTTTAATGCTTTGAATTTCCACTTCCCACCAGCAGTCCTAGCATGCCTGACAAACATTTAAAGTGGGCTTTCCCAGGGCATCTGTAGGAATTAGAAGTGTAAATCACAGAATCTGTAATGCTTTAAAAGAAATTTCACTCTTAATGTTAACTTCCTCTTTGTGGTGCTTCTGTGCCCATGGTGTTAGCAGAGCCAGGGTTCTCAATGCTCCTAAAAATGTGTGCCTAAAATTAGGAATCAGATTTAGGCACCTAAATAAATATCTAACTAAAAGAGACCTTTTCTGTTTTTTCTTTTTTGAGGATTTACATGCTATTGTTGTGTCCCAAGAGAAAATCCTTTTCTTTACAAGGTGATTCACAGTCTGCATCTTTTCAAGCCTGAGGGTGAATTTTATCCATCAGCCATAAGAAGAAACACCCCTATTAAATTTGTTTTTCTGTTTTCAGAGCCACTCAAGGACACTTCATGCCCCTACCAGCCCATTTATACTAACTGTCACAGCTCTAAAATTAAAAGCACAAGTGGACAGGCAAAGCTTGGTGCAGAAACCTGGAGCAAACCCAGCTAGGACAGCTGTGTACAAAGCAGCAGGTTCTGTTTTAACCCGGTGGCTGTGCATTGAAAACTGCATCTATGAAAAGGTGACAGCATGAGCCCTGAGTCTTGCAGGCTACCATGTTTGGGAAGGGACTACCCAAGCACCAAAAAGATGCTTTAGCTTGCACCGGGTTGCCTCCCTTACCCACTGGAATGAACCTTTAAGAGGAAAGTGCTGGTAGAAGGACATATGAGATTTGGTGCTCCGCGCTCCTTCTTAGAAAGCGCTGTCGTTCCCAGCTGTTGCACCGCGGGGTGACTCTGCTCCCTCTCTTCCCACCGACAGAATAGCTAAAGCCACCATGGGGATTTCTCAGCCACCCCTGTAGCAGCCAGGCACAGGGCAATGCTAACTGATCACTGAATTTAGAGGCAGTGAGCTGCTGGCTTCCCTGTGGTCCTCATTGCAATGACCACAGGTACAGTCTTTGCTAGAAAAATGATGATTCACCACGTATCAGAGGCAGTGGCTTCGGCTGCTCTGCTGGATCAGAGTTCTGTGCTGAGCTGGGAGCTCTGGTGAGAGCCAGACCTTTGCCAGGCTAATTTATATATTTTGTCAGCATGCTGGAAAGGAGCCCTTGGGTATATTTTCAGCTCATGTCAAAACACCACACATGTTATTCTGATCCCAGCACTTACATTCTAAAATGCTTTAAATCTGTTTTTATATTTGATATTTTTAAATAAGGAGTGTTTACATATACAGTACCATGGCGACAGGAAAATAAAAATAAAGACAGGAGAAAAAATCCACTAGTGCATCAAACTCTGTTTAGAATACATACGCCATTAACATATCTAAATTAATCGTTAGGGTCCAGATGTCCTGTGACTACCATTTTGATCAATAACAGAATACGTATGATGATAAATTTCCAGTACAAATACTTTACAGATTTTAAGGTCTCTGCCCAGCTCATCAACACCACCATATATTTAACCCCAGAGAATGTGATTCAATCTCCTCCTCCAGCACCAGCTCTCCAGCATCGTCCCCCTGTGATGAGCCCCCCTCTCTGACCACTACCGTTACAATCCAAACTGGAACCCACATGAAGTGATGGTGCTTTCTCATGACTTGCTGTTGAGACCATCGAGGCACCCCGACCTGCTGGCTGGCCCCACTTTGCTAGCTGCTCCCATTACCATCTTCCCTGAGGTCTCCCAGACCTCAGGCAGGAGTAGGCTCCAGTTCAGAAAAAACTATTCCAACAAGCCTGATCCTCTTTCTTGAAGGACTGTTGACCATGCTTTCATGTGAGTGGAGCTCTCGGTACACAAACAACACAAGTACGTTCATTTTATAACATGAACATTTGCAAAACATAAATAAATACCCTTAAGAATTTCCCAGGCATCAAAGCAAAAACTTACTTTCAGGAGAGTTCTGTTTTAAAAGATAAAAAACCCAGAAAAAGAAAGTAAAAATAAAATAAAAAAAAAGCACTGCTCCACGAAGACAATTTTTATTGAACTCTGAAAGCAAATTGACTGCTCTCTGAGGCAATACGTATTGAAGTCTGGTAACAGGATTGAGAACGCAACACTCGCCTTCCACTGCCATTTTTTACAGGATTGCAGACTACAGTTCTACTACTCTGATCTTAGCTATTGAAGTCACAGTCCCCGAGGGCTGTAAAAAGTTGCCACTGTCATATATAAATCAGTCTTCTTCGTAAAAATGACATGGTTTGACATGTAGGGATAATATTATAAGGTAACTACCATGGAGGTTTCATGCTTGGATATGTTCAAAAAGATGTTTCGCTTTATCCCTGACCACAAATACTTGTTGATGGTTTCTTGTCAGCTGTTTGAAAGCCTTGAAGAATGCTATCTCTACTGGGGTCTGCTCCTTGGCTGAACTTTTCATTAACCTTTGATCATTTGCCACAGCATTTTTTTACCAAGCAACTGAAGAATTTCAAGTGCTACAATGCGTTTGTATATGTGTGGGGGAGAAGAAGAGGAGGTGAAGATTTTTATAGATGTACATGTACATCTTGTACAAACGTACGCCAGAGTCTTTAACTCTGAACAGGACTAGAGAAAACACAAATGGGTTCTTCTATTTTTAAGATTTTGCAAAATCAGATGTGAGAATAAACAGGATTTATTGTCCTCAGTTAACTTCTCTCTCTTCCAGCCTCTCCACCTTCAGGGAAAAGATCAGAAATGGTTTAAAGGGTCTTGACATCCCTACACCCAGGGCAATGTGGAGGTCTCCTGTGCAGGCATCCTGGAGACAGCCTGGCTTCCCCATGCAGGTGCACACTGGGGTTTGGACAGAGCTTGGCATGAGGAGGAGGAGGTGCTGGAAGACTTCAAGCACTGCTGCAGTCTGCGGGGACATTTGTGGTTCACCAGACTGCTGGTTAGTTCAAAAGGGCACGGAGGCTCCCCTGCCCCCTTTGGCTCCAAGGTATGGTGTGGTTTCTCCCCTCTCACCATGGTGAGGTGGATTTAATCCATGTCTCACCTTAGGCTGCCTGCCTGATCTCACCTCCAGCAAAAGCCTGTCCTGTCCATGCCGGGCTGGCAGTCAAAGAAGCTCGGGAAACATGGTGGGTTTGCTGCTGGTGCTCTCCAGCCCTAGCTGCACCTTGCAGATGCAACTGGTAATGCAAATATAATTAACCCAGGCTCTCGTTCTCTGCTGAGGTGATAAGCACCAGCAAGGCTGTGTCTCTTCCCAAAATTACAGGTTTGCAAAAGCCTAAGGTTTCATACACACCTAAATAGCAACCAACTACAGCAGGCAGCTTGGAAACCACGGGTGAGATGCCTGCATCCCTCCTGGACCCTCAAGGTGCCCTGTGGTGGCAGCTGGTTGGCAAGACAGGCCACAAGCTTGCCAGCCACACTGTCTGAAGGCAGCAGCACAAAACCCCTATGGAGGGGTCTGCACATGTGTCACAGAGCTGCAGCCTTTTGGCACTATCCCCAAAACACTGAAGACGGGTTCGTTCATTAGGCGGAACAGCCCATTAGAGCTCTGTGGCTGTGAATACCGACTGTGATACATCTTACCTTTTGTTCTGCTCCTTTGCAAGTGTAACTTGAAGTATTTTCTCCAAAGCAAACACACCCCACTAGCATTTGTTCCCAGGGATGCTTTTTGGCATTTAATTCTCTTCCTGTGATATCACAGTATTCACCAAGCCCTCCACAAGTCATTTTTAGAATCCCTTTTCCTCCCAACAACCATCATGTTAAACAGCTTGCAAATTTTCACTAGCTTAAAGTGCAGGGTAAACTTGCAAGCTGGCAGCTGCACCAAATTTTCAAGAATACAGAGCAGCTGTGGTCATGATTCTTCCCACTCCCTCCTGTTTTGCCAAGGTAGGTTAATTGCTTCTTCATGCAAGCTGTCCCCCTGTTTCCAGAAATGCCATTGCATTTGGTGTGTGCTGGGAGCTGTAGTCTTGGGAGGTTTGTGTTTGCAAGGAGGACACGAGACTGCAGTTCAGCTTTGAAGGCTCACCCTGATTTGTATTTTAGATGCTTGTGTTTTGTTTCACTAAATGGGTTTCTCTGTACCAAGGATATAAATTTGTATATATATCTATGAGTACAGAAGTGTAATGAATTTAAAGTGCCTGAAAATAAACATGGCTCTTCTGTTCACAGCAGCTCTGCTGTTTCCAAAGAGGATTAAATAAATAGCAGCATGTTACTTAATCATAGAAAAATGTGGAAGCTGAATTGATTTGGGGATTTGAGGGTGTTAATTTTGTTTGGGGAAATGCCTAAAGAGAGTGCCATTAAGGATAAATAAATGGTTCTGGTCTCTAGCTGGCTGCTTGAGAAATGTATAAAGGTTTCAGGTCAGATTTTTCACTGCTTGCTGTCTTTGCTTCGGGCAGCGCCCGTAAGCAGCAGAAATGGCCATTAGTGGTGTCTGAGGATGTCACTACAAGGACGTGTTCCCCATCTCCATGCCGGGGGTCGATGCCCTGTTCTGCTGTCCTGGGGCATGTGCTTTTGGAGCCCTGGTTTTAATCCACATGGACCAAATCAATGGGGCAGCCCCACACACAAGTATGTGTGAGGGGATGGAAACTGTACATGTGGCAAAACAGGTCAGGAAGATCTAAGAATCTTAGATTGGCTTGGCTGCTAGAGAAAATGCTCGAGTAACTGCACCCAGAGCTTATTTTTGATGGGAAAAAGTATCTCTTTTAATGATGTATTTGATATGAAAGGGCACGGCGCTTCAGTGCGTAGCTTGCAATAAGAGGAAAGCAGATATGACAGCTGAGGCTTCGCAATATTAGAAATAGGCCTTTCAGACTCTAAGACAAGAAAAACAAACACTGAAGGACAAATTTATGGCTAGAATAATAGACTGGTGGGTTTGGGGGGACATGCTTGAAATAAGCTTCCCGTGACAGCTTCTATATTTGTCTCATGCCGCCTACTTTTCATGCAGCGTCCCCACCCCCACAAACTCCTCAGCTCTAGGTAGAGCTGGGGGTTTGACTAATTCCTCAAAGTGCAGCTAAATTGTCTTGGGAATTATCATCACAAGGGCATACGCCATGCTGCAGGGCAGGAGACAACCACTTCAGTAGAACTTGGGTTTGCTGTGGTAGGAGGGGCTTGTGGGATGCTCAAGATGTTAAGGACCAGAACTAAAACACACAGAAAGTTGTTCACAAAAGGTAGGAAAGTATTTTTTGGTCACTGGCAAAAAAGGCCAGCTTGTATTCTGGTGGGGGGAATCACAGAAATGGGAAACCAGTTTCAGAATCTGAGCCGGGTATGTCAGAATCCTGTTACCGATATTTATATATGGGAGGGAGAGGAAGACATATATATGTATAAATACATTTGGAGTTGCTTGGTTACTTGGGCAGTTTGACAGTCAGGCACATGTTGGCATTTGGAGCCTCTGGAGGCTAGGTGGGACGTGGAGAAGTGGAGAAGCATTTGGCGGCAGTGGAAGAGGAGAATTTCTTCCCCACTTCCCCGCCAGGCACTGGTCTCTCACAGGTGCCCCCAGACGTATGTCATTTTCCTCTGCGTTACCATTAATCCCAGAAATTAATTAGTGGTAGCTCTTTCTAGTACACTCAATATTCTATTTTCTTTGGTTATGCTTCTCTCTTCATCTTATCCCGTCAGACCCTGGGGACATTGTTAGTGCTCAAAGTCACTTAACTTCCCCTGTCTTAAAAGTGACCTAGCTATATCGGAACACTCTCTTTTTTACACATTGGCCAGTCTTGCCCGTTTAACAGCCTTCTTAAATGCATTAGAAGAAATTGCACCGTTATGGATTTCTTTCCCTAAACTTTCCATTTCTTCTCAATTTATTTTCTCTCCAAGAATTGCATATCTGCCTTTATTTGCCAAATCCTTGTTTTTAGGTTACTGATGTAGACACACCTCTTGATGGACCAAGTAATTTCTTAATTTCTGCCAAATGTTCTCAAATTAAATAGAACATTGTTCCAGATTTTAAACATATCAACAAATCCCTTGCATGTTGTGGGCTTTATATATAATAGAGAGTTTAATTTCCATATAATCACACAAAGCTTTGTAAAGAAACTCTGTCATTTTCTACAATTTCACAAAGTTGAAGAGGTAGAAAAACTACCAGGATGACTGCTGAATAAATGAGCACACAAATAAAACAGCTCAAGTGTACAACACACTCAACTATCATATATTCTCCCGGTATGCAATAGACAGACTTCTGTTTCTAATTTTTTACTATCTGGACCCACCATAACATTTTTCAGAGTTATACATGCTCAGGTTTTGATTGTTTCTACAAAACAGGGGCACAAGTTTTTCAGAGAATATTACCATATTTCTTCTCTTGCAAAGACTCACACATTTATTTCATTTAGACACTGAGAGACATCTAACTGGTTCTCATTTTCAGGACTGGGGCCTAAATATCTCGTGCTGTTTCTTCTAACAGATAGGTCAGAAGACAACAGAAAAACTCTAAGAACGAAAAAACCCCTCCACCACAGCTGGAATTACTAAAGGTTTGCTTTCCTCTCCTACACATCTTGGGGATCCAAAGCCAGTGAGTCCACTGTTCTTCCAGTTTTCACCCTTACCACTGTAACTCTGTTTTTCACTAATGCAAACACACTCTTTCTAACAAAAGGTTTTACTGTGGTAGTGGCTATTTACAGCCAGGGGAACATATTTGGCTGCTCTTTCTGCTACCCTCTCTGGTTTCCTACGGCTCCGAGGAGCCTGTGCACACAGTGCTGTCAAAGCAGAGGCAAGTGTTGGTGCACAGGCAGCCAAACTACTTAAGCTTCATTTTAGTCTTCCCACTTTCTAGGATTACCCATATGCTCGTGATGAATTTTTCTGTCAGACAAACCTGAACATGATGCTGCAGCCTGTGGCAGGAGGGAGAAGCCCAGAAACTGCCTGAAACACCAGTGCCCCTATTTAAGGACACCTAGCAGGGAGCTGAGCACACTGTGTTATCTTCCCAAGCAAAGAACTGTATGTGCAAGAAGACACTTTGCTTTTGTAGTATTTAATTTGGGGTTTCACTCTTCCTGTGTATGCTGCTCCATTTTCATGTTAGAGGAGAGGAGCTGGTGCAATGGGCTCTGCTTCCAGAGCGGAGGGCAAGGAGATCTAAGCTGATGCTCCATCCTGGGGGGGCACAACCAGCCCCTGGGGACACCTCACCCATGTGGTGGAAAGTTTGATTGTGCCTAAGGACAGGTGGTGTCAGCTGTAATCTTTATGGCAGTTTTCAGTGATGCCTTCCTTAAAACCAGCCTAGGACATAAGCTCAAGATGAAGCGTAGATAAGGGACCAATACTTTAAAGGCACGATGATGCAAGGCTATTTCAGTATACTTTTATGTCAAGAAACCCTGAAAATACCTTGTCTTTTTAAAAAACCCTCTTTCTTACATAACTCCCTCTCTAAAAATACACTTGAGCCTTTCAGTAACAGCAACCAAAAGCTCATAGAGAGAAGCGCATCAGCTAATCTGCTGTTGTGTTAGGTAATTTTATATATTGGCTTGCTAAATAATAAAGTAAAATAAATTACTTCCTATCAAATGTTTCCTGAATGCATTTCAGCCAGAGCTTATTGTTATTTATTCATCTGTTGGATTGCATCTGTAAAAGCCAAAGCTGTTTCAAGAGCGTATGTGACTGGAATAGTCTAAACAGAGAAGCCATGAATCAGGAACGATGCCAGCAAGTCATTAGTTAAGGAGCTGTACAGTTTGCAGTCAGACTTGTGTATCGTGAAAACCGCCTAAAATCAGTCGCTGCATTCTCCCAGTTGCAGAGGTGTCCCTGTTTGTCCATCACTGGATTAGCGCGGCCCCGGGAGCCCAGCATCGCTGGCCACCGTGCAGTCCCCACTTCCCCCATCCCATCCCCAGGCTGTGCAGGGTGCAGAGGAGAGCTGCAACGCAAACTATCACATTTCTGCTTCTAGCTTGACATAGCTTGATTTTCCTGTAAGATATATAGTATTCTCTGCATCCTATCTATGGTGCCAAGTCTGCATTTCTAGCCACGTCTAATGGCCCCCATCACAGAAATAGCTGAGATAGGGAAGCGAATGACACAGCAGCTGTACTTTAAAACTAAAACCATTTCAGATCCTCCAGGTCTTGTTTCATGATGTTACTTTTCTGGCCTTTCTTAAAAAGCCTTGTGTAATGCAGTCAAGAGAAATGTGCCTGCCTAGCACAACTGGCTCGTTCTGTGTCACCGCACTTGTAACCCTTTTGACTGTGCTATCAAAGCCTGGCTCCTACCATTTCAATGGCAGTAGATTTATGTATTTAAATTATACTTTATCTTTAATTATAATTTGAAATATGTACAGTTACTTAGCCAATTTGCATTTGAAAATGATGAAGTGGAAGATTTACTGGAGAACAACAGCTGCTCAAACAAATGAAAAGCACTTTCTTCTTTTATTTACCCTGGAACATTAAGTGTGGATACAGCGTCTGGTCCTCCACGAGCCCTTTGCTCCTTACCCAACTTCCAGCTGGAATGACTGAAAGTCAGTGTGATCTGCCGACCTTCCTCAAGGTCTCCAGTGATGCCACCCAAAACAGAACAAAGCATCCTAGCTGGATGCCTTTCATGCTAATCCCTGAATCAATATGTTTCCAAGATCATTATTGGGCTTTCATGCTCTGCCAAAAGATTGTGTTCCAGCAGTTCTCTCCTTCCCGGTGTTGTACGTCCTTTGGTGTGTTCTAAGTTATAAATCATTTTAACTTCAATTGTCTGTTACGCTCCCCTTGTGTAATAATCAGGAACGTGGGAAACCATTTCTTCATAACTTCCCAAAAGAGACTGAAAAGCTCTAAGATACAGAAGGATGGAAGAAGTTGCAGCTAAAGTCCTTTTGTGTTCTCAAAGCAAAGGCAGTGTGTCTGGAGGATGCTACCATGGCCTTACCTCCTGCAGCATTCCTGTCCCAAAAAGCAGGGTTTCATCGGTTGTTTAACATAAAGGTGTCTGGATGACAACTTCCCATGGCTGAGATGTTTATTTTGTGTTAAAAAGAAAAAATGACACGCTAGGACTTCAGCATCTTACAGGAAAGGAGAATGTTGCAAATCTTCACCTGTCACAGACTGGACAAATCCCCCACTGGCCACCCTGCTCCCACACCCTCAAGGTGCTGGCTCTTGGCAAAAGACCTGTGGGAGGTACAATCCCATGGTCTCCCGGGACATCATGGAAAACAAACTGCCTGTTACTGTGAGTGAGAACAAAGTACGGGAGAGCAGCAGGCCCCTTTGTCTTCTAATTAGCACCGATGACTAAAGCTCTTTAGAAAAGGGACTTTCCCACTGTGTGTTTGCACAGAGGGAGCTGATCCGATGAGGGCAGCTGAATGCTGCGGTATAAATAATGAACTGCACAATAAACACTATGAGACTGGTTCAGTTAAGGGAGAAAAATAAACAGAGCAAACAAAGAAATGCATCATTTTAGTTAGAAATCCTATGTCAAGACCCAGCAGATATTCTTACCAACTTCCTCAAAGAGTCCAGAATGCAAACACTATCCCGTGAGTATAAAAAAAATGAAATACTTTGCACACCAAACTTTGCAACATCTAGCATCCACCCAAAGGGCAGAATGAGCACAGATTTCCTTTTCGACCTGTATTCACCGTGTCTAATGCAAGCCTGACCTTTCGAAGAACTGGCTTCGCAAATTCTTTCCCAGTGGCAGTGAAGAGTTACCGCTTGAACTCTCCTCTAGCAAGAAAAAAATTAATAAAATATTTAATTCAACAATGGTAGTATATTAGTCAGCCAGGGAACCTTGCGATATGCAGGGAAAACATTTGTGTAATAAACCATGATAAGGGCTGTGAATACTGACGGTGCTGCAGAGCTCTGGGCTCAGAACTGCTCTCCTGGCTCCATTCAGATGTTGCTATTGATCTAAGCTGTAGTGAGATGATCACAGGAGACACTCCATACATTATTTAGCTTGGATTCGGGATTAGATGGAGATTTTTTTGTTTTGTTTTCTTCTTTATTTCTCCTTTTATTACTACAACACATCATTAACAAGTTTCACAGGTAAACGGTTCTCATCTCTCCTGACACATTACCCATCAAGAGCGATGAAGATCCCACATTCCTCATACACTCAAGCCAAGTGACCAGCTCCAAGCTTGCTAGCTACCTGCAGTGTAATGCAGGGATTAGCCACAGCAGCACACGGGTGACAAGGGCACATGGGAACATTTTGTGGAACAAGCAGGGTGTCCTGCTCCCTACATCGCTCCAAGCTGAGCGGAGCCAGCAGGCCTACTTTATGCAGACACAAAGAGAATCCAGAGCCAGGGAGGATATGAGATGCCAGCTCTCCAAGACATTGATATCTGATGGGGGCGGGGGGGAACAACCCACCCAGACAAAAAAGATCTGACATTATGATGCCCTGCTTTGCTCAGAGATGTGATACTGGCCATCTGTTACCCTGCATATGGGTGCTTACCAGCCCTGAACTGGGGAGTCTTATCATGCTGATACCATTATTTGGGTCTGGCATTCCTGCCCCTGCCATCCTCCGGTCCAATTCACTCAGTTTAGGCACTTTTAAGCAAGATTTTGATGACAGTTGCAATCACAGCATCATAGATGTAGAGAATAACCAGACCCACTCCCAATGGAGTTTTTGGGTTTTGTTTATTTTTCTAAACAAGCATTTCTCACTGCAACTCATCCTGGAAGGGGAAGTTCAGGCTCCAAGGAGGTCCCTGCTGGCCAGGTTACTGAGCCAGCGGGCAGCCTGCGACCCCGCTCCATGGAAGTGACAGGCTTTGTTTTCACATCGGCTCCCAGGTAAAAAGGGGGATTGAGCAAGAATAAGACGCACAACTGAGCTGCCACAGTTTAACGACTTATCACGCTTCATCTGTTGGTTATTTGGAAGAGTTCAATGTCATTAGGGGTATACAGCATCTAGCTTAATGCTACTCTGGACATAGTGATGAATCTGCAATACAAGCTGTGTGGAGAGCACACGGGGCACCCTACGTTCCGTGCTTTCTTCTTTTGTGCTTTGTCCCCCTTTATCCAAACCAAAAGTTCCTCAGAATGAAAATACCTGTTTGCTCTTTATCTATGGAAGGCCCTAACACATACCTTCACTGCCACGTCACCTCCCCTGCACACACATACATCCAAAATGTCAAACTCATCTCCTGAGGTTGTCAGAAATAGTTATCACTGTAGCCTGAGCTCTTGAGATTGCAAATGGTAATGCTGAACCATCCAAACAGGAGATGTCATCCTGTCACCATGAATGACAGATGATTATGGCTCTTTCAGATGCCTGTAATTAATGTTACTTTTTAACTTTGACATGAACATCCAGAAGCCTGGTAAATGGGGAAATCCTTCGGAAGCTTTGGCTTTCTTTTCCTCTCCCTGCTTCTTTACCCTACAGGTCTTAAAATAAATTAAAAAATCATCAGCCGTTCCCCATAAAACATCCTAGAAGGGAAGCTGAAATTCAGAGCCCCAGATAAATACATGGATAAATATCACAGCTGAGGCTGAAGTCAGGGGTTGGAGTCCTTCCCTGTCAGCATTCAAACATGAACAATGCAGGGAATGGTGCCTTAGAGCCATCTTATCATCTTGAAAATCAGGATTGACTGCTACCAATCTCTGTCTTTGGCCTGTGTCTCCTAATATCCTCTGCCATTTCTGTCTTATCACCTTTTTGCATCTATTTGTTAACATTTTTGCTCCTGACCTGAGGCAGCAGGTTTTGTTAGGGCCATACAATTTAATATATGGTGGATGCGCTATGTCAGCGATGGGCTCAGGTACTCAAAGAGCATGGTTAAGAATAACAACCCCCTGCTGCATATCCTATATTGCTGTTTAACTACGTGATGCTGAACATCAATCAAAGAAGGATTAGACTGTCCTGGTAATAGATAAACAACGAAATGAACAAGATCATATAAGCTCTTCAAACAAAATTATGTATTTTTAGTCTATGGAAATTCAAACCAAGACTCAGCCAGAGAATGGGAAAAAGCAAAACCAAGATTATTGAAAGCTTATGTTTAAACAGTTTCAGCCCAAATATTTACTGATGACACAGAAAAAGAAATGACTGTATGTTTTGCAATGAAGAACTAGACCCTTTAATTGCATAGGAAGCCAGGCTTGGAGAATCAAAAGAGAAAATAAACATGCCCCCTGCAGAATTCGCTGTAAAGCCTTTACATTTATTTACATTCCCATTTCTCTTTAACCTACATTCCCCCTGACAGAGGGGTTGTTTTGGGTAATAATCCTTTTCATATAGGCCAAGTCTGCAAGAAACTATTTGCAATACATTTAAAATATGGATTTTTGAACCTACTGTAAATCCTTTTTACCAAGATAAAAAAAGCACAGAGAAGAAATAACATGCCATTTAATCTTTGGGCTCATCAAGTCCTGGAAGATTATTTTGACAGTTAATTTGATGTATTTAACTGAGCTTCCAGTCTACTCTGCTTGAAGAAAGCCATCATTTATGACTTGATGTTGTGTAGGAGCATCCCAGATAGCTGCAGTGTCTTTTGAAGACATATTTATGAGGGGAAAGAGCATATATTAATGTTTCCTTGCTGTTCAAGCTCAGTCCTTCCAAAACCTTCAGTGCACCCTGTGTGCCTTTTCCCTGGCTCGTAACGGCTGCTCTTTCCCCAGGGGCGTGGGGGATTGCCAGTGGATGGGTAGTGGGGAAAGCAAAAGGTCTCTGTAAAGTGCATTGGGGCTCCTCACAGCAGCCCAGCTGCGCCCATTGCAATTCAGAGTCTAGAAATGGCTTCATTCCCGTATGTCCTAAAAAGAAATACAGAAGCTGATCTCCCCATGGGGGCTGCTGTGGCCATTGGCGTGCAGACATGCATGGCCACGGGATGTTGGTGCTGCAAACAGGGAAGAGCAGCGTGCTATTGCCCTGTGCCAAGGCACAGCCAGCCTGGGGTACAGCTCGCAGCAGGAGCTGCTTCTGCACTTCCACTTCAGCCCTTTTCTTTAACTGCAATATTGTCACATCAAGTGATGCTGCTCATGGACTGAGGAGAGGCCCCTGCCCTGCAGCGTTTTAACCGTTCCTATCATTTCAGGAACAGGGAGAGGCATAGAGGCTGTGGCCACACAAAGTATGATTTTGCAGAATTTGTGGCTGAGGGTTTGTACGTTTGTGTTTTAGGAGCAGAAAGGCAATAACCCCCCGAGGCCTGACAGCCCTGGCTGCAAGAGGAACGGTGCTGAGCTCAGGTGCAAGGAGGGGAAGGTTGGAGCAGCAGGGCTGGGGACATGTGCTGGTCACCACATGGGTAGCTAGCATCAGCCTCCCCAAAACCTGCCTTCCTTCCCTGGGGACGGCTTTTCTAAGGTGAAGCTTATTGTGGTGTGAGACGCCAGGACTCTCTCCCAGAGCTGACAATGGCTCCCAGGCACTGAGCACTCCAGCAGCTCACTGCAAGTCAGAAAGCAAGGGAGGTTTTTGCGTTACAAATAACAAGAAGTAGGTCAGATCCCACAAATGCAAACAGACAGGGAGGAAGACACGCACGGTTCTTTACACTCGTCTTTGGGAACAGCTTTGTAAGGAGAACCAAAAGCCCTCGAAGGACTGCACCGAAGCATGGTTAGCTGGTCCCTGCAGTTTCCTTGCACATACAGGCTGCTCCCGAGCAGGAAGCCCACTGCCACACTTGTGTGAAACTCCAAAAATAAACTGCGTCAGACTACGGGAGCAGAGGTCAGACCCTTCGCTTGGTTCAACGAAGCTCCCCGCTTGTAGGTAGTGCTCTGCAGAGCAGCCCACTGAACAGCCCTCAGAGAAACACGAGCATTTCCGGGCATACAGAAACAAGCCAGGCTCAATTTGTGGCTCATTAGCATTTTAAAAACCCAGCTGATGAAGTCTTGTTATCCCCTCTGTCACCTTGGTCTTGAGGCCTGAGGAAATCGGAGGATTGCCCTGTGGTTTAAGGCTGGGTTGTGCCTGACGGCTGTGAGGAGGGGACTGGAAGCCGCTGCACCCCCCTCTCCCTGTCTCCCTGCAGGCT
This sequence comes from Falco peregrinus, assembly GCF_023634155.1. Lineage (NCBI taxonomy): Eukaryota > Metazoa > Chordata > Aves > Falconiformes > Falconidae > Falco > Falco peregrinus. Next base: position 60,306,204 of record NC_073728.1, on the reverse strand, counting down.
CAGCCCCACTCGTTTGCCACCTACACCCCTATAACCCCCTTCTAGACCAGCTCACCCCCAGCCTCTAGGTGCAGGCAGTGCTGCCCAGATGCGCGAAGATCTGCGGGGCAGAAGAGCAACACCAGCTGTGTCCTGCAGCTCTGCTCTTTGCAAACCAGCTTTTGCCTTATTTTTTTTCTCTCTTCCCGAACAGAGCGAAGGAGACACAGGGAACAGCGGGGACCCTGAGAAGCAGCCAACTGCAGAACCAGGGTCGTTCTCCCAAAGCCCAGTTAAATGCTCTATCCTTTGCCTGCGTTTTTGGGTATTTCTGATCAGCAACCCAAGTTTCTGACTACATGTGTTCTTGTCCTTCCCTTTCCGAACACATGACTTTCCTAGGCAAGGTTAACACTGTAGCACCATTTAATTAATTTAATTAAGCTGTTTTACTAAATATGCTCTGGTGTTTTACCAGCCAGTAGAAGACCTACGAGCTGATGAATACTTGCAACTCTTCCTAAATTCTGAGAGTGCGTTTTAATTACCAACCTCTGTCCCATTTGCAGCCAAAGAGTTTACAAGCTCTCTGCCACAGTGTGGATGAACAGCAGTACTTTTTGCCCTCCAGATGATGCCAGGCACTTGCCTGAGAAGCAGGCTGAACAAAGAAGGCTCCTAGAGAGAAATAATTGAGGGCACCGAACGATTTACAGAACAACATCCCACAGCTTGTCTGTTCACAGCAGAATAAACCCATAAATGGGCCAGATCTTCAGATACAGGGAACCAGCTTGGCTGAATTGAGCTAGGATAATAAATAGGAGCCAAGTAACCGTATGTTAATCATGTCCCCAAGCATCTTCCGTCTCAAAACCTCAGGGCCAAATGGTTTTGTTGCCAGACATTGACCTCCTGTCCCCAAATCATAGCAGAGCTTGAAGCACGATCGGCTCCGATTGCAGAAACAACCACAAACATGGAGGCTCCCAGGATCGAGCTTCACATGTGCGTATTTTTGCTCTGCAGACTGGAGGGTCAGTAAAGAGCTGGCACGAGGTATGGCGGTACGTGAACAAGCAGCACAGCAGCTATCCAGCCTGGCTGCAGCTTTCCTGGGTACGATAATCCCCAGCCCTCAAGCCGGGTTGCAAATCCGTAACTGCAGCAAGAGAAGCTGAAATTCCTAAAAGGCAGCGAGACAGCTGTCTCTAGACCCTGACTGAGGATGATACATCAGTGATGTTTGGGTTACCCTGCCTGGCAAAAAAACTCTGAGTTGTGCTCCCAGGCCACAGACCCTTTCCAGCTTTTCAGGATCATGGAGCAAGCATCCAAGGGAGCTCTGACTGCAAGTGCCCCGGCAGTACCCGAGCTCCAGGGAGCCTGGGAACACAAGCTCCTCTTGGTTCCTCCCATAATTTCTGACTTTGCCCATCTGCATGCCAGGCACCCAGAATCTCTCACAATGAGATTTTGTATGGGGTGTGAGAAAGAAAACCCCTTTGTCTTTACTGGGATTAAACCAGGAATTTTCACAGGTGAGTGCAGGGCAGAGATTCTGTTTAACGCTCGGCACTTGCCTCCAGTTTGCACCAGCACAAACAGGAAGGGCTGACATCTGCTCATCCCATGACATGGAGGTTTGGGGGCCTTTTGGGGTCCACCTGAATCCATGGCACCCTGCAAAAGGGATCAGATCCCAAGTCTGCCAATGGTAGTAAAATTATGCTCCATTGTTACTAGTACAACTGAGATCAGAGTCAGTCTTTTCATTTACTGGTTGACTGAGGTCTGGTTAACATGCCGTAGCACAAGGCAACCTAGAGACTTCTTTTGCCAGCTGATCCAGGCTGCTTTTGCATCACCAGACTGTCAGCAGGGCTGTGAATCCAGCTACTGACACCTGAGCTACTGTAGGCAATCTCATCTTCCCTACCAGCATCAGCCAGGTCACCCAAAGTATTTCCAATCAGAAATTTCCCACAATAGAAGTATGTAGTAGTAAAAAAAAAAAAAAATAATTATTTTTTTTATGACTTAACTATAGTTGCCAACTACTTGTCTGTGGCTTGAGTACCATAAAACTACATTAGCAAATGGGAGCTCATTGCTGCAGTTGACTTACTCCGAGCCTGATCTAAGCCCACTAAAAGATCTTTCTGTTGGCTTGAGAATATTTTGGATCCAGCTGTGCTGGTACCAACCACATCTGAAGCAAGACAGCATTGTCTGGCCACGGAAAAACTCTTCCTAGTGAATGTGCAGAGGCCAAAATTAAACCTGACACAATTCTGCTAATGCTCAAAGGATAATGCCAGGAAAGGATTGGGCCTTTTCAGTTTAACCTTCACTGTGTGCGTCCTTGGGAAGTACCAAATTGGTTAATCACAGAAGCAGCAAGAAAAAAAAAAAATATCTCGTTATAAATATTCACAAGATCACATGCAACCCTGCAAATCCTGTCTAAATGAAGGAAAATAAATTAGGAGAGGGTGCTGGCCTGCTGATTAAAACTTAACTCACACTCCCCATGATAAGCTGACATTTGCCTGCTCTTCAGATACTGCAATCACACAGACAGCCCCTCTGGCTGCTGGTGACATTAAAGGGTGAAGCTCCCTTGATTTTAGGAGGAACAGGTACGATGGGACCAGCACTCCCTGGTGCTTAGCTCTGAGCAGGGGAGAACCCTTTGCTGTGCAGCAACAGCCCAGCCCCCTTGCTCCTCCATTGTCCCTAGGGACAAGCACTGGTGCCACCCTTGCCATGGAGGGACGGAGCTGTAGGAGCACAGAGCACCTCACTCCCATTACAAACCAGGAGAGTCACAATTCAGTTCATTTTGCCTTTTTTAGGCTTCCTCCACGCACCCTGCTGAGCCCTGCCTGGGAAGGGCGCAAAGCCCAGATCCTGCCTGCGCCAGGGCAAGGGAAAACCTGCAGGCATGGGCACGGCTGTGGGCACCGGCGGGACAGGCAACAGCCCAGGATTGCTTTGCTGGTACCCGAGCATCAAACAGCACTGCTGTCCAGGTAGTGGACTTGCTTCTGAAATTCATACCTGAGAAGTCTCTTCAAATATTAATGATTCCTGGGCTTTGAAAATCTGATTACCCTTGAAATCACCCAGCCCCTTCGCTGCATGCCTACACCTTTTTCTTACAGTAATTAAAAGCAAACCTGTTGGCAATTGTATCACTAGACCCAAATTTGCTTCAAAGAGAGCAAAACAATAAAACAGGAGGAGAAGGAGTACCCCTTGCACTCCCTACCAAGGTCTGATTAATTTTTCATTTACAATTATTTTCTGTGCAGCACTCAAGAGTTCAGGTAGTAACATTAAAAATTCTCTGTGCCCTCAGCTTTCCCTAATTAAAATTGACAACCCTCATTTTGAACCACAAACATAATTACCCAGTCCTCCTCACCAACTTGATAGCTGAGGTTGTTTGTTGATAATTTATGAGCATTGGAGAAGACGAATAACAAAGCCAAGGCTCTGAGAAACCTCTCAGTTCCTGCCTTTGAAGTCATGAACACGCCAGCAGCAGATGAAGCTGCTCAGAGCCTGTGTGTTTGGTCCCTTCCCAAGGCTGTGCCATGCCTCTCGCCCATGACTGTGACATCCACAGGACTCGTGGTCCTACTCCGAGTGTTGGGACAGATTAGGCTGAATTGCTTTTCTGAAAGGTCTGCAGAAATGTTACTGCACATCCTTAACCCCAGCTGCTTTAGGGCACAAAACCTGACCTGGGGTTGGCTTAGGATACCCCAGGAGGAGACGGACATCACTCCTGTAGGCACTTTAATGTTTCCCTTTCCCTGCTTGAGAAGCCCCCTGCCATTACTCTAAGCTAGAAGCCCAGCTGAGCCTGGCTTGCTTTAACAGCACCACAAAACACATGCCAAGAAACTCTTCCCAAGAGCCTAAAAATAGTTTCCACACAGTAAAACATAATAAAACCCATTTTTTCCCCTCCAGGTCTTCCAGCATTTCCTTACCACTTACAAAGACCCCTTGTCTTAGCACCTGTACAAAATCCTATCCACAATAAATAATCTTTTCTACTTCGTATTGCTTATCCAAAGACCTCCATGCAGGCCAGCGGCTCTCACCAGTGCCCACAGCAGCACGAAGCCTGCTTGCAGGCAGGAGACGGAGTACGGTGCAAGCAAGCAGCTTCCCCCAGCTGGGAAGGACAACGGTGAGCTGGACAAGCATTGCCCACAGGTGACACTAATGGCCAAGGTGGGCAACCGCAGGGCTAAGCACAGCGCGCCAAACACTTGATATTAAGAGCATCTCTGCTTAAGCGCATTAATCTTGACTACAGACACTGAAATCAGTCATTTCTTCCTCCTGTAGGAAGCGACTACATGGAAAGCCTCTTGCCGCCACCCCAAGGCAGGAGGGAAGCAAGGACACAGTGGGAAATGTCTCACCCATGGCCCGCAGAGCCCTTCTGCGCTCCCTCCAGCAGCTGCCGTGCTGCGATGGACATCGCTTGATCACGCTTCGCTAAGTGGCAATGTGCATCAAACCTCACCTGGACCTGCCTGATTACCCGGACCTGCCTCCCCGGGGTCTGCAATGGGACTCAGGGGAGATTGCCATGCCTGGGGGCCCGCTCGGTCCCAGCCTGGCAGCACCAAGCTTTCTTTGTAAATAGGATAAGGCAAGCTTTGGGCTGAGCCTTTTGCTGAGAGCATACAACAGATGCTAGCAAGCACATGCTAGCTGTGGTAGCTTCAGGGAAGGTGATACCTCCAAGGGACCCTGTAAAACCAGCCCCACACAACCCATTCATCCCTCAGTTTCGGTTTTGGGGAGTCTGAGTCTCCCCCTGCCCAGGGACACAGGTATACCCAGGGCACAGCAATGCGGCCGTCGCTCCCAGAGCTGCAGGCAGGGAAAGCACTAATGGGGCCACTGGGTGCGAGGAGCGTCACTCGCACGTACAATGTAGGTAGCTGGCACGAGTTGTCGGGCAAATTACTATGTGCATCCAAAGCAAGGGGTAGGGGAGCAGTGAAAAGAAAAAAAATAAGCGATGCATTTCAACAACTGTTTGTTGTTGGGTCTGTTCAGAAGATTTTCCCAGCCCTGCTCTTGAGAAAGGTAGAATTTAATTTTTGGGATGTGAAGCCCAAATGCTACTTAGAGCACAGCGGCAAAGCCTTTTCTCCAAGAAAAGCCTCTATCTTTCCTGTGTTTAAAGATGGTGAGAATATGGGGTTGTTTTGTCTATCAGCTCTTGGACAGCTCAACCTACTGCAACTGCCAGGAATGCGGAGACCGGGCAAAACACACACACACAAGAGAGAAAAATAGAAAAGACTGAAGCATAGAGAGAGGATTATTAGAAATGCATGTATAAATGAAATAGTGTGCTGAGAGCTAAGCAACATCACTGAGCAATGCAGAGTGCAAACAGACAGAGCAAAGCTATACTATTCCCCTTAAGGTCAAAGCTTTCTATAAATTCACAGCAGAAGCGATTCAAATATGCTCTGTTCTCCCCTGGACTTTCCCCAGACCAAAGGCTGTTGTATATCTGCATCTTAAAAGAAGCCATTACTCTATCTGTAAAGGGCAAAAGAATCCAACATGAATGATTTGGTTCCTTCTGCTGTTTATAGGAAATTTAATACGTTTCATTGAATATGTGTACCTGCTCATTGCTCCTCTTTGAACTGCAAACAGCACGCAGCGTGCCACTGCTATAAAAGGAACATTGCCTCTTTAGCGGTTATTCTCCCTGATAATTGCAGGAGTTAATAAATGAACACATATCCGGGTAATTAAGACTCCCTTCCCCAGAGCTGGCCCAAGATGATCATAACCGTTTGGTTGGATTCAGCACAGACCAAAGTGCCATAATTTCTCATCTAAGCTCTGTCCATGCTCAAGTGTCTGCTGAGTCCAACATCAATAAACTATTGCCACTGCAACAGAGGAGTTCGTCCCCAGCAGGGAAAATTATTATTATTATTATAGTTCCTTTGCAATCCTCAAAAAGAAAGCAAGTGTGCTGAAAGGAAAAGGCAGAAAAGGGAATTCGCAGAACTTTCAGGAACAAAACACAATACACCCATCTTTTTAGACTAAAATTATCACTCTGCTCTCAATTTGGGGCTGAAGGTTTGATGGGTTGGGGTCCCGTCGCCCCTGCCCAGATTCGCAGGTTTCATAGTGAAAGGAATGTAAAGCGAGATTTTTGGGGGGAAAAATAATATCAAAATTACTCATTTTGGAAGTGTTAGAATAACATTTTGACTTTCAGAAGAAATTTTTCAGTGACGAGCTTGGTGAGGCCAAGAAAAATTCCTGAAATATTTAGATATTGGCAAATCTACTGGAAAAATTTCAGCTTCAAATGTAGCCTATCTCTGCTTCCAGCTGATAGGGTGGGTTTTTTTCCTCTGACTCTGTTCTCTTCTGCCATTTCCCCCTCAGGTTACTGTTATTTCATCAATAACCTACTAAGAAAAATGAAAAACTGCCAGAGAGCAATTAATATCTATCCATTCCTTTCTGCATTAACAAAACGCTTCATTTACAAACCAGCTCTGTGTGCTAAAATCCAGACACGTGCCACGATTGCACCCATTTGTCACCAGGCCAGTGCCTGCTCAGAGAGGGGGCAGTGATGGTGCCAGTCCCCAGGGGCTTAATCCTGGTCCAGGACTGGAATTTCAGCCCCTGGAAAGATAACAGTGAGATTAGGGGAGCTCAGCACCACCCCAAATATGGTCTGAACGAAACAGGGCTGGGGTTTTCTCTGGAGGCTTGTGAAGAGTGGAGTTTTGTGTGAGCATCAGGGTATAGCTCAACAGCTGACTTGCCTGTGCTATCGGTCCTGCGCAGGAGAAGCTGCTGAGATCTGCATCAGAGCCGCAGAGGAAAGATTTCCCTTCTCAGCCAAAAACTAGGACAGGTAGAAGGTCACTGCAGATGCTTTGCTTTTCCCACCAGAGCAGGAGAGGTACAACAGGAGTCACAAAGGTTTGCAAGGTGGCCATGGAGGGGTCCTGGGAGAGTTTTGGGAAAGGGCTTTTCTTAGTGATCGCATGCCTGTGTTGAATTTAAAAGCACACAAGGATTTGTGTGCACAGCTGCTGGCACCAGCTCGTCACAGGTTTGCCATCAGCACAAAAACAGCTTTTAAGATCCTCTCATTAAAACAACACGGGCCAGGATTTCCCCAAATTATACATCTCTGCTCCTACCGTGTGAATGAACAAAAGAGCTCCTTTCCGGGATTGGGCTGCTACTCCAATGTACATTAATATGTTTTAAGAAAGAAAAAGCACAGCAAGGGAAGCAGGCAGCTGGGCTGCAGGGGTTCCCACCGAGGCGCCCCCTCACTCACTGCAGTGCAGGCAGTGACCCCCCCACTGCTCCTGCCACTTGGGGACTGACCCACGCTCTGCCCAACCCACCCCTCCAGCACACTGAACCCAAAATAAGTATTCAAAGTTATCACTGGCACAGTTTTTTAAAAAAATGTTTACTTTTAATTCACCCTGTACAGCATCTGAACTGTGTTAAATCCAAGCTACTGCTGCCCCCAGACCTCAGGGGGTTTGGTGAGGGGGTCTCAAGCAGAGCAAGGTGGCTGCCACGGAGGCAGGAGTGAAACCTCAGCATCTGTTGCTTAGGATGGAAGTGCTCTTGTGCTAAACACGTGTATTTCATCTTGTGGATGCTTAACAGTTAGTGATTTTAGGCTATGGTTCCTAGTCAGCTGTGGTTGACGCTAGCGAGGTGAAAGAGTGCATTCACTTTTTAGTTTTAGTCTGGTATTTACACCGCTCTTACCAGTTAAGCAGCATGCCTCACAGTCACCGGTTGTTTTTGTCCCTCCAACCTCACGGTGAAGTAGGAAGTCTCCTACGAATGTGGTAAACTGAAGCACTGGACAAACTCGGTGGTTTGCAGAGCCAGGGGACATTGGCCAGTGCTGTGGGGGAGAACCAGGATCAGAAGCAAACCCCACGAGTTTTAGTGGTGGGGTGACCCCTCTGCTCCTGCCTGGCACTGTCCCTGAGGTTTCCCATGCCACCAACAGCACAAGCCCTTGTAAAGTACTCCTGAAACACAGTTTACAGCCAAACATAATAAAATAAACCGGCAGCAATTTTGTGTTGTTTTATACACAGGGCTGTGAACCCCATTTTCACAGCATGGGTCAAGGTTGACCAGCAAGTCAGTGAAATGGGTGCAAACACTGCTCAGCCCTTTTGGGGGCTGTGGATGGGAAAAGCGTGAAGAATTGGCGCAGATCTATCTCCTGCTCTTCCCCTTCCCAGCTAAGCCTTTTTGGTGCTCTGTCCTGGACAGATCTGCTTGAGCAACGTGTTCCCCTTGGCTGCACCTTGGGCAACCTCCCCCTGACTCATGGTCCGTTGGAGTGCCCCCAACAGCATCAGGCTCCAAGTGAAACACTTCAGTGACACATCTGGAAAATTCACCTACCATTAAAGAGCTCCCCAGCCCTTCTTCTGAGCTGGGAAGGCCAGAACAGGTTCTTTCAACCATGGACCATGTCACGGTGTTTGCACAGCAGCCACAGAGACAGAGCTGAGTGTTGTAACCTAACTCGATCTCATTACTAATTGGCAACGATAAACCCATCTCTCCACTTCTAACAGTCCTATTTCTGTCCCTCCTGAGGAACCAAGCCTGGGGTAAGCAACCCTGCTCAGACCTCAGCTTGGGAAACCATCAGTGAACCAGACCCTGCTGCCCAAAGCAGAGCACTTCCACCCCCAGAGGCCTGCTTAGAGCCTCAAGTTCATTGAATTGGCACCTCCCAAGGACACCAGCCTCAGCAAAAGCCTCCCACATTGCCTCTTGCACTCCTGCAGTCTCCAGAAGGTTTGTGTTGGGGGAGGAAAGCCCTGAAGCACATCAGTGATCATGCTCCACCAGGGGACAAGTGCAAAGAGCCAACACTTGGGGATTTTGGAGAGCAAACAGCTGTTGCAAACAGCTGGCATGAAGTTTAAGGGGCAGGGGAAGGGGAAAAAAAAAAAAAAAGCCCCAAAGCACCCATCCTGTCCCTTCAGGACCCCACACCACGATTCAGCTGATCTATCCAAGCCCATACATCAGCACACCTCAAGCTGGGGATTTTACAATCTGATTTACAAAAAAAAATGAAAGTTGCTAGAAGTGTTATAATCCCTAACACACAGGACTCGTGTGGGTCATTCTCAGTGACAGGGTAAGTGACCTCCACAGTCCTGCCCAGGACAGGGGGGGTGCCTGTGTCCCACCAGTGAGGGACCCGTCGTGGCCAGTCCAGTGCCAGGGACCGCGCTGGCAGGTGTGGCAGCGTCGAGATCAGAGCACCTTGGACCTGTCACTTTGATGCACAGAGTTTTGGTTTGTGGTTGGAGGCCTGTCTTTCAGTAAATAAAAACTGAGATGGTTTCCTTTACCCGATGGGATTTCTTGGGCTACAATTAGCATCAGAGAAGATTTTAAAATGCAGGAGTGTAAATTTATAGACATAGCTGTCAGAAGGGGAAAAAACCCCAGACACTCAGCCCTTAAATTACCAGCATCTTTGACTGTTCAGTGCCGATATGAAACGACAGAAGACCCCACACTGGCAGTGCCATTGTCTGAGTCCTCGTAACAACTAAAATAGGATAATATAGGCAATACAAATAAAACTCAACATAATGCAGTCTTCACAGTTATAATTTCCTTTACGAACTACACAGGTTAGGCTTTCTATATAATTAAATCTATAGATTGCCTTTGAATGCTTACCTTGCAATTCCTTGAGCTCTGATGAAAAGTATGCCGTTCGCAATGACAAGATTTATTGCATCTAGCACTCTATATTATAGCTGCTCTGCTAACCACAATAAACAAGATATGAAAAGCAATCATACAGATAATGCCATGGAGGAACAAGCACCAGCTTCATCTTTAACCCTTTCACCCACGTTCATGCTGGAAACTCTGGTCAATATTTCTGCAGCACCATCCAACCCTGGTGAATGAAAGATTTTGTTTCTATAGTAATAGACTGGGGGCTTGGGTTTCTTTCCCCCCATTTCTAAAGCACCAGTATTGCTGGGAGAACTGAGGCTGTCTCTGCCCCTATCAAAGGGCACAGCCCACAGCTAGAGATAAAAATAAGTAAGTAGGGCCAAGCCAGCTGCAGTGGTGGGTGCTAGTTAGCAGGAGGGACAAGGCAGGACCACAACTGTCCCCACAGGACTTAAGCTTTGCAGTGCTTCAACTCACACTTAAAACCTCGTTGTTTCCAGATTTAAGTCCCCTTCCCAAAGGCTGGAGGTAGGTCCCCAGGTCTGGGACATCCTGTCGCCGCTCTGGGCTCAGCCTTGCTGCCCAGCAAGATGTTGTTAGCTCAGGATATGGTAATTTCATTAGTAATGGTTTGCATCACAGAAGTCTGGATTTGACCCTGGAGACTTAGAAACATTATTTAAATGGTGAATTTCTGTATGAAGGTCAAGTGGAGATGTATAAGCCTAAACAAGTCACAACTCAAATGGAATAGTCCTTCGGTACCCATACACCTGAGAATATTTTCTCAAATCCTGCTCCCACCTCTTTAAATCTTCACCACATCCAGAAAGAGACACTCCAGAGGCCAGAGTCGCAACCAAAGACAAGAGTTGCAATGACAAAAATCTATTTCTTGCCATTCCCGTTCATGCAATGCAAACAATGAGTCCATATTCCTTGCACCTGATCAAACAAATAAAGCCCTGCTAGATATTAGCACACAGGAGGATGAGCACGCAGTCACTTTTCTGCCTTACGCATGGAAACTGTCGGCCATTTCAACTCAGAGGAATGAGAAATACTCCATAAGTGGGAATTCACTGCTCCATCGCAGTATTTTCTGCCCCAAAACTCAGTTAACCATTTACAAAGAGGACAGAGACTCCAGAAGTGCTTTATTACTCCTTTGTATAGGGACAACCGATTTCCTTTCTTTCCTGCCCACTTTTTTCAAGTTCTAAGTCTGCACCCAGCCATCCAGAAGCTACCACCACCCCTGTCCACATGGAAGCATCCCAGAACAATAAACTCCTTGTAAGCAGTGCTGAGATTGGGCAAAAGCAGAAGAGAGGGCAGCAAGGTCCCGGGTTTAAAAACAGACCAAGTTCTTCTGTCGGGGGTAGAAAAATTAAAATATGCTGGAAATAAATGTAAAAATAGACTGGGGTCTGCAGTCCAAACAGTGTATATTTAGTAGTTGTGAATGGGAAAGAGCAGAACATTCCTGGAAAATGTTCAAAAAGAGTCCAAGGAAGATTAAAAGATTTCCAAGCAGAGATTGTTAAGGCAGGTTGCTATGGATGGTGGGAAGCCACTTTTTCCAGGAACTATAAGAACTTCTAAAAACCTCCAAGAACCAAGTAGCTTGGTACACAGCACCCTGGCACAACACAGGGCTTTCAGCACTGGTGATAAATAACCCTGAGAGGGACCAGAAGAGACCTGACCCTTTCCTTGGGCTGTCAGTCAGGGTAAAGACTTCTGACAAACCTTATCCAGGCTGTTCCATCTCAAGAAACTCACAGGAGTTTCTGGAGATGGAGACCATCCTTCCACATCCTCAAAGCAATGCGGTCCCTGGCCACACTTCTTCTAATGCCCAGTATGTGCCCTGCTTGCAGCAGGTTAACTCTGTCGGTCCCTGCCCCATCCACCAGATATAAACCCGCAACGTTCATGTAAGTATAGCAAAGACGTTTTTTCAGGATTGGGTCTTTCAGTGTGATACGGAGACAGCAGGAGACTATAATCTTCTGTGAAAATGACACTAATAAGGATCATTATTCCCTTGCAAATTTCCCCCCATGTTGCATCTCTTCAGAAAATAAACCTTTGCGGCATCTGCTGCTTTAACAGCTCATCAGCATGACACACCTGCTAGAGACAGGACATGTAAGAGAATGCAAAAGGCACGGCAGGTCTCCAAGAGCCCATCAAAAGCTGTTGGCGCCCAAACTTTTGCCTTTACAGACGTGGCTCCCCGTGACATAAATTGAACCTGTTGATTTTTGCCCCAGCTGAAAAGAGGTCCCGAGATCTGCTTGCAAAGGTGAATACTCTGATATTAGAAGATGAATGACAAAAAGGTTGATCGCAGGCCATGCGTCACTTTGGGCTGCTAAGGGACAGTAAATGCATGGCACATTGAATGTTTCATCTCAGGCAGTGTTTGGGCACCCGTGTCAGTTGCTGCGGAGGTGGCTGAGCTGTTTACGCATCCCTGCCCCACTGTGGCAGAAGACTCCAAGCTTGGATCTGAGCTAAAATTTGTGTAATGGGAAAAAGCCTATACTGCAACCAAGGAAAATCAGAAACCTAGAACATCCTTCTTGGGGAGAAACCCTATATTTATTGGCAGGAATGTGACCTTCTATGGCAAATGTTTGCATGAATGGGTTTACCAGAGTTACTCTTAACACTCCAGAAAGCAGCTGATTTCTCAGAATAGGCACAGAGGCAAACTAAAGTTTTCTTCTTACAGCCCAGGCAATGAAAAAAAATCAACCACTGTAGGAAACAGCAGCAAAGCCAACGTTTGCAGAAGAAGCGCATGTGCCTATTTGACCAGAGTGCTCCCACAAGCATCTGTCCAGGCCACAAAAGCAATGATCACTCTCACCAGGTATAGGGTTTTAGTCTATTTGTAATTTAATAGAAGAATTTCACACAGATTTCTGCCTTATTGATTTTGCCTAATGGAACAAGCTCATTTCCTAGGGGCACTGTGTACTCCAGTCTGTGCAACACATAAAAGGCAGGAGGGATCCTCCACGCCTATTCTAGCAGGCTGTCAGCATTTAATTAATCTGGGAGCTGCAGGGCAGATTCTTAGTGTAACCAAAAGAAGCAAAAGACAAAACATCATTTTATGCTCTGAATGCCCCAGTGCATTATCACCGCACTCCTGGAGCACTTAAACTGGAGGCTACGAGGCTGGACTGCCAGTAGCACTTGGACCTGTCAGATTTCCCACCTTTAGAGCCTCTGCCAGATACTCTTTATCCTCTATAATATCAGATGCTTTCAGGGTGAGGGTCTCTTTGATGCTGATTTTCTCTCTGATTCTCCAGGCATAGATAAATGAAGGTTTCCTTTGTACTTGGAAGTGTAATGAAAATACGTGGCATTTCATTACCTGCCTTCACGCACAGTGCGACAGAGCCAGGCAGGTTCTCTGGGAGCATCCCATAGCACACCAACAGATCGCTCCTGAATGCCACCATCATTCCTGTCATCCCTGAGCCCAAATACAGCCTGCACAGACGAGGGGGTGCAGAAGAGCATGAACCTTTTTTTTTTTTTTCTTTCCACACGTTTTTTACTGCCTGTGACACTGCAGACCAATTGGGTCACCTATGAAAAAACATCTCTCGCCTTCTTTTAGCACTTTGGAGCTAAATTTAGAATACTAACCTTTAAAGAGATTGCTTGCTTTGCTCCCAGTTCTAGGTTTCACTCCCTGTCAATGCTACACACTGTCAACTGCTTTGCCACTCCAGTCTCTCTCCTGCAAATATGTGCTATCCATGTGGATGTCACTGGTAAACATCACCTGTCTGATTCACTGCAGGTGAACCAGCTAAAAACCCTTTTTTTTTGGAAAGAAAATATTTTATAAGCTGTAACAGCTTATGCACGTCAGAGCAAAGCTAATGCCTCCATATGCTGCCAGGAAACGACACAGAAGATCAGACCAACATTTTGCAAACTGTCCAGTAATTTGAGGTGCCTGGGAACTCCCTCCCAGATGCACAGAGCTCTTAGCAAGTAGCACTGGCCAACAGAAGCAGATGAGCTAAAGCCTTGACAGGGTCACTGTGTTGCCCAAATCTCCTGTTTCTGTCAGTCTGAGCACAGGGTACATGGAAAGCAGCAGGCAGCCGCCTTTGGAAAGGAATTAACCAAAAGGAGAGAAAATCCCTATCACGGTACAACTTCAGTTTCAATCTCCAAGATTTGACAGGGAATATATAATTTAGGGCCATGTCCAGGAAACAAATGATTTTGCAGCCTGACATGGCACGCTCCCCGTTTAGGTGACAACAAGCTTTTTCTGGCACAAGATGCAGACCAGAATTTGACACTAGTAGTTGATTCACTGTGAAAAATGGGTGTTGATTGACTTGGCTTCTTCCAAACACATTGCTACCCAGAGATTAAAGACCACATGGTGAGGATGTATGGAACTGCTGAATTTTATGGGAGCATCTCTCAGCTGCCAAGCAACAAAGAAAGTCTCTGTCTTTGGTGTTTTCAAACTTGTTTGCCCCTTTCTGGGCTTTCAGAAGTAGGAGGTTGGGAAGGGCTTTTAAAAAGGCTAAAAAAACCCCTAATGTGATAGCAAACCCTATCCCTACACCACTGAGAGGAGCTCAGAAGAGGGTTATTCGGTATTTGCCAGCTGGATTCTCCCTTGTCTGGGACTCTGACATCACTGCACGTTCCCCAACAGAAAACCCTCCCGCTTCCTTGCCATCGGCAGCAACCGGCCAGAATGAGGGACCCACATACAGGAAAAGGCAGAAAAACAACACACCAGCACAGACTGTCGCTAAGATACAGTTTGCTTGGTTCAACACGAGAGTTTAGTTTCCTTCCCATTTCAGGAGAAGCTTAATGGGGCTGTAAGGGCCTTACTTGTGCTAAGGCATTAGCCTCAATGGTGATATATGTACAGGAAAGAGAAACCATGCTAAGGCCACCAACTGTCAAGGAGAGCTCCTCTGCGGGGGTTCAAGGATGGCTGGACAACTCCTTCAACAGCTCACTCAAGCTGTACTTTTTTTTTTTAACGTTTTCATGTGGACAAAATGCCCCACAGCTGCACCTAAGAGACCTTGGCCAAGGAGCAGCCCAGACCTTGGGCACTGTGGGAGCAAGAACTGGAAGCGACCAGACCTTTGTCCCCTGGCCATTGGCTTGGGACAGGTCACTTTGCTTTGTGCTCTATGTGATGAAGACAGCAAGCACCAGCATGCTTCAGAGGAGCAGGAGGACAACTGAGACACTTCTGTCAGAGCAGACACGATACCCAACAAGGCTGCCACCATCCCAGTTAAAATATCATAGAACAGCCAGGAGTTCCTGGTGTGTAACTCCTGCTATCCATAACCAGTGCTGGGGGAATAAATAATGGTTAAACCAGAGTATTGGGTGCCTGATCTTTAGTTCGGACATTAAAAGTTGATGCAGCAAGTGGGGAAGCATGTAGGAAGGTGCTCTACCCCTTAGCAAATTCTTTGACGTCCATCTGCCTTCCCACCCGTTAAATCCTGGAGACGCCACTGGCGTGCAGATAACTGGATATTGGATCGCAGCCAGCCCTGCACAAGTAAAGGCACATTCAGGCCCAAGATGTTTTCTGGCATCAGTATCAAGCTTCCTTTCTCGCAACTAAAGATGCTTAAAGGGCATTATAGTAGCTGCCTGACTATCAGAGACACTCCCATTACTGTTTGATTTCTTCCTGCAATAACGCATGGTCAGATTCACACAAGGTTTGCAAAGGATCAAATCTGCTCTTTTCAAAGACAGCTGGGAATACCCCTGGAAAAACGTGAAAAACACAGCATGTGTTGGGACCGGTGCCTCTCCCTCATTATTCCATGTAAATACAAGCAATCTGACCCCTCCAAAGAGACTTTGCATTTCTCAGAAAATGACCATCTGTCAGGCAACAAGGGGCGCTCATTATTTAAATTAAGAGTCTATTCCCTGCTGCCATTTTCGCTCACATCTCGTTATAGCAGAGTCTCTCAGACATCCCATTCCCCTAGCACGATGAGCTAAGGTCACAGCTTCCCCCCGCCTTTCCCAGCGCCCATCACCCATCGAGACCCACCCAAAGGATGCCAGAACATGGGCCAGGAGAGCTCTAGACTTGCCATCCAGGGGAGTCATGCAAATCAGGGAAAAAGGCCCCATGAACTGTGGCTGTGTAATAGTGACTTTTAAGCATCTTTTTATAAAATCAAAGTTTTCTCAAGGGGTGTGGATACGAGTGGTGGGGCCACACAGAGGTCCCTTCAGAGCCAGGAGCTGACCTTGCATGCTCTGTGGGCTGCTGCTCCTCAGCATTTCCAAGTGACCCGGACTGTGCTGGGGGAAGGGAGGTGAGGCCACTCAAATAATGCAGCTCATCATCTGTGAGCCACAGCAGCGCCTTCCACGCAGCTCCAGAAACATAAGGGTGGAGGAAACTCAGCAAAGCCTCAGCTCCCCTGTGCAGCTCTGTTGCTTTCCCAAGTATCTGCTGCTCGAGAAGAGAGACCTGGGATAGTTTTTCCTTGCTAGATCTCCTGGTTAAACAGGAGACTTCCCCCCCATCAAGCTAAAAGAATCGTACCAACAAATCTTCAGTTTAACATGATTTGCTAAATGTCACTTGTCACAGCTGGACAGCCCAGGGAAACGCAAACGAGGAGCCGGAGGAGGGATGAAGCCACAATGCCAGCAGACCTGCGTGGCTTTGTGGCTCTGCCTCAGGCTCCGAGGGCAGCCCCCTCCCCTCTCCAGGCCTTGATTCCCAGCTAGAAAAGAGCCAGTATGGAAAAGCCCTATTTTTTTTTGATGATCGGGGCGGGGGGGTAGGCAGGTAAATTAAAGGCCGTAACATCTACATCACTGAAGTATCTGGCTACAAGCAAGGCTGGTCTTAGAAAGACCCCGTTCCTGCTTAGCTGGTGGAACACGTCCAGCTTTTAACAGGCTGCTGTCTCCATCACCAAATACCCAGAGATTTAGCAGGTATGAAAATGTCCGACTTCCCTGCGGCTTGGAAGACGGCAGCAGGGGAAAGCTGGTGCCAACCACGATTAGAGAGCACTGGGGTCCAGGTTGACAATTGCACATCGTCTCGAGGTACCACACGAATGGAGAACTCTGTGCTGGAGGGAAGCTGCACGGCCAGGCACTGTCAAGGTTTGTGAAGTACTCATTCTCTGCTGGAAAGAGCCTCGAGTGCAAACTATTAAACAATAAAGCCCAAACTGCTTTCAGTATTTTTTGTGAGGGGGAAATGCACCGATTTCACTATTTTTAATAAAGCAAATTTTAAACATCTTTGTAGGAACAGGAAAGGGATCTATTAAAAACAAGCGTAGATTCTCCACAAGCAATCCCAGCCTGTGTTTATTATGGATATTGTCACATTGCAAGATGCAAAAATAAGAATCAACAAAGCACAGCCTGTTGTGTCGAATTGCTTTATACTCTTAAAAAAAAAAAAAAAAAAGCCAAAAGGGAGGGGGAGCTTTAGGAATGCTGCAATGACATCAACTCTTCTCTTGATCAAAATCAAGACTGAACAAGTAGAAGTATGTGATCTTTCCAAGCGCTGGATGCCAAGTGACCCCATCCCAGGAAATTCTGAGATGCATTAGAGACCGAGCCTGACATTTATCATGGAGAAGCAAAGAAATATTTAGTGAATGTATGGGGGTTGGCTGGAGCGGGTAATAGGTGACCACGAAGACTGGTCAAACACCAGCATAGCTGTGTGGCTCAAGAACACGAGGACAAATCCCATTAAACGTGACTAATCAAAGATCTGGAGGGGAATGGTCTAATAATGCCTGCTGTTTGCCACCAGGGCATGGTTTTTTCATGCTGCTGAATGTTTTTGCAGCTCTGCATCCTGGTCGTTTGTGTGTTCAGTGTCTGGCCACAAAAGCACCCTCTGCCTGAGCTTGTTCCTGCTGCTGCCAGCTACATTCTGGGGAAAACAAGCAAGCAAAGAAAAAAAAAAAAAAAAAAAAAAAAAAAAAAAGAGTCTCTGGTGCAAATTTAGGAGAGCTGGACCAAAATAAATCACAGAGCTCATCTCTGGAGCGCTCTTCAAAAGAAATTAGTTGAAAGTAAATCAAAGGCTACCATCCAAGAACAGCAATGGAAAAACATCACAGAGGCACCAGTTCAAGCAGTCACTTCAAGAGATGGGCAAGTATTGATAGGAGAATATGGCACTTTGTGTCTTCCCTCTGGAAGTCTTTATTTTTGTCACAAGATGCTTTGCCCCAGGGCCTGCCTCTAGGAACAGGCTGTGGAGGGTACCCAAAAGCCCCAGCTGCACACACAAACAAGGGATTAGTTGCTTCTTGATGGCCCAGATTGCCCATACAAAGTCACAGATGAAGCCCTCCTGAAATTCAGTTCTTCCTATTGCACAAACAGGAACATAACCCTAAATAAAAGGAAAAAAAACCCAACAAACCAACGGTTATTTTCTGCTGGCACTAGAAGAGTCTTTGCTTAATTACTGTGTCTAGCTGGGCATCACACAGCCAAGCAAACTACAGCAGATCCAGAGGAAAACAAAAACAGCCTGGGAAACCAGTGGAAGACGACTCAATGAACTGGGGCTATTTAGTCCCAAGCAAGAAAAAAAGAAAAAAAAACAAAAAAAGATGGAAGGTGGGACAAGATTTCCATGCTTGCGATTGATCAGTTGGGAAGAAATTAGCCTGAAGCAGAGGATACAGAAAACAGGACACAGAATGGATGTTTGGGGAAAAGGTCTTCCCGCAGCTAAGGAGAGCAAAGCACTGGATGAGACTAGAGGATTGTGAGGTGTCCAGCCAGGAGGTCCTTCAGCACAGGCCCAAAGGCAGGTGTAACTGGTCATCCCTTAGGGCAGGGAGTGAGCTCCTGGTAACCGTTCCTTGAGGTCCCACACACAGAGGGGAAACCCATCCCCAGAGATAAGGTTGGTTTTGTAGCTTACATTGCTAAGGAGCATTTCTCCACGTGGATCTCAGCTTTTCCGGGAAGTAGAGAACAACGGGAAGCTGAAGGGCAAGACGGGGAGATGTGGTCGGACAGGACACAACAGAGGCTCAGCAGTGCCCAGCCTGCAGCTCACAAGACCACGGGACACCATTGACAGCACACATACAGCCCTGCAAGACCGCAGCACACCCCCCGGCCACGGCCACCGTTTGGTACCAGCGTCGCTCCCAAGAGCCCAGCTCTGCAAAGGGGGACAAGCGAGCTTTGATATCTCACAGCTCAAGAGCCCCATCCACCCATCTCATGGCCACCGTCTACTGGACACAGCGCATGTCTCCCCGTGGGACTGGAGGGGAATGTCTGGGTCAATCCCTACCCATGTCCCCAAGGACTGGCAGCTTTCTCCTACTTCTGCATTCAGCTCCCATTTACAGAACCAACACTTTACACTCCCCAGCCAGCACAGCGCCGCCACTACCAAATCTCTGGTTAAATGAGAATTCAAAGGAACATTTAAAAATTTCATCAATGCCACTTGGACATATGCCTTCAGGCTGTTTATCTTTAAATGAGATGTCACATGTAATTTAGTGGCTATATTAAGTATTGTTTTTCACTTTTAGCCACATTGCTGTGGGCAGCCCCGTATCAGTGCACACCTTCATTCTTCATTAGGAGAGATAAATGAAAATGGCACCATTTTTCTGAATTAAAGTCCAAATATCTGATATGTCAATACCATCTAATGGAACAAAGCACTACAGATTCCTAGAGCAGGTGTTTAATTTGCATGTTATTACTGACAAGCAAGATTAATGCTTTGCTAAATACTTATGCTGCAATAACAAGAAAAGCAGAGGGGGTTTTACTTAGAGTAGCAAACAAGGACAAAATATTTTAAGTTCCTTCTGCTCCTCAAGTGATTCTGTCTTTACAACAGAACTGAAGTCTTACAGCTTTCGCGTTTCTTTTTAAATCGGCTTCCCACTTCCCCCACCCCAAAAGGCAGCTTGTGGAGTAAGGTCCTCAGAAAAAAAGTTACGTTTTGATAACAAGGAGGTGCTACACTAGGTATGCCATGCTCTGACTTCCAGGAGCTGCAACATCTCTCCCTGCCTCTGCTGCTAAGCAAGCTTGGGCAAATCTTTCCTTTCTGTGCCTCAGTTTTTCTAGCTGTAAAATGGGGGCAGTGATGCCAACCTTATTTCCTAAATTCCTTTAAAATACAATGTAAAGTCGCTACATGCAAATCAAGAGTTTTCCCTTCGATTTTTGTAACAGAAGATTGCTTAGCTGTTTTATTGCAAGCTTCTGGGGAGTTTGCTTTCAAATTCCATGGACACTTGGACTTCTCCCTCAGAAAGCTCCAAGTTGAACAGCAGGAGGTAGACAGGGGAGATAAACTAGAGACCCCCAAGCAGCCAGGCGCAGTGGGGAGCTTTGGGAAACCTGAACCCCAGATTGCCCAGCCAGGCACCAGGACTGGGAGAGCCCCAGCAGCACAGGCTCCCTGGCCCTGGCTCACAGGCTGCCAGCACAGCGCAAAGCCCCGGAACCAGCCCAACATCACATCCACTGCTCTTGCTCAGGGCTTCGGTAACACAAAATCAAAACATACCATCTTTTCCATCACCTTCTCTTATGCAGCAAAGAGAAGTGCCTCAGAAAAAGCTCTTTTCATCATACCGCAACACCTTAGACACACCAGATGTGCCAACGACCGTTTAGAATAGCTGTGTCATGCCTCGGTTTCCCTATTCCATCCCTGGCAATGCAAGTGCCCTCCTTTCTCCATCCATACAGCAAACCAGCAGTGCAGAAGCCTCTGGAGGCCCCTGCCCACACTGAACATGCCTCGTTTCTCCTCAGCCCCAGCTTGCAACCACCCTGCACTCTGCCCTCGGGAAGATCTGGATTTCCTGAAATTTGTTTTCATTAATGATGATGCTTCTATGACTACTTTACATGGAGTCAACAACACTTTGGCTGTTTAAGGTCTGTTATGGGTGAGATACAGGAGTTAAATAGACAACAAATTTCTCAGTTATTAAGACGGGTTTCCTTGCAACACAGGGGGCTGTCACAGAGGGCAGGATGACAGCAGGGGTGGTATCCTAAACATTCCAAATGGATCTACAGCCATCCAGGGCAGCTGACTGGATCCAGGCCCTTCACCAACATGGACAGGAGTGATATTGCTCCCAGCCCCTCCCCAGCCCCTCCCTGGGGGCAGCTCAGGGTGGCACTGGTGCACAGCCTCCAGAGAGAGCCGGTGCCTCTGTGGCATCCAGAGGGGTTCAGAAGGCTGTTTTCCACTCCATGCTGGATCTTGCACATTTTTGGGTTGTGCCACCCAGAAATCCCACAAATTCTCCGTACAACCTAAAGCCAAAGCTACGGGACAGTGGTGATGCTCTCGGTGGGAGCAGGGATCTTAACTGCGTCTCCCCTGCCTCAGCCCTCCCTTCAGCTGGGAGAATCTGTGTGGGGAAACAAAGTTTAAGCCTCACCCCAGAGGCATTCAGTGCCCCAGGATGTTTCTTTCTACACCACAAGCCGGCTCTTAGCCTGTTTCCTATATAGGCATATAACAGCAGAATATCATGGGAATCCAAACCGCTTCTGGAACGATAACAATAAAAAAAAAAAAAAGAAAAACAGAAGTGCAATTAAATTACAGCTCAGGGCCATTTGCTTTATAGGAACTCTGCTCTGCAAAGACTTGCCATAAAAACTCAGCAGGATCATCCTGTTCTCAGCCCCCCCACATGAACTTGGAGCCTTTGCCATGGCTTCAGGAGAGCTCCTCTGGATTTGTCCCAGCACCATCATTTTGAAAAAGATAATGGGGAAACACCTTCAATTTGCAAAGCTGTGTAAGTTTATACACATTGGGTGTCCAGCTTCTGCTGTCCACCACTGACCAGACTAGAGGATTTGTGTGTCATCAGATGTAGGAAAAGCTATAGGATAGCACTTGTGTTGAAAATCTGCCATTTTTCCCGTGAACACATCATTTGTCAACCAAACCTTGCAATACCCCCAGGTAACAACTCCCACTTTCTTTGCACACTTGCTCATAAGCACCATCCCAGGTACATCCTACCCCAGAGCAAAATGGAATCAGTGGGTCAGATCCTTGCCTTGATGCAAACCAGCAGAGCTCAGCTGTCCTCAGTTAGCCAAACACAACACAACCAGGAGCTGATCTGGCCCAAGGGAGCTGTGCAGGGTAAAACCAGCAGCAGTAGCAGTGGGATGCTGGCAGGGCACACATTGCAACAGCTTTGGGTTATCACCAACAACTTTGCAGGTCAAAGTTTAGATGCAAACCCAGCCCAAGGAAGGCAAGGAACATTTTGGGGCAGCTCATTGTCTTTGCTCCTGCACTTGGACATTTTGGCAGTAGGGTGGGGGAGCAGAGCCCTCCCACCCCACAGGCTGCGGTCATGGTAGGACGAGACACTGCCCCGTGCAAAGGGCTCCTCTGCACTTCCACTCACAGCCCTGCTCCTCTGTGGTCTGCATCACCACACATTCAGTGCATCCTGGATGCATTTTGCTCAGTTGCCCTTGAACTAAGGCTTTAAAAATTCAGGGTCTTCTTTTCCCCGAGTACCTGGGTGGAGAACATCAGTGATGCGCTCAAGAGAGGGACCTGGGCTTTTAAGTGCCTCACCACAATACGTCTGTAGGAATTCTATAACCTAGTCTTCCATTCATTTTCCACAAAAGTACTTTCATTTAGATTATATAAATAAATATATAAATATTTATTATATGTATATATTATATATATTTATATACTAATTATATATTTATTTATATACTTTTAGAGACAACCAAATAAAGGCTACTATTCACCGGCTGTCAGATTAATGATTCAGAACAGGCCTGCATGCATTGGAGAAAACAAGAGCTCAAGGAACAAAACCAGCGTTAACTGGAAATAAAAAGCAGGAGTGAAGTTTGCATTCTTCAGCCATTCTGTCCACAGCGCCACAATGCTTCAGCGTCACCGGGAGCCACCACCTCCACCAAGCAAGTCCAACGCAGCAGGTTGGCACAGGCCACATCTGTGTGGTTGGGGCTCCCAGGGGGACACTGACCCAACCCCATCCCATACACCAGACACAAGGGACCGAGGCTGCAGGGACTGACAAACCTCAGCCTGGAGGGGTAGCTCCGAGTTACCACCTGCAACAGAGTCCTTCCAAGGTTTTTGAAAATCTCTGACAGCAACAGCATCATTTGGCCATTTCCACCCTTTCCCACACCAAAAGCTTCCAAAAAAAAAAACCCAACCCCTCAGCTCCATGGTGTTTTAAAGACAATTTTAGGGAGCGTTCTCAGCTTGCGGGAGATGCTCACAGTGGCGCCAGCAGCTTCCCCATCCCTGGTGCCAGTCCCATCAAAGCAGTCACTGATGGCTGTCTTGCAGAGCAAGCCACCCACGGCTAACCCCTCCAACAGCCCTCCCTGAAGGCGCAGGGCAACGAGATGCCCATCAGACATAGCTATGGCTGTGTGGGGACACTGGGGCAGGGACGAGGAGCAGCTGAGGACACTGCTCCTTACAGCTGTGCTAAGGGACACATCCTGCAGTCACACACAGCCCCACTCTGAATGCTTCCCCATGCAGCCGCCCCAGCGGGGGAACCCTGCCTCCCGCTCCCATCACCCACACAAGGCAGATGCTCACCCCCTGCACCACCCGCCTACCAGCCTGGCACCAGATTTCCAAGTGCTCGGTGAGGCGTTTAAACACACTGAGCTCTCCTGTACATTAAAGAAGTTTATTTTTAAGAAATGCTTCTTACCTGGTACCTCCTTTGGTTGGCTTGAGGGTACAACTCTGCAGCTCCACAGCCACTTCTACCCTTCCAAACTTGCAATCAAGACAAAAATCTCCAGTATAATCACACAGCCCGGACCCAGCCCAGCTCCAACCCCAGCCACACTGCATAAGCCTGATTTCGGGGGCTGCCCCCCATTTATACCCACCTGCCCCAGGGCTGGGAGGTGGAGGGTCCATCTCTGTTAACGAGCTCATCCCCCTTTTTGGGCAGCAAATGGGGCAAAGGCTTTGGTGGATTATTGGCCTTGAAGTGATCGATGCAGCTGAGGCCACCACCTGGGCCGGGGCTGCGGCAGGATCTGGCCCCTGGCAGCCTGGCTTTCCCTAATGCGTCCCAGGAAAGATTGGTCCAGGGGAATTGTCCCTGATTAGCAGCACCTCATCCCATCGTTAACACTGGTGTTATGAAAAGCCAGTCTCATAGTCCTGGGGAGGAACAGCTGCTCTGCTGCGACAGCCGGTGCGTTGCAGCCTGCGGGCTGGCAGGGAACTGTTGCATTCAGAGTCATTAAATAAAGTAAAAACCTGTCTTGCCACGCTCCCACTGCATTGCATATCAGAGAAAAAAACCACAACAAAACCACATGAATTACTATTGATTTAAATAGATGTGCTTCTGTTATCAGATGGCAGCAACAAATGGCCAGTGACAGGGAAGCCACTTCTCAGAAGCTGCGTGGGGGCTGCCTGCGCACCGGGCTCCGCTGGGGGCTCAGCAGAAACACGGAGACAAACGGGGACGTTTCAGTCTCTCAGCCCTCATGAAAGCAGAGCTCGTTAACCCGATCAAAAACTTCAGTGTCTCCAACCTGCTTTTCTCTTGACTGTGCGCTCTCAGCAATTGCTTTAATGTTTGGGAAGGTAAAAGTTATTTTAGCCAAAGCTGTCCTGGGCTGTGGCACCAACCGGAGGAGCCTCTTCACCATCTTCCATCCAGCCCCAAGCCACCCACAGTGCACCAGGAAAGTTTTGTGCGTCCCCATGCCCACCTCACCCCCAGAGCCAGGCATCGGCCAGTGGCCACAAATCTAAATCTCCAGTTGCCAAACGTGGCAAATTTGTCTGGAGCTAATTTGGCTCCTTCCCATTTGGGGTTTGCTGTTGGTGTCATATTTTGAAGTCCTGACACTAAAGGAGCCCTTTTGTGGGGGATGAGGCTGCTGGCATCCCTGCAGGGGTGGTGGCTGGCAGTTTGGCATCTTGGAGGGGGGGGGTTGTGCAGAACAGACCCACTACATACTGCTGCCACCAGCAAGTAAATGGGCTGATCTCTACTGGTGATGGAGAAGACCAAGCTCAAGGCACTGAGAGACACTTTGTTCCACTGGTAAACCACAGAAATTGAAGAAATTACCCAACATGACAAATTGCACCATAATGTTGTGGCCACAAGTGCAGTTGGTGTCCCAGTCCGAGAGATGTGCCACCTCCTCACTGCAACCCTCAGCCCAGCCAGCTGAGCCTGGGTCAGGTTGGCTGCAGACCCTCAACTCTGCTGCAGGTTTGCCCAAAGATCAAAGAAAAAGGCTATTTTGGGGAATCTCCTCCAGCAGCCACTCACAGCGGGGAAAACTTTGCAGGCCCAGCAGTGTCTGCGTCAGTGGCTGGGATGTTTTTGGCATCAAAGCTGGCAATGTTCAACGGTCTGTACACAGCGGGGCGCTTGGAGCCTTTTGAGTATGGGTTCGGATTTGTACAAGTGGCTGCCTCTTCATCTGGCTCTGTGTGCCTCTTCCCCCCCAGCAATAACTCATTTCCATGGAAACCTTGAAATAGATGTCCAGCTGGAACACGTCACCTAGAGAAGTCGTGGATGCCCCATCCCTGGAAGCGCTGGTTGGAGCTTTGAGTAACCTCATGTGTGGTGCAAGATGTCCCTGCCCACGGCAGCAGGATTTGACTGGATGGCCTTTAACAGCCCTTTCCAACCCAAACCATTCTACCACCCTACGATCCACAGTAGCTTTGGAAAGTCCTTGTAAATACCATGGCCACAGTCAACGCTTGTGTTTTCAACTCAGGGTCAGACTTCAACTTCTGGCCAACGAGTTTGATATGTGGCTGCCCTGGGTCCTTATTTCAGCAGCATTACAGAAATACGAGCCACGCATCTTTAAATAGCCTGATAAGAGCCTGATCCAGGCACAATTTATGTTACCCAAATGCTGGAGTTCCTTCCAGATAAAGTGTAGTTCCTCCTCGGAGCACAAGCCGCAGAGCTGGTCCCCCCTGGCGCAGTGATTTACATGCCCGATTTCTCCCTGGAGCTCCGACGTCAGGGTGCTGGTGGCTGCAGGAGACACTTTGGCTGCCATCAGTCATTTGCCCTATTTTATTACCCTGGAGAAGCAAAAATAGCGTGGCAATTAATTCTGCAGTTTCGGTTGTGGTTTTGCTTTTATTTTATTTATTAGTAATTACAGACTGAGAAAAATGAAAGATAGCGCGTGGGCTCTATCTAAATAACTCCTTTGCCCACCACTGCGCCCATGCTATAATCTGCAGGCCTGTCTGCACTCTCAGAGTAAACTCTTTAAAGATTTAATCAAACAAATTAATCCCCTAACTCGCCTGTTCCCTCATAGCTGTCATTCAGGAGCCAGCTTATTTTCCAATTTCTAAGAGCCTGATTTCTGCCGAGTGCAATTTTAAATGAAACAGTCCTTTAAAAATGCCCAGATAAAAGATTTGCTCCGAAACCCCCAGTTTATATCCTGGCATTTGCTGTATGTGAAATTGAGATCCATTTAAATTCAGCACCACACCATCGAGCTCGGCTACAGGCAGGGGCTGCTCAGAGCTATTAGAGGAAGGGATGGGATTTAGCAGGACGGGGCTCTCCCCCCAGCCCCACCGCTGTCTGCTCTGACCTTGGCCAAGTCGTTTCAACACTCTATGCTGCTCAGTCGTCTGTAAAATTAGTATATTACTATTTACCTACCTCCAAGAGATATAGCAAAGGTCACTGTTTGCAAAACACTTGGAGACCTTTGCGGGGGAAACAGACCTTACGTCATGGCCACTGGGTTTCCGAAGAGCACCCTGAGCCAGACCCTGCAAATCCCGTGTCTTTAACGGGGCTGAGACCCCAGTGCCATGGGGTGAGCTGCTTCTGGACCAGGGCCAGCAGCTGAGATGGATGTTTTTCAGGTCTAGTAACAAAATGCTGCTTCTTGGAAACTTAGCTGAATCACCTCTTGCAAACAGTTTGGTGGTTTAAGTCCTAATTTGACCTATTTTACACTTGAAATAACAAAATAAATAGCCTGGTGACTGCTGAAACTCTGCAATGTTCATCTTTTAAATGGGAATGATGCTGAAAAACCTTTAATTGGTTCCACCAGCCATTTCCCCTGGAAACACGCCCTGTCCTATAGGCTGCACCAGCTCTGCCCCAACCACCGATGGAAACAGCCTTGAGGTCTGATGTACGCGATGGGGGCTGAGCCATGTCCTTACTTTTTACTGAGATGTTTAGGATCTTCTCTGCAAAGAGATGCTGATACCTGCTGATAGGCAGTGACTAAAAAAAGCTTTATCTTTTTAATTATCAATATATTTAATAAATACCAAAAATTTAAATTTAAATTTTTGTGCTTCGGACTCTTTCAGCCTTTTCATTATAGCTGCACCAGAAAGTGATGCTCAAAGAGATGAGCTGGAGGCAGATGCCTTGGGTCTAATCCTGTGACCAGTCCAGCCCTCTCACCCAGCTTTTCACCAGAGCCGAAGCGGTCAGGCAAGGACTCATCCGGGTCAGATTTAGGGGTTGAAGCACATGAGGCAAAAGGAAACAATTGGGATTAAACCGGATAGAAACAAATACACGATGGAGGTGAGCAGGCATATGGTAAAGAAAGAAAAAACACCTTCACAGTACAACGATGGGGAGTGCTTGGCACTGCGCTGAGTGAGCCCAGCCTGCTGAGCGCTCCCATTTATCTCCAGCGTGCATGCATAGAAAACAGGCTGCTGGAGAAACGAGTTAATAGAGCCACTTCTGTGTTCCCATTTATTGCCCTTTCTTCCACGCATTAAAGGCAGTTGTCACCACTCTTAAATCCTGAGGGTTACTGTTGAGAGTGTTACACCAATACAGCGTATCTTCCACCCAGCTTTAGAACATGGGCAAGAATGAGAAGACTTTCTCAGTGCAGAAATCCTGAGAAAACCAAGCACAGTGACAGCGGCACATGCCCACACATGCCTCTCCATCACCCGGAGAACAACAGCACACCTAAAACCCCCGCAGCCCAACGAACTGCTGCTGAAGATCCAACCCCACGGACAGGGCAGCAGTGCCGGTACGAGCAGGGGTAAGGCTGCTGCCCGCAGCCCCGCGGCAAAGTCCCATGGTGGGGCTGGGGGGACACCCTGCTGCCACCCACGGTGCTGTGTCTGCAGGGGGCTGCTGGGCGGGTGCTGGGAGTCACTGGGTCCCAGCGTGGGCACCCCACAGCCCCACGCCCCCCCCAGACCGTGTCCGGCTCCATGGGGCTGTTGCAGGAGCAGCTTTAGCAGCGGCGCTGAGCTTCGCACAGACATCGCTGGATCATTAACCTGAGCTTGGCTTTGAACCAGGGCTTTAAGAGTTTATACAAGTAGTAGCTAAAAGGCATTTCATAGCACACTGCAGCCAATAAGCAATGAATTATTTAGAATATTTTACTAAGAATGATTGCTGATTTTAAAGAGGCTTCCCCACCCCACCCCACCCCCGCCATCGTCCCTGGGGCCTGTAAATGATTTCACAGTAGTAATATAGTAAGTAAGAAAAAAGCCCAAAATACAAAGCCACCTAATAGCGGCTGCCTGGGATCAGCTAAACCATGATGCAGAGGAGAAGGAGTATCTCAAATGTGGTCTCAGCATATGTTTGTTAATTAAAGTAAATACACAACCACAGACAATAAAGCACTGCCAAGAGCCAAGTTCACAAGCCCAGCTAGTCCAGGCAGGATCGTGTACGCTCTCCCACTTATTAAATTTATTATAACTCCCCCAAAATGCTAAAAAGAACATTGCTTCAGGGCCTGACCGAAGCCTGAGGTCCATGCACGCTCCCCAACACGACGCTGTGCGCATCCTGCAGGCGTGATGCTGCAGGGAGCCCCACTGCACAGCCCTGCCCAGCCCCAGCACTGCCACTGGGCACAGCTGCCCCTAAAAACATCTCATCCCATTTTTCCTCCTGTTAGCTCACAGAACTGTCACAAAAATAAGCAAAAGCATTATGGTTTTGCAATTATTTGTGTATTCTATTCCTCCCCGTCCCCCCGATACATAACTGATGTTTGGAGGTGGGCAGGCTGGGAGCTCCGAAAGTGAGTTTGGCCACAATTTCAGAAAATGAAATGGCCGCAGGGCCATGGCCTGGTGGCTGGGGACAAGCAGCCAAAGGCCACAGAACCAGCGCTCCCCTTGGATGATGCTGTGAGCTGAGGATGGCGGGATGCCACGGCCCCGGGGGGGGGCTGGCAAGGCTTTTCCCTGGAGGTTCAATGCAAGCCCCTCCACTTGGATCGAAAGTGAAGGGCGATGTTCCACGCACCTGCCCTGTCCCGGTCCAGCAGCACCCAGAGGATGCTCTGCCTGCTGAGAGCATTCTCTCCTGGAACCCCAGCGGCTACTGTTTGTAAAAACAACAAAAATTCTTATTTTCTTATTTATGTGGTATTTCAGGCTGTGAGCAGTGCTGGGGCGGGGGGGGGGGAGGGGTGGGTATGAGAGGGAAGGGATCAGAGATTTACTGCCCAAAGATTTGAGAGAGGGCTTAAACTTGAGCAGGGCTGTCCCCAGCTTTTGCTCACGTTTTGGAAATCCATCCTTTCCCAAAACCCTGGGTGAGAAAACTCTCTTCTCCTTCAAAACACAGGTGGGAAGGAAATGCTTCATTCAGGACACAGAGGAGTCCAAAAGAGAAAGGGAAAACAAACCCACCTCCAAAAACTTAGCAGAAAAAAATGTGACGATTTTCAAGCTGCCAGTCATTCCCCTGGATTGCAAATGTTTCCTCTAATTAATAGTACTCTGCTCCTTGAGTGTCCACTAATGATAAGCTCCAGGCAAAAGACCTAGAGCAGGGAGCTCTCCATTGATTCCTGCATTGATTTTTTATCTTTTTCCCTGTTGTTATTGTACATGCAAATGGCTGGTAATGACTCAACCTTACCACCACTCTCTTCAAGTAACATTTAAGAAAAAGTGCTTTAATCAGAGGACCTGCTGCGGCTGCTTTCCTGCTCAGTTCCCGGGGGCTGGATCAGGGCAACCCTGCGGTGCTGGCCTTGCCCAAGCCCCCCCTCCCAGGGACCACCAGAGCAGGACAGGGCTCACGCACCATTTCGCTTTATTCTCCCCCAAAATTCTGCCCGAGTGTGGGCTGAACCAGGCACCCCGGGGACTGTCCCTTGCACTCCCCTCCGGCCATGACAAGGCTCTGGGGGGGGGCGAGGGGAGTGGAGGGGACCCCCAGGCACAGCCCCTTCAGCATCCCCCACCCCGCAGGCAGGACCCCGACCTGAAGGGAATTTCAGCTGTCTGGGATGAACCACCCAGCTGCCGAGTGGGTGCAGGGAAAAGCAAAATCATTTTCACGGGGTAACGATTAGACAGGAACAACTTTCAGTCATGCACCTCCAAATCAGTAAGTTGTTGGGGCTTTTTATGGCTATAATTTTAAAGCCCCTACAGCCACCACATGCTTCATTTTTAATCTGCTTTTTTAAAATCAGTTTGAATAAGAACATGGATTTATTCCTTCCACTAAGCTTAATGCTATCAGCTTGCTTTACCTAGACAAAAAAAAACTTCTTAAGTGACGTATCTCCATTCTTCTTTTTTCGGTATCTTTAGTTGGAACTGGTGAGGTTTGTGCTGTATTCTCCAAGAACACTGGCAAAGTGCTATTTTTCCATGAGCATCACCATTGCCTTGCTGCTTTTCCCCCCGTAACACATGCAAATGACGCAGCCGTATACCAGCCCAACACACTCTCCCAACACCATCGTGTCAACATAAACCAGAAGAAGAAAAAACCCAGAAGCACCAAATAAATTTTGTTTGAACGTAGCTAAAAAAAAAAAAAAAAGGGGGGGTGGGGAAGAGCCCTGGAAGAAATGGCTGGTCTTGGTGCTGGTGGGGAGGCAGGATGCCCACGAGTACCAGTGCTCCTCCGTCCCAGACGGCTCTGGACACTTCAGCTGGAAAGTCAAACAAAACTACAGATATTCTTGGGAAATTCCTGATATTTTCTCTTTCTGGATGGACTGGAACAAATCATGAGAGCAGCCTTTCCTCCAGTGTTTTGGTGTTTCTTTTCTGGGAACGTCCTTGGTGCAGGCAGGCAGAGCCAAGCCTCCCTGTGGTATCGCTCACAGCTTGGCCGGCCAGGAGGGATGGCACGAAACCCACACTGATCCCTTTGCACTCAAGCAAGTAATGCAACTTGCTATATAGCAAAGAGGCGGGTTTTGTTGCAAAATTTTGTATTATTTTACAACGTGACTCCTGCAGCTGGGAGATGGTTTATTCTTGCCCTGAAGAGCTACACTCAGCTCAAAAACCATCCCCGGCAGAA
The DNA here is from genome assembly GCF_023634155.1 of Falco peregrinus. NCBI lineage: Eukaryota > Metazoa > Chordata > Aves > Falconiformes > Falconidae > Falco > Falco peregrinus. Next base: position 60,275,008 of record NC_073728.1, on the reverse strand, counting down.
CGAGCTGTCCTGTCTCAGGGTCTGACCTCAGCTCCGTCCCACCTCCAGCACCCTGAGGAAAAGCCCAGGGAAGGGGACAGTGAAGCCGTGCGACCCCCCTAGAGCCCACCCAGGCTCCGGCAGCCTCAGCCCCTCGCACAGCCACAGGCACTGCCCCCTGCAACGGGGCTGGATGCTCCACCAAAGTGAAGCGACCATGTCCCTACCCCAGGGGAGCTGGCAAAAAGCTGTGGGGCTTCCCAGCAAAGGTGTCAGCAAGGTTAATGACATTAAACCAAGGTCATTGCATGCTCCAAGTTATGAGTCATTGAAGTGACCCATGACACCCAAGTCCAGATAGGAGAGGAAGGAAAGAAAGAACTAAGAAGTGGGACAGAGCAAAGAAGGAGCCCTTCGGAGCTGGACCGAGCCCTGGGGGACAGCTCACTTTTCCCAGCTCTCTTTAAGAAACACGGAGCTGTAAATGCCGAACGTACGTTACATTAATCTGATGAGTCTGAGATGTCTAGACAATTGTTGGAGCTGATAGGAAGCTGGCATCATCTGAGCTCTTTGAGCCTTTCTTGCTTTTTTTTTTTTCCTTAAACTGGTAATAAGATTCTTTTCATATTATGCACTGCTGGAAAGTCCCGTTTGCATGCAGACAGCTGCTGTGTTTATAGACACCATCCAAAATGCAGCTAAACACGACAGCTCGCTTCAAGCAGAGCAGCAGGCATTTGTTGAAATTATCATTTCCAGAGGGATTGCAGGAGCTCTCAACATTTTTGCTATTTTAAAGTCAAAGTCTTCTCCTTATGCAAAGACAAAAGTCCCACATTGAAACATGCCTTGGGAAGATCCTGAAAGGAAAGAAAAACCCTTAAAACTGAATGACAGCCTGAAAATCAGCAGCTCCTATTAATGTTAACCAGAAATACAAATGCTGAACTGAACAGGCTGTTCCCTGTGAGTGGTTAAGGGTCATTCTGAAGCACAAGAAAGCTGGCTTGCCTTTAGCGCTGAACAAAACGAATACTTGAAATCCTTCCTTGCAGATCTGCAGAGCTAAAATAAAAACAAAGTCGGGAATTGCATCAAAACTGCCTCCAATAAAAATGAAATCCATAAGGCAGGCAGTTTGGGAAGGTTTCTTCCAAGTAGTTTTTTCCCCATTATAACACAACAGGAGCTATTGTACAGAAGAAAATGAAGGATGAGAGTGGATCTGAACACGTGTTTCAAATAAAACACCATTTTCTCCCCAGATGGAAACCCCACACCTAAAGCAAACAGGTAAACTATGTTTAAGACACAAAATACAGCTGGGAGGGAGAAAAATCAGCTTAGATTAGAGCTACTGGAATAGATTTAGTGAGGATGCTTTTGTCGAGCGATGCAGATGCTGTCCGTGCTGCAGCCCCAGGTCACCCCCCCAACTCGCTCTGCCTGTGCCCCAGCCCTTTCCACCAACAGCCCCTTCTCCCCGTATTAAGCCAGCATCACACACAAAGCAGGTTTTCACTCAAACCCAGCGTGGTATGGAAAGAGGAGCAGGGAGCATCCCTGGGCTCACAAGCTCTTCCCTTGGGAGCTTCTCCCGGTGGCAGGGGGCCGTGTCCCACCGCAGGGGCAGCGGGGTGGCCGCCCTGCGGCTGCACAGCTCCCACCTGAAAGCCCGCTGCACGTTCCCTCGGATATAGCAAAGCACACAGTGCCCTCTCCTGCCAGAAACCTCTGCTTTTGAAATACTCCGCCAGCCCTTTCACCCTTGTTTAAGCGATGATAATTACTTTATGGCTTGCTTTTATAAGATGTTGGTCACAAACTACCAGTGAGCTTGAAAAAACGGTGCGGTTTTCCTTCCCCAAGCCTGGGGGCTCAGGCTGCGCCGGCCCCCGCAGCACAAACCCAGACCCAACCGTGACATCTAGTGGGTAAGCGGCTGAATATTCCCCTTCTCCTCTGGAGAGGGAAGAATAAAAGGTCATTTTTCCCTTCCCACTCATTCCTGCCCTCTGGCAGCAACAGCCCCTCACATCTGGCAGCGCGTCCCACCGGGCAGGACGCCGAAGCCCCCAGCCCCGCAGCGCTACAGCTGGGCAGCGGCTGCTCGCAGGGACAGAACCTGGCGCTGGCGGGGAAAAGGGCGATACCGCAAGCAGCTGCAGCCCTGCGACCAGCAAAAAAAACCCCAAAATATTCCCAGCCCTTTCTGGGGTCACAGTAAGGACTCTGCAGCTCTATTTTTCAATAGAAGCTGGAAGTGGCCTCGTTTGCTGTGATGCTATTCACCTGCAGACCTCTGTATTTATGCACAAAAACCTCAGGTTACGCAGGCAGGGCACTATACAACATTCCCAACAAGTCCCAAAGCTTGGAACACTCAAGTTCTTACGGCATGGAGCCATACGTGCCTCTTCCTCCTCTACTAAGGCTGTGGCAACAACTTTGTGCAACAAGCTTCATAAAAAAAAGCAAAAAAAAAAGATTATAAATTTAATTAGCTTTTAAAACCAAGTAATGAAAAGTTGCTTTTTATTATTTTGCTCCTCTTTCTCTTTGCAGAAGGATTGCTATCAAACAATACAGGACTGCTGCCAAAATTTTAAGAGCTCAGACTCCTGAAGTCGGTAAGCACCTGGACCCAGAGGCTGTCCCAGCCAAGGGTGGTCTGTCCTGGGTCTCTGCAGGTGCAGAGAGAATATTTTCTTTGTTTCCATTTATTCACCAAATTTAGCACAGCGAATAGTTCATTCAGAATTAAAAAAGACCAAATGGGATTTGGGAAAAAAAGGAAAAGAAAAAGCACAGGGAATTGATTTTATTTTTAATTCGACTGCAAGAGGAAAACAAGAGATGAGACTACGGGAGTCACCATTCTAACACGGCAGAAGGACAGCCTGCAAAACCCCAGCAAGAACTAAACTTTCATTTTATTAATGGCAAACCAAGATAGCAATGAAGTCGATTTTAGATGCAAAACATGTTGACTACAGGTGGTTTCAACTAATACAAAAATCGGTTCATGTATTTTAATTGGGTTCTGGTTTCCAAACATAGCTCAAGACAAATCACTCTGTAAAGGGCAGTCCATGAGAACTGTTTCTTTCATTACAACACATAGGAAGTGTGGAATTTCAGTCTGAATAAATGTGTGCAAGCAAAGAACTCATAAAAATGTGTAAGTCTGACCTAGCTCCAAAGTAACTATAAAATATACCAAGTTAGCAGACACGCTGCAGGGCGAGTGTGTCACTGTTTGAAGAGAATTAAAATATTTTCCTAAAGAACATCTGAAATTATTAAACTTCAGACCCACCCACCCTGGCACCACACACAGCTCCGACTGCATCCCGCTGGAGAGGGCAGCGGCTTGCCAGCGGCGGTTCCCTGGCTCAGGCCAGGTGCTCCAGCCCAGCCGCACCACGGGCTCAGGAGCGGGGTGTCTCCGAGCGAGGGGCCAGCTCTCCTTACCTCACCCAACCTTCTGCTGCACACCTGATCGTGCATTTTGAGAAGCACTTGGCTGCCAGGGCACGCTGCTATTTTATATATATATATATCTCTCTACATAAAACATACCGAAACAGTCGAGCCTGGCCTAAGGAGATGCCCCGCAAGCTGCACGCAGATCACTCTGGTTTCTCCCTTGCTGGCAACTGACCTTGTCCCTACTACCAGGTTGAAGAGGAGAAAGTGCGGACAGACCCAGCTTACAAACCCAGAGCCCCGTTCTCACCAGCCTTTGTGCAAAGGAGGCTGTGAGCTGCTACCCAGGCAGTAACCCCCGACGCGAGCATCCCTGGGGCACAGACATCCTCATCTCACCTGTCTGCAGTGCCAATGATACCCAAACAAAAGGCGAAGCAAGGGTGCTCTGGTCTCCCTTCTAGAGCTCAGAGGCAACGCAGGGGAACAGGCAGCTGGCACGGGACCAGAACCGAGGGAGGCTGAATCCTACAACTTGCCTGGAGGAACTATTTTCAAGCACGCTAAATTTTAACCACACATGGCAGCATCTCTGCGTTCCAGGGAGAGGGCATCGCAGAGATTCACAAACTCCATCCCAAGTCGGTCCAAAATAAGAAACAATTTTTTCAAAACATCCCAGCTCCTTGCAAGCTGGGAGTCTGGAACAGAGCTCTTCCTCTGCCTCAGGGCAACACAACACACAGCTCTTTTCATCGCTGACCTTTAAATTGTCGGGAAACCAATACAAGCAATCTTCCCTCAGAAGCCGTAGGGAAGGTGAAAGGAGAACACGGCATATGAATAAATGTAAATCCAGATGGGGGTGGGGGGGAGGAAATCAACATTATACAGTGCTGTGCCTGATCAAGGTTACAATTAGGAGAGGAAGCATGGATTCCAGCTGTCATACCCTGTTGATGTTGCTCTGATGCTTGCTGAGTTCCTAAGCCGGAGCTTGGCAGCCACCCTATGAAAGAGGTGCTCCAGGACTGTCCAAGAACCACCGGGATGTGAATTCTGAGACGTCAGCGCTGCTGTCAGCACACGCCACAGAAAGCTGCCCGAGATGCACAAACCCCTCTGCACCCTGGGTCTGCGACCAGCAGCAGGACACCCAGCAGACAGTCTCCTGCTTGAAGAAACCATTTTCTGTGGCAGGACCTTGTGCATCGCCCCCTCACCTTCATCCCACCCTCAAAGCTGGCACCTGAGCAGCAACCTTCAGTGCAAGTTTTTGTTCACTCACCTTCCTCTGTCCGTGCTGACACTGCCAGCCCAGCGCCCGCATTAACCCCTTGTCAAGGAGCTGTCAGCTTCTGACCCAGGGAGCATTTTTCTTCATGTGGTTCCTGCTATAAAGCCCCACCACAAGCACTGACCTCCAGAAGAAAACAGAGAAGCCACATCTCTCTCAGCCCCCCCACCCCAGCACCCTTTGTTACACCATCAGCGCTGACAAGCTTCACATGCTGCTGCGGCTTCAGAGCAACCCGAGGTGAGCACATGTGAGGGGCAGCTGGGAAGGGGCCTTGTTTCATCTGTCATCTTTTCTTTGCACAACAGCTCCAAGGTAATGTCAAGGTGAGTAATTAGCAAAATCCAGAAATGAAGAGAGCTCTCCCAGAGGAGCACGAGCTAGCACAAGCGTCCAAGTCAGCGCCCAGCAGCCCAAGGAAGGCGAAGCAGAGCAGCGCAGCATGCTACACCCTCACAGGGTTTTCCCGGTCACTTTATTGCATGGTTGACTCCACAACGGAGTGGCCCTGCAGCAAACAAGCACCAAGAGAAAGGAACCGGTCACTGTCTCGGTGCCAACACACAGCTCTGGTGTTCGAGGCATGGGACTAAGGGCTGCTTTTCCCAGGTCCCAGCCCCACGTGATGAAAACCTGCCGCCTCCAAAGGGGCTCCCACATGAGCTGCTTGAACCAGCTCCAGCAAAGCATTGGCTGGGCGGCCATGACCAGAGGTGACGTGCCTCCTAATATCCTGTATCCTGCGGACCTCCTTAATTTCACCCACATCATGTTGTTACCACACTGTAACTGCAAAGGGGACCACGAAGGTCAGGCTGCTCCTGGTCCGTCTGCCGTCAGGCAGGGACCCCTCGGCTGTCCCGCTTCTCCCTCCCGACTTGGCCAGGATGGTCCATGCCGGCTCCCTCCCAGCCTGCCGATGGGCAGCAGCGCCAGCATTGCTTCCCAGCCATCAGGTCTGTGCAACAGCAGCTGCTGGTGGGCACAGCTGTGCCTCTCTCCTTGGGGGGGGCAGGAAGAAAACAGATTGATCAATGAAACCAAACCCAGAAACTACAACCATCTGTCAGCTTATTAATAGAAACAGAACTCATGTAAAGCACTGGCATTAAAACTCCAGGAATATCTTTTTCTGGAGGAAACGTTTAGGTTAGCAGCAACCGCAGTATTGGGTAGGGAAAGGGGGGTATTGATGGTGGTGTTTAAATCAGTTTATTGTTTTACTTTGGCAAAATCAAATTAGGGGATTCCTCCCCCCTTCCTCCAGTACAGCATCTCAGCCTCAGAAGGCTAAAGCCTTGTCTACTTATTTTGTATAATCCTCACCCCAGGCCTTCTTTACATCCCTAAAACACCCCACCCCCCCACCCCCCCGCCCATTTCCAAGACCCTTCCCGCTGGAGGGACGCAGGTGACAGTGGGCAAGTGGCTCAATAACCTCCCTGCCCCAGCTCCTGCCCCACAGACGTGCCAGGTGGGCACACTGAAAGCCTGGGGTGGCCTTCACACAGCCCAGTAAAACACTTACAGAAATAGAGCAGCACTTAAACCAGCTCATTTTCACTTCTTGTGCCATGAGAGGGAACAGGTGGGCGTCAGGGAAAGAAAACAACTTTGCAGATTATTTTAAACCATCTCTGTTAATCTTCAGACACACATTTCAACTGCATGCATAGTTTTCTCATCTTTCATTTAGCTATAATCAAGTTATTTCTGTACTGTGCTTGATTCTCTTGTGAGAACAGGCAGCTAAAATAAACACTCTGTATTTATGCACATCAGTTATATTTCAATTCCCTTTGGAAAAAAAAAATACTTGATGTGGCCTAATTTTCCTTACCCTCTGGTTTCTCGTCCTTGGAGCACGATGGCCAGAGGAGCTGGCCTCCCTCGCTTGCCCCACGGACGGTTGCTCTCTCTGCGGCAGACAGAGCGGGAGCACAGGGATGGATGGGGCAGCACCACGAGCCATTTCACACTCGTGCCGCCTTTCTCACGCCTGCCTGGCTGGATTCGGTGCAGCCACGACCGATGTAACCCGTCTCTTTTCTGATGCCTGCACAGGGAACACGAGCAGCCCCATCCCCGCAGCCTGCCGAGCGGGCACCCTGCTCCCCCTGCGCAGCCCCAGGACCAGGCTGGTGTGCAGGATTCACCCCCCAGCCCAGGAGCGAGGCTAGGCAGGGGCGGACAGCCATCAAATAGGCCACCTACAAATATCAGACAAATTAGACCGAGGGTAAGAAAGTAGTAGTAGGTCCTGGAGGTGAGAATAAACCAGCCACAACAATAAAGGCGAGCGGGCAGCAGCCGGGCGCAGCAGCTCAAGCCCTCAGCCTGCTGTGTACAAACAGCAAGGCTGGAGCCTGAAATAAGATCCATGCTCCAGCAAAATGGATTATTTCCAAGTATTTGAAAAGCTTCTAACAGCTGTGGGTGAGGAAGAACACTCTCACAGCCTGGGACAAGGCAGAGCAGAACAGACAGAAAAACAAGGTCTCCTCTAAAACAGAAAAGGCATCGGAGCCCTCAAGAGTGCCCGGAGGGCACAGGCGGTGCTGGCTGGGCACACTCAGGCTCCCACTGCTGAACCATGTTTGAAGAAAATCCTCCTTCAAGATACTTGACAAAACTTGCCCACCCAGAGGGCTCCCAAGAAACCAACGCAGCTGTAAGTCATGTTTTGCAGGACCAGGAAAACACGGGACACATCCCAGTGGACAACAACAACAGCTTTGCTTCCTCCAGTGACTCGCCAGCAAACCCGACCTCCCCCCAGCACCACCTGGCAAATCTGAAGATGCTGATGTCCAGACAGAAGGCCAAGTACGAATCTAAAATCGCAAGGTAAATAATTTTAAAAACTATGAGGCTGGCTTCAGGGAAGGTATCTTTTCCTGCTGTGTGCAACTACTACGGGGTCCTTCTCTGTGAGTAGGGTCTATGGATGCTGCTGCAGTCCATGCCTCCACACACCGCTGCGAACGCTGCCCAGGATCCAGCATTACAGGATTAGGTTAGCAATTATACAGTTACTCAAATTCATTGTCACGTGAGGTGCTTGAGAAACTCCAGAACATCTGTAAGATTTTTTTTTTTTTTTTTTTTTTTTTTGCAGGGCTGCACAGAGCTCTGGAAAAACCTCAGGTCTATTGTGTGTTTTTCCCTTTTGCCTTAATCCAATACTGAGCCATTTCTCTAGGGAAAAATATATGGGCTTCTCGGCAGCGTTAGCAGTAAGTCATTATTCTTTACAAATTGCAAGTCATGAATTTTAACAACTCTGAGGAAAGTGTTCATAAGTATTTTCCCAGTTTCTAAGATTAGAAACTGAATAGATTTAGCCACAGCTTATCAGAGCAAAAAGGCAGTGACATTTTCAGGATCCACTTTCCGTATAGTACTGCTTTTCTATTGTGTAGTTAAAAGGAATTAACATTTTAAATATAGTATTGTTAATTACTTAAAGTTACAGGTATGTCATGCAAACTGACATAGAACATAAAATACCTCAATGCGCATAATTTCAGCAGATGGCAAGTGGGTAAGGTTGAATTACACTTTGCCTTGAACACTGTGTAAAGAAAAAACTCCATTTAATCTTCAACTTCCTAAAGAAGTAATCATCAGTTTCTTCTTAGTAAAGCAACTATTCCTAGGTTTTTAGCTGCCTTTTTTTTTTTTTAAATCTTTGCTGTATTCTGCTTTTATTTTCTCTTGCAGTTCAAGGGAACTGCGATATACGCAGTGTTTCCTAAAATATATTGCATTGCCATTTGCTCTTAGACTACTGTAATATTCCACTACCAAAAAAACCCCAATGCCCCAACCCCGAAACTGACTCCTTTGGCAATGCAATTATTTATATTTATTGTAAATTAGGATTACTAAAAATAGCAGCTTTTATTTTAATATGTAACACCATAAATTGGAAAAGTATTGGGGATGCCAATACTTGTGTTTATGGGAACGTATGTTAAAAAAGGCTAGCTCTAAAAATGCCTCTAGCTTTATTAAGAAAGGGGAAGGAAAAATCCTCTAATTTACCATGCCTGTCTTTCCAACAGCCTGGAGCAGCGAAACAGAGAGCTGCAGTCAGAGATTAAGGGTTTGCATTCAAAACTGGGACAGCAGCGTAAGTGGTACAGCCTTGTGGAGATGAAAATGCAAAATGCAGAGAGAGCAAAGGAAGATGCAGAGAGAAGAAATGAAATGCTCCAAAGAGAAATGGAAGAGTTTTTTGAAACCTTTGGGGAAATTAACAGATGGAAATAAACAGGAGCACGTTCAGTTTGAAATGGAGCTGAACTGTAGGAGAGAGGAAGGTCACATCCCCATTTCAGCACATACTCCCACTGCAGAGGTGAAATAAGAAACCCAGCAGCAAAACCTAGGCTGTTACAAAGGGAGAAGTTGATACAAACTCCTCAGAATCCCTGAACTCCAGGAGCTATGCACCACCCTGCTCATGCCAGGGATGCTTTCTCTCACTGGAAAAAATCTTTCCGGCACTTTGCACTTCCAGCTCCAGGCCAGCCCATGCAGCGTGCTGGGGACGCACCCTGGTATTTCTCAGCCAGCCTTGAGTCTCCTACCAATGCACTACATGTCCAAGCAGCTGAGTGGTTTTAATCAAGGGATGTCACACATGCTGGAGTGTTTTACCAGCCACACCAGAGGTACTACATGGGCTTTAAGAGAGCGCTGAACTCGCACCTGCACCCCAAAGCCAGCTGCTTCGGTTAAGAGACAGAGAAACAAGATGACACACCTGCATCTCCACACAGCTCCGCGCAGCACAGTGACCTGGCCCCGTGGCACAGATCCAGGGCTGTTGTGCAGTCCCTGCCTGCTCACTAAAGGGATACTCATTCATGGAGGAGGTCTCTTACAAAGCCATTTACTCCTCCAGATCACGACTAGCCTCCCTACAGGACTCCCATAAGAACACATTATGCTTAAGACTATCACCAGTAGGCTCCCTCCCTCACATCTCTTTGGAGCTACCTCTCTCTACGCGAGAAATGCATTCACTCTTTTGATACTATTTTGATTAATGAAACATATGCAGTTCAGCATCAAGAAAATAACCACTGTTCTTTTAACCCAGTGCAGAGGAACTTTAACAGGAACACTGGCATCTGTATACTTAAACCTGTAAAGAATTTAAAATTGTATGAGAAAACCATGTGGCTCATTATTTGCTCTTCAGCAAGCTTAAAAGCAAGAGTGAGTTACCAAATAGATGGTCAGTGTCTCGCTAAAACAGCTCATGGTGTGTAAGCAGAAACCACACAGATGGTTTTCTTCTCCCCCAGAGAAGAGCAAGCAGCTGGTTTTAAGATGAAACATGCATCAATCAGAACCCCAGTCTTATCCCAGAGGGCTCATGGAGTGAAGCAGCCTTGCCCTATTCCATGCCCAGGGCAATGCTACAAGCCCTTTACGTCTAAGTGCACACTGGCCAACCACTGCGTGCACTGCCTGGTCTCCAGCAGCGACCACTGAACCGCACCTTGCTGCTCTGCTGCCCTACCTTCGCACCAGGTAATCGTGAACCCAGCAGTTTTTAAATTTGAATTCCATGCGCTTACATTCTTCTTGTTTCTTTTCTCCACTTTTTTTTTTCTTGTTTACCTTCTCAGACCTCATTACTATGAGAAAAACAACTTCTCAAAAAATTATTTGGGTCTATTTAACCAGTTCCATCCCTCCTTACCTTTCTAGAACTGTCCTGCCAACTTCAAGAATTTGCAGGAAATATAAAGGAAAGGTATGACGCAAGGCAAGGAATATACCTGGGTAATGCTTTGTAAAGCACTTCCCTGCGTGCATGTCATCATCCTGCTTCTTTGTGTTGCCGTTGTTGTCCTTGTTATCTATTAAATGAACTGGATCTTCCTCTGTAGCTGAAGCAGCAATCTCAAAAACATCCTATCACCAAATCCAGGGGAGCTTTGGGATCTACCGGCCATCCCTGCTTCATCCAGATACTCTGCTGCAATGCTGTGTAGAGAAGAAATAAAACTTCCAAGTTCTCCAGGCAAGAAATGACAAAGCTGCTGTGAAAACTATTTCAGACTCTCATAATGTGAAGCTTTTACAACACCAAAGTCTGGCTGAGAGCCCTAGCCCCGTACCTAGAAAGGCAGGTATGTTAACCCTCCCTTTAATACTGGAAAACCTTCATTAAAAGCAGTTAGATCAAAGTAGCTGTGAAGTTTTACTTCACCATCCCTGGAGTTAGAGCAGACAGCTTGGCAAAGTGCCTGGAAACCTCATCACTGTCTCTGCAAGAATACTTCCCTCCTCCTCAAAGTACGTACAATGGAACTATTTTTTAAAATTAGCTACACCTCTGTTTTGCTCAGTGGGAACAAAAACAACACATATTGTTTGGGCACGAGGTGAAGAGAAAATTCCTCCCAAGTCCTTTTATGTATGTACATATATACACACACATGTATATAGCCAGTAGCTTACGCGAAAGTTGCAAAGAAGTCTGACAATCTGATTACGATACTGCTTAAGCACACGGATGGGAATACAGATCCGTCAGTATTACCAGGCGAGCTTCCGCAATTTAAAAAGAACGCATTTCAAAATACGCTTGGCAGTAAAACCAAGTGTTGTTGATGTGTCCAACTGTTGCAGCTGATCAGGAGAAAGCAGCTCCAACCAGTCTCAAAGCTGTTCTTCATTCATTTTTCATACCAATACTTACTTTTTGGTTAACTGGAGGCTAAAGTGGTAACTGAAACTTTATGTTTGACGATAACTAAGAGCGTACATCATTTTGGTTACAGAAAACTTCAACACAGGAAGAACCAAGCAGAAGAAAACATTGGTACAGTAAATAAGACAGACTGCTCAAATCTTTTAAGTATACATATTTATTTGTAATTTTACAGTGGCTTTAGTACTGTATCACGATAATGTTTTTGGAGGGAAAAAAACCCAAAAAGCTTCAGAACGAGGCTTTAACTAGAAATTCAGAACTTGTTATTGACAGTTTTCCTTATGAAATTCTAGCTTCCTTAAAGAAAATCAATCAAAAAAACCCCAAGGAAGCATGACTGCTGTCCATTAAAAAAAAAAAAACACAAACAACCACACCCAAAAAACTTTCTAGTCATCCTGAAAAAAAAGTCCAGCATCAGACAAAATAGCCACTGCATTCAAAGGAACATGTTCCTATTGCACAAGCATCGAGAATGAGATATGACATTCAAAGCCTAATTTCATAGGCAGAAGAGGCCACATGTATCTATATAATTAGACTTCAAAGCACACCTTTCTTCTGAAATTATATACCATACTATAACTAATATTAAGGCCATAAAATCAGAACACTGTAACAAGTGATAGGGCTTGATGCTACTTTTTGTGACATTTGGAGAGAAGGTGGGAAGAGGGCCAAAACAAGACATACAAAGCACTCTGTCGGGAGTTAGAACTTGAAGGCATTTCAAAAGAAATTCTCAAACTGATTTGTGGAGGGTTTTTATTCCGAGTCATTAGATGAAACAGGATTTCATAACAAATCACTCGAGGAACCTATTATACTCCCTTAATAGCATGTCTTCTGGAATACACTATAGAATATATTCTCTGGAATTAACATCTGAATTTGTACGAAAACAATTATTATTTCTATTTGCTACTCCCTCTTTAAAATAGATGAAAATTTGTATAATCTTTATAAATTGTCTTAATGATCAGGTAAGGCTTCACTGTACTGAGTTAACTGCACACAGGTATCTGATTTGCTCTTAATTACATATCTTGGTTACACTGAACTGCTAAAACCACCTGGGGACCCCAACATGTCATATAACTTAAAGAAAGGGATAGTTATGTATTGCTGTCTTTTCTAATTGTGTTCATTTCATTAGTGTATAAACACCTGAATGCAATAGCTCCAAAGATCCAGTAACTACCATGGAAGTTTAAACATTTTACTTTAGGAAAATCTGGGAATCTGATGAAGCTGAAAATGCACATTAGTCATTTTATAAAGTTTGGCTTGCCACCATTTAAGAAAATATTGGTATCAAAAACAGACAAATACACTGCTAACCATCCGTTACATTTTCTTTTAAAAAATTAGCACCAATTTAAGAGTCTGAATTCATAGAAAAGCTAGTGACACACTTGGTTGTTCAAAAAAGTTTTTCCCCCTTAGAAGACAACACAGTAGCATATGCTCACGGGTATTAAATTAGCTGTTATCAGTAAGAAAAATGACTACTGTTTCATTAGTTAATGAACACAAAATGTTGTTCTTACCTGATTACTTTCTCCTCTGCTTTTGTTATCCTAAGAAACTATGGAGTGCTGAACTACAGACCCAGCTGGGAAACAAATACACACGTACTTACTTAAGTACACCCTAGAAAGTACCAGGGTCTCAGACTAGTATTTCAGAACAGGGACAGTGTCTTCCTGTGGTATTCATAGAGCATCTACTGCAGCAGAGTCCCCATAAGCAGATGTTATGGCCTTACCACAGCATGTACAACTACCTTATGATGCATAGCCAAAGTTAATAAAAAGGGTTTTGTTTAAGAAAAATAATCCTAGCACTTATAGCCAGCTGACCTTGCTTTAGGAACAATGTTGTATCTTTATGTAATAGATGGCTAGGCAGTCACATTGCTATTCATGTCACCCTACAGGCATTTGAGTACAAGATGTTTCCCAAATGATCTCTTACTATGTGTTAAATTTCAGCCCATAAAAAATTTTCTCATTTCAAATCTCTCAAAACAGGTTTATATTTAAAGGAACACGCTGAGCAAATCTGTCAGAAGAGCAAAGATTGCAACCAAAATTTAAACACATTAAACATTTTTTCATGTTATTCCTTTTTACACCATATACTGGTTGTATTTAGAAAAATCCTAAAGTGCTTCAAACCCAGCAATTAATAAAGTTGATTTGTTTTGTGCAAAACTGCAAGCACCTTTTCTAAAAATAAGCAGCAGCATCAAGGAATAAAAACTTAAACAGTTAAAGGCATTTCCTCTATTTTGTTTTGAATTCTTGGACCACAATAATTTGCCATATTTTCAACAAACTGCAGAAGTGTGCATTTTATTAGTTTAATTTTATACTGGACTTGTTATACATATACTGTTTGAAATAGCGGACCCAGGTAAATTTATATCCACAAAGCAACATTGTGGGATTGAAATCCAACAACTAAATTTTAGCTACAAAAATAGTCATTTTATAGAACACAAACGATGATTATCTCTCCACTTTCCTCCAACACTAATATGAGAAAAGATGGCTTACTTAAAACATTAGTTTAGCTCCAGACATTTTTAGCATGCAGGGTGGGCAAGAAATAAAACCAATTTGATAAGTTGTGTAATAAGCTTTTAGAACATCACTATCACTCATGTAATAGACAATAAAAAATATATGTAAAATAATGAGCCAGAATACACTTTTTCTGTCATATTTCAACATGTTAAAAATAAAATCAAAGACACTCTGGAAAAGCAAAGAAATCACTAGATTCATCTATAGGAACTCAAGTCCAAATTCTGCATCTGGGTGCAGGTGTCCCTGGATCAAAGCCAGTTTTGAGCAGGAATTACACAATACACATCCCAGGAAAGAATTTGGTTCCCAGTATATGGTATCACCAAGTTTAGCATCAAGCCCTGATAGAATCCATATGACATATGTAGAATATACAGACAAAGGCTGTTCAGCATTTACCCCCCACGACGCTGCAAGTACTTCCAAGTGTCACAATCCAAATGAAACACTCCGCACCCCCGTATTGCTGCAAGACTGAACCCGTACTCCAAACCAGCATTATGTTCAGTAAAGATTTGTCTGCACTTTAACATCTCAACTTCCAGCACACACCAACTAGACTGCGCTTCTGCCAAAAGAAGGGTCATCCACGTACTTCTTGGAGACTCAGTATCTCAGCTGTATTTTGAAAGTCTAAACCCTACTTCATTCATAATATCATAATTTTAAGCCAAATGCAATCATATGGAATCTTTTTTTTTTTTTCCTTTTTAATTAATTCTGAATAAACACATACGCTCTGTCAGGACTTAAAGACAAAGAAAACCTCCAGAGCCCTCTGGTGCCTAACAGTTTTTGAAACTTACCAACCAACTAGTTAATTTCTAGTAAAGGTTGAGTTTGTTTTTCATTATGTTGACAAGAAAATGTAAACCCTTACTGGAAACCTTACAAAACTTCAAAGGCTGTTTGCAAACAGTAGTTTCCAGTCATTAGTTTATTTTGTATGATCCATGCAGACAAAGCCTTAATTTTGACATTCATTTTTCATCTTTTTCAATAAAAAAAACCCAGACTTGTCATATCACAGTATTTCCTCAAAGCACACTTACAGGCCACTTATCCAGATTTCAAAACACCAAGCTTCTCTTTCTAAGTTGATTTGGTTTTTCTCTTTTGAGGAAAAATGATACGAGCACAGATGAAATGAACTGTTGAAAACATACTCCATTTCTGCAATGCCATTCAGCTACTCAGTGTTCATATATTTAACATAATGTTTCTGGTAAATAATCTGATTGATAGCCATAGATCCTTCACTTTTTCAGGTGAGCAGTTAAGATTACAGATTGTATCTTCATTGACCACCACTTATTTTTAGTCATCTTTCATAAATTGTTTGTATACTGTGGTAGTGTTAACACTGTACAAAGTCTCTCAAAGAAAAGCAACATTCACGTTTACAAAACTGAGCAGGTTTCTTTATATATATGTATATGTATACACACGCTCACATATTCTTAATCTTTAAATACATATAAATATTTATAAATGCCAAAGTGCAAAAAAATGGTCAATTGCATCACTTTACATACATGATTTTAGTATTAGGAATAAAAGTGATTATATTGCACACCAAAATCTCTAAACTTTTAAACCCCTATCAAGTTACATACGCATTTTGTTTTCCATCAATGATGAGGTTCTCACAGCACTGACAATCATTTCACAAATGTGGCACTGAACTTAATCTGCAGTCAGGAATACAACTATATGTATGTAATCTGCATGCAGTGCATTTATAGTCTATATGTGCACACTGACACAGCATGGGAACTTTAGCATGCATCTGTTCTGCATGTGTTTTCCTGAATATAATCTGCATATGTGCCTTCTTGAAATAGATGTTCATTCAGGTTATTAGCAATTCTGTTTTGAATTATACCAGAATCAAAATCCACAATATTCACAGACATGCTCCAAAGGCAGCAACATTCCTGTAAAATTTTGAAGCTTCAATGTATGCCACAGCAAGAAGACATCAAAAAAGAAGGTATGAGACAGCTTTTCCTACAGGATTTGCAAATAAACTCAGTTAACTGCAGGGGTTTTTTTTATTCCAAGAGTACATACTCAGGCTAACAGTATGTACTAGGGGAAGGTCATACACCAGTTCAAATCATGGAGATCTGGTAGTTACGTTGAAAAAGATAATTTAAATCACAGAATAATTCAGGTTGGAAGAGACCCAGAGGTCATCTGGTCCAACCCCCCGCTGTTCTGAGTGGCTCCAGTCCAATAGGAAAAATTCAAACTCTGCCAATTTCCAAAACACATAGCAGGGGGGAGAAAAAAAGTAAAAATAAAAATTAAGTATTCTAAAGCAGTAACTGTTAAAATGAGCACAGCACAGTGCAATTTCAGTTGAAAAAGATTAAAATCTTGAAAAGTGAAACCCAGTAGATTACTTCCATAGTGAATCACTAATGCTCACTTTAAATAGGTGTCTTTAATAGTTGTTATTTGTGTAAGTTAAAATTACTAAAGTTATGCAAATGAACAGCAACCTGTACTGCTCTGCTATATGGCAAATACGTATTTTTAAATGTTTTTTTTCTAGTGACAAAAATGCACTAAAATATTTCACATATACTGTCAGTATCCAAAGATAAACTTTAAAAGCAAACAACAAGAAAAAACCCAAGCCTCGATATCCTGCAATTCAATTACAGAATTTTAAAGATCCAGGATTCCAGATGACAATTCTGAAGGACTTTGTTAATTTTTAGATTTTTGTTTACCCTTCTGAGACAGTAAAACCTTATTATTTTTGCTACAGCAAATTAAGCTATTAGAAAGGGGGACAATTTTAACATAAAAGCAATGCTTGTGTAAAGAGAAATTGCTGCTCTTCAAACCAAATTTTCTTTTACAAGAGAAATATGTCAGTAATGCAGTGGCTGTCTGGGCCAGTATATTTTATAAGTTCTAGTTATATATTCAAGTCAAGAATATCTGGATCAACAGCTAAATATAGTGCCTTTAAGAAAGTGGTGTTTTACCTAATCTTGTACATCTCTATTACTCTTATAGTTACATAGTTTAGTCTCACATGCACGCACACACAAGATCCTTTAGCAAAATTTCACACCTGTGCAGTCCAAAGTGAATGTGTACAATTTCATATGTGTAGTATAACGCAATTCAAGCCCTATTCTACTGCAAATGTTTTCCAATTAAACCTGTTTTGCAATATAGTAGGCAATGTTTATATTATAGGATTCTGAAAACTGTACTGAAACAGCAAATGATCTCTTCCTTATCTCTGACACTGTATTTAGGAAATCTGTTATTAAATATGTATTCCTCCCCCAGCAGAAAGAGAGGTTTTCCTAAGGTGGGAATAGAGCTAAGCTCTTAATTAAATACTTAATTTACAAGTGACTCAGAACTACTGTATTTTTATTTCTTTACTCATGAGATAGAATGGACCCATTAAAAAAAATGGAAAACATTTATGCAGCCCTTTTTGAGGCTGCAGGTCTCTCCAATTCATCTGTCCTTTTGTCAGTTTCCAGTGAATGAAGAGCATCACAGATTGATTTCCTTTTCTGTTTGTTTTTGTTAAAGGACCAGTATCACAAACTAGAAAGTACAAAACATTTTAGCACTCTCTCCTCTTCTACACAGGCACTGTTTCACAGATAAGTCACTCATCATTCCTTAAGATTTAATTAAGCCGCTGTATCTTCCATCCACGTTCAAAAAACTGAAAAAGTTAGAGACACATACTCATAGGTGAAATACAAAGTAATGGCTATAGTCTTTAAACTTTACATTTATCTCCTCTACAAGAAGATAGAATCATTGGAAAGTAGAGATAGAAAGGGCTCAATTAAAAAAAAAGTGCTATGTGGAAGAATAACTGTCCTTTAAACACAGTACTGAGAGCATTCAATGTGTGAGTTCACACTTAGATACAACGCTCCAGTCGTTAAAAGCAAACTGCCACAGTCACACGTTAAAACAAACTTCACAGAGACTACACATTCAGAAAACCTACTAATAAGCAACACTGTACTAAAATGTAAACAACGATTGTGTCACAGAAGCCTGCCAGTCGGGACTGAAGAGTCATGAACCCACTTAAGAGGAGTTATTGGCTAAAGGTCTATTATAACTGCTCACCTGAAATAGGCCGAAACGAAAAAAAGCCTGTAATAGTGTCTAAATTTAATTTTTTTTTGTTCCTTAGACATTGATTTGCTTTCATTCTACAACATTAAGCAGGCAGTTTCATAACAACTGAGTAAAAAAACCAGGCATTACTTTAGCAGAACATGCAGAACATGGAGTTTTTCTACTTGTTTCCATGAACTTACAAGCAATTCAGGCCCAATGGAAGCAAGAGTTCTTTTCCAAAGTCAAGTCTGCAATCCTGGCTGATCATCGACATCCTTCAAGGGGTCCTGTCAAGGCATCGAGGCTGCTGTCTGTATCTGAGGCCAATGTTTGCTCTGTTGACATGGATGAAATGTCATTGATAGATGATGACTGGGAAGGACTGGTGTTGCTATTCACTGCTGCATCTGTGCTAAGTAAACCAAACATAATAAAATCTGAGGCAAGACAATATTACAGGTAAAAATAACCACACTTCTAAGCTCTGAGCATCACTTTTCCCAAGAAATCCTTAGAAAATAAAGAAATAAAAATTAGAAAGGCAAGTATGAAGTTCCCTAGCACTCAAAACCCAAGGTGAACATTAAGAGATTTTTATTCTTCTCCCTCTTTGGGGAGGTGGAAAAAGAAAAAAAGCAATGTACAATGTGAACAGTGACTTGAGTATCGAGAGATCCAATAGATATAGTTAATAAACGACAGTATAATATTCCAACTACTGAACCAAGAGAACAGCAGCAAACATCAAGGATTCAGTCATGGGCATAAATGTGCACTGTTAACTATTTTAAAGGACCCCTTACGCTGTTTAACCCTGCATGAAAGGGACTCATTCATGCAGAGGCACAGAGTAAGCATTCGGCATAAGAGGAGGTATCTATGCAACAGGTGATGTAATATGGCATCGATTATTTCATTTGATGACCGAGCCCTTTGGGGAGAAGGCAGCTTAGGGTGCTGGACACAAGACTTCCTGCAACTTACTTTGTAACAATGAAAAACTACTGCACACGGATCTCCAAAGGCAGATCAGAATCAAAAGTCTTGAACAACAAAACGTCTTCCTACCTGGATTATTAAGGAGGGTTTCGTCACTCAATAGCGCAACAGATCAGCACTACGTACCAGAGTTACACGAGAACTACTGAAACAATGACTAACCTGAGGGCTGATCTTTTACCACACCATTCTTGCTCCTTTCTTCCCAATCCATTACTTCCTTGTATATTAATTCTTGTGAGAGAAGAGTGGGAGGAATGAGAGAAGAGACAGAAAAAACACTGTAAGCTCACAGAGGATTTATATACAATTCACGTACATATAAAGGTACAATTAAATGGTTAAGACTCAGTCTGGACATACAACTGTATTTCTTCTCCCTCCCTCCCCCCCCCCCCCCCTTTTTTTTTTTTAAGGCCTACAGCAATGATCAGAGAATTTTTGAATGCATCACAGAAAGACAGTAAGCATGTACTAAACCAAACATTTTATAAATAGAATAGCTGTCCATTTAAAAATAACACCCATCCACACACCCCAAAACTTTATGTATACCTATGATGCACTAATATTAACTCGAAAAAAACCAAAAACAAACCCTGAAACAAACCCCAAACCAAACAGATTTGGATTTAAAAAACCAACACGTGGATAAGCCCTGGAAATTTCACTTTGATAACAAAACCAAACATCTTTACTCTTAAAGAACAATCTCAATGGATACATTGAGGAAAGCCTGGAAAGTTAAGGGTTAAACAAAATATCGCGTGAAAACTCATTTACTACCCAAGGACAACTCAGGATACAGACACCTGAACAACAACAAAAATAGTCGGAGCTGTAGATTTAAAGGAGCATCCGTTATTCTGTTTGATGTGTCTGTAGTATTGCTCATGCAAGCTGGCTTACCTCGGCCCTTCCTAGAGCACAAGACTCTTACGGCTGCAGAGCACCAGGTACACTTTAAGTTATACCTTCAGTTAAATCACAGTAGCTTGTGAATGTACCCATAGTCTTAATGTAACAGAGTAGCAATATTTAAATAGTTAAGACCTCTTTAATTCTGAGTAACATTTACAAATAGATTCAATTTAACTGACTCATTTTAACTTTCCACCTTTCATTAATCCAAAATAATTGGAAGCGTACCTGTGCAAACATGCCCTAAAGAAAATATAAATCAGCATCAGTACCTGAAATTTAAAGAGCTATTATACAAAAGAAGGAGCTTTCTACGTAATCAGTAAGGATGCCTATCACCCTTGGCCCTGTGATGGTAGATGTTTAAAGTCTGAACCGCCTCACCATTCACTGTTTTCACCAAAATTAGGAGGTATAATTGATTTCAGTACCACAATGCCATTAATTCTTTTAAGTCAACAGTTTAGCCTATTTGGTCAATAAACAAGCAGTGACAGGAAAAAAAAAACCTCACCAAAAAACCCTCTTCTGCTATTTAAGACATTTAGAACAAATGAATTAGTAAATATTATCAAGAAATATGGCTTAAATAATGCACAACAAGAGAAGGCACATGTTTCTCTTTCACAGAATTTTATATTAAGAAAAACCTTAATTTTTAACATTAAAAAATGTTAAGATTACAAACACTTAGGAACAACAAAATACTTAAGAGAAAAAAATGAAAGCATTTTGTTGAACAGACTTCAGAACGTTACGTGCATATACACATACACATTCACTCCAAATAGAACATTTTTCCATATTTCCATGACTTCTCATATGGCCACAAGCAGTACTGCATAATTCCAATCTAGCACACTGGTACTGCGAGCCATACACTAATAATACAAGTTATTACAATAAATGTAATTTGTCATGCTCACTTTTTACCTTTCCATTCTTCAATCGCATGTTCTCTTTCTTCCAACTGTGCATCATAGATTTGAGGCGGAGGCTACAAAGAGAAGAAAGTCTACAGTTTATCTACTACATCATGTTAACACAGCCAATCATAACTAAGAAATCTAAAAATGACAGCTTTTTTAGCATTTTACCTTCATCTTCAGCAGCCTATTCCCTGTAACTCGGACACATTCATTCTACAACTCCAGAATTTGTTTTTAAGTCCTGCCCCCCACTGAAAGGCTGTTTAAAAACAACTAAAATTAAACTCACTGTAAGGCTTTATCGGGCCTTAAAGAAAGTCTCCTTTTTGAAAAGATTTTGTAAAGTAATAGGAGTTATGAACAACCGCTTTCAAAATTATCTCAGCTCCACTCCAGCAGCTGTTCCTCAGGTGATTCTGCCCCTGAAGTTGATCCGAAAGGTTTATGTGTGACTTTTGCTAGCCAAAGAATGAGTTCAAAGCATGCTCTTGGCTAAAACTAAAGGTATTCTTTAAGGTTATTAAACTGATATCTTAAAATTTATTTTAAACGCAAACTTACAGCTTCTGCTTCAGCTGGATCATACCAGACAGTAATATAAGGATGACGTAAGGCTTCATCTACAGAAATTCTCTTGTCTGGATCTACTACAAGCATTTTGGATAATAAATCTCTAGCTTGGCTGGCTAGAAAGGAAAAATGAAGAGAACATACATGTAAAAGAGCTGTAGAGTTTAACGTCTGACACAGGAAATGAATACTGGGAAAATAGGACATACACTGTAATACAGATTTCACTGGGAAAACAGGCCAAATCCAAGCTTTCCTACACCAATACTTTTCTTAAACCCCCCCCCCCCCCCCGAGGTCCCACCCCTTTAGCATAAATGTTATTTTGCTATTATCCAAAATAAACCCTGCAGCTGACACCAACCAACTTCTATTTTGAACAGTTTGCTGTTACATCACGGGTCACAGTTTAAACTACCGAACATAAAACACGCTAAACATTTTTAATAAGCTTTTTAAAAATACATCTTGGTACAGTAATGATCTAATTTCTGTCATATCAAATTATTTTTTTAAAAGGTGTACTGCACAGTAACTGGCTACCCATTGTTGCAGTGCCACTTCACTGACATTTCTTTTTTGTCTGTACAATCATTGTAATAATAAGATTTGCTATACTTTGACTTTAGATAGTTACTGGTAAAATTAAAAAACTCCACCACGTTATATTCTCTAGATGGTCAAATAGGCTTTTTCTACATAAAATAACTTGTTAGAGCCTAAATGAGTTACATGCATGCATCAACTAGAAATTACAAATAACCTCCATAACAAGTATTACTTTCAGAGAACACTTAAATGACAATGGATTCTAATTAAGAGAATTAAACAGAATACTGGTGACAGGGAAATAGTTCTGTATTTAATGGCTACTGCTAAGATTCCAGGACGTCATAAATTAGACAGAAGGTATGCAGCTTCTAACATTGACACCTACTGCAATAAACATTTTATATCTGGGTTTTTTTAACTAAGCATACTGCAGACATTTTAAATAAACATACTTTAAAAGAGAGAGAGAGAAAAAAAGATGGAGAGGAAAAAAACCCCTTGCCTTACTTTTTAACTTGTCACGATCAGATTCTGATGGAAATATCCAGTCTGGGAAGAGCTCTTCAAATTTAATACCAGGATATTTTGGCCTGTTTTCTACATAATTCCTCACTGTAGGCTGCAGTTTCTTCATAAAGTCTGCTGATGGCGTTCCTAACTGTTCAATAACTTTATTCCATTGATCAATATCTGCACCATATCTTTAGGAAAATCAGCTGAAGAATTGGAAGTCTGCACTATACAAAAATATCACTTATAGAAATCTGAAAAGTTAATGAAAACTTGGACAAAGGACACAAACATGAAATTCATTCTAGCATCAACAGTATTCTGAGCTGCCATGCAAAAAGCTAGATTACATAGAAATAAGATTCAGACTTTGTAATCTTAAGGACAGGCTGGAAGTGCTGCACAATCCGTTATGCTTAAGTATCTTAATTATCATCCATTGGCTAGTATTGAAAGCAATCCTTTTTTGGAGTCCAAATCAAGCTCGACTTGGCAATTGTATCCATAGCAAAACAACCATAAGGACGGAAAAGAAAGGCTGCTGTTCAATCTTCTGAAGTACAACATAATACCATCAACACTGAAGATTCTTGAAGGTAGGGAAAAATATATGAAAAACCCTAATGACACATACATCCCATTCAAAGTTAGGAATTTTTTGCCCATCTCCTCAGGAAATTAGGCTTTGGGTTGTAGCGGGGGGGGCACTGGTTGGATGGTTGGGGTATTTTTGGTGGTGGTTTATTTTTTTAATTTTCAACTTCAGAAAAGGTTCAAAGGAGTTCTGAACAGTGAATCCAAATTCCTGTTGTTTTTTTTATGCCAAGACTACTCTATTCTTAAATTCAGAATTTCAGTATTTGATAGGAATTGCACTTATTCAACCCCAGGTTGAAGCATGCCTCCTGTTTCCTCTGGGCTGTCCCTTCTCCCTCTTTTCAAGTGAAGGCAATCCCCCCTAGATGTGGTGACACTTATTATAGAGATACCAGAACCTGCTCTGAATGAGCCTAATCAGGACAACAAAGCTCATTTATCACACTGACACTGCATTAGTATTCCTGGTATTTAAGTTTACTCTGATTTACACTTTACAGGTTTTTCCTGACAAAAAGAACGTGCAATTCCGGCAGTCTAACCATCCATCTTGCAAACATTCATAGCTGAATTCATCACCTGGCACTTCAACCCATCCATTCTCACATTTTGCAACAAAGTAACAAATTTGCTGCACTTCGAATCAAGATGTATTTAAAAAACACTAAGGTACTTTTATTTCAGTTAGCAAGGCAAGAATACAACTAGAAATATATGTATAGTCACTGCTTCATGCTAAGACTTTAGACTTCTAATAAAAAGACTGAAAATTTTATTTGCTTATTGAATACATTCCAATGGAAAAACTGTATTAAAATCAAAACCAAGAAGCCAATACTGTTAACTCTTATGCTAAAACAAAGCACATTAAAAAAAAATTAACATACATCAGGAAATTTTGTTCCTAGTTGAAAAACTGATTTCTGTGAGATCTCCACCAATCTAGATTCAAGAAGATGCTTTTTCTTTGAATAACAGCAGTCTGGTTAGTCAGCTAATCAAATTAAGAGTCCAGAGCACTGAGGGAAAAGCAGAAAAACCTAATGACCTATCCCACTTTACTAACAAGAACTGGAAATAAACAATGTCCTGGATTGCTTCAAAGTGCTTTACAGACAAACTGAGAAGAAAAACACCTTCCCCAGTATAGAGATGGACTTGGAATTAGCTAAGCCTGTTACCAGAAACCCAAATGAGAGAAAACCGTAATTGCAATGTAAAGCAAGCAGGGCATGCTATGTGAATAACCTTGCAACCTGCACACACAAAACTACCCTCCTTGTTCTAGTGACCCCAGGGTCAAAAGTAACCAGAAGTTTAGCCCAGGCCAAGTCTATCTACTTACTTTTTGGGACCCTGGAAGAAGAGAAGTAGAAAACAGTCCTTATTACAATCACAATCAAGCATGATTTTTCCCAAGAAAGCACGAATACCCTCTCATGCTTTCTTATCAGCCAGGCAACTAGCATCCTTCACCACCCCAGCAGAAAGAGCAATAAAACCTCTCTGGCGCTGCTAGGCTTTCCATTACTTCATCCTGGGTACCTACATTGCCTGCTTTTTCTACACTTCTCATTTGCAGTGCAACAGCAACTGCCAGTAACTCGGGCCTCCACAGCACCAGTCAGGAGCAGGTTCAGGGTATCCATCGCCCTGGCAACATCAAGCATCTCATTCCACCCCGAGCACTGCTGCAAGTATTCTGGCAATCCCTGTCGACCATATGGGAAAACACAAACTATTGAGTCTTAAGAATAAGTAGGTTTTCCTGAAGACAATCAAGGGCACATTAGGCAACATACTGAACTTCGTTCCTGCTAAATCCCCAAATACTAAGACACTTTAAAATTTGAATTTAAAAACCAAAAATAAAAATAAAATAAAAAAGGAAAGCTTTATGGCTATGCACACCAGCATCACCCATAAACCACACTGTCAAAACAATCCTGCAGCTAAAGGTAAAAGACAGTGACAACCTGACTGAAGCAGTTATCACTCAGGAAATGTTTCAACAACGTCAACAGTTACCAGTATTCCACATTAAAGCCAACTGAAAGCCTTACAATAAGTACAAAACCCTGTAAGCACAGCTACGCACTTTGATAAGATACTGGGGAAGGAGACTCCTTGAAACAGACTGGTGAAGCTTCAGTGACCTCCAGAGAACCACAAATGGTAACTTGCATATTCAACAAGTATGGACAAAATTTCCTTCACTGATTCATGGATAAATCAAAGTAGCCCATGCTGACATGCAGGTGAAAGACACATAACACACATGAAGAATTGTGTTAGGTTGGTCTGAAGGCTTCAAAAGGGAAAACAATAAGTATAGAAAGGAAGAAAGGTGGAAAACAAAAAGACTTATTTAACAATTAATCATTTGTACTACTAAATAATGCATGATCAACTGCTGAAGATTAGTGTCATGAAATTTAGCATTAAAATTGAGAGTCCTCCTCTGTAAGATACATAGGTACTGTGAACAGGTACTTGTATTTTTAGTGGTGGACTCAAATTTTCCTTGCTGACAAGAAAAAATACTATACTTTCTTCAAAATCTTACACCACATGTAGCTATAGCTTCTTATGACCTACCTACATAATGGGCAATTTCAGTTTAATTACATTGTCTGGATTCTACTTATTGACTGATCAATTTTGAATGTCTAGTCCTACAACACGACTACTTTGTCAGGTATTATTTGTAAAGGCTGAAATTGGTTTACCTCCAATTTTTATAAATGGGACTTGATCACGAGTCAAATTTTTACATGTTGTTTCTAGGGAAATATTTTTAAATACATTAAAATGAAAGAACATTTACTTCATTAAACGATCACTGTTGTTCCCTTCATACAGTGTAAAGCCTTGTTTGTGATCCAGTGCTGTATTTTTGAGATTTCCAATCTCTAAGGCATGAAAACATATACATGAGGGTTTTATATGTTTTTAGTACAGTAAAATTTCCAACAATTACTATCGTACAAGAAAGCAGAATTTTACGAAGGCAAATCAAGGTCCAAAAGATTTGAGGGAGAAATGGAGGAATAACAATCTTATAGAAAAAGTAAGCCCAAAATAAAATTTTCATAGAATGAAAAAAACTCCAAAAAGAAAAAAAAGTTTTTCTTTTTATATTAAATAATATTAAGAAAAAAAGATTTCTCATGCAGTGTGCTTGCAGTTAGGACACTGTTGCCCAGCAAGTGCTAATAAGCAAGAAAAAAATCTGACTGAAACCCCAGAAATTGTACAATAAAAAAGTATGTCTACCATTCAAACGAATAGTAAGCAAAATCCATGCATAGTAAAAAGTAACTTTTTATGCTTTTGCTTATAACACTTACCTACAAAGAACAAAAGTAAGAAAATACACTTAATGCTATTTATTTTTTAAACCTAACAGGAACCTTTTTTAAGCTACAAAAAATGAAGCTCTTAATATAAATTCTATGGAGTCAACCAGTACAAATTACATTAAATGTAGCCTACTAAGAAAATAAAATGGAAAGCTCAACAATTTGGTTAATGACACTAATTTCAAATCATACAGTAGATCTACTCAAACATATTATTGAAAATATTATTTATGCTTTTATACTTATACAGATCAAAATAATTGTTTCTGTTGGAAGTGGAATGGGATTCAAGGATGACTAGGGAAGGATACGATCAGTGCCTTGGAATATCACACAACCTTTCACCAATTCTCCCATGATGCACCCAACTGACCAGATATCAACTGAAAGTAAAAATGAAATGATCAAATTATGAAGTATCATGAACAAAAGTGAGGAAAAAACAAACAAAAACATCTAGCATCTACAATAAAACACAATATGGAAAATCAAACTGCTAACATGAATTTTCAATCATATCAACACCAACTAACAGTCGCTAAATTTTGTTATTAGCATTTTGTAAAATATAATCAGTTTACATTTCTGAAAAGAAAACATGAAGAAGGATACAATCTCTTCCTGGGAACAGGACTTTATGCAGGACCATTTCTGCCATAATGCACCCAACAGACCAGATATCCACTATCATATGTTGGGTGCAACAAGGACAAAAGATTAAAGAGGGTTTTTTTAAATACCACAGTTTATTTATTTGTAAGTTCATACTGCATTCCTACAGTCCTGCAGATAATTTATTTTTTTGTCCCATTCAGAACAGCCTCTTCTAAAGTTCTGATCCACATCAGTACTTGCTGTACAACAAGCTGCCTTGCACATTAATGAAAAAGGGTTTTTTCATTATCTGTGGCCCAGCAAGGTCTTGAGAGTCCCTTATTTTACACAGCCAAAGTTACATGTATACAAACAGCATGGTATCCCCAAGCCCATGATAAAGCAAAAAGATGTAGTAGCGTAAGAAGTCCAGAGAGGACAGCACATTACTCCACAGCTAGTAAAAATCAGCAGGTAAAACCCCCAATAATGCAAGTCAAGGACAATTTCCTTGCCAGCAATTTTGTTGACTGAATGTTCAATATATTACAGCTGTGATGTTTTTAATAACATAACACCCTGCCTCTCTTGAGTGCTGTGCAGATTTAAGAGTGTATAAGGCATGGTTTGATAGAGATCTGAAACAGGTTTTAATAATCAGAGATGCAAAAGGGGACCAACTGTCAAAAGAAGATGCTTCAGAATGAAGTCACATTGATATAAGGGTTTATTTTTATATTGATGGTTGTTATTTTTTTTAATATCATCCAGCATGTCTCAACAGTTTTTTGTAGAATAAAAAAATGTCAACAAGACAACAGGACAACGCATGAAATGATGTAACAGCAGCAGGGGAGAGGGAGCAGTGTATGTTAAATGGAGACAGGCACACACAGCAGAAAACTATTACATTCTCCAAAATTATTACAGTGTAATATTTGTTATTTCCAATACCACGATTAATGTACTTTAACAGACATGGCAAGGTGAAATCAGCCCTCCCTCCTCCTTTTAAAGCTTTTACATTCTGCGACAGATATGCTTTACACAAAAGATTTAAAGCATTACTCCAGCAACTTACCATTCTCTTTATATCCCATTCCAAGGATAACTTCTGGTGCTCTGTAATACCGCGTTACTACATACGGAGTCATCATAAAGTTAGTACATGCTGTTCTTGCCAGTCCAAAATCAAGGATTTTGAGCGTACAATCTGATTTTACTACTATGTTGCTGGGTTTCAAATCCTAACAAGAAATTACGTCAGTTAAGGAAGGATCAACACAGAATAATACACACCCACCCCTCCACAGTCAATATATGCCACCAATTAATTTCATTAACAACTGCATATTCCTGCTCTGATGTATCTGCTTGATTATACACAGACTAGAGACAAGTTAAATGCTGCACAGCTCAGTACTGAAAAAATTCAGGGAAAACCAGAATTAACATTGTCTGCATTTTTATTTTACGCAATTGTGCACTGCCAGTATAGTCAGTTACATGTACATGTGCACAATGTGTATGTATATTTGCTTCCTTTAACAC
Organism: Falco peregrinus; assembly: GCF_023634155.1. Classification (NCBI taxonomy): domain Eukaryota; kingdom Metazoa; phylum Chordata; class Aves; order Falconiformes; family Falconidae; genus Falco; species Falco peregrinus. The sequence goes on along the minus strand of NC_073728.1, from coordinate 60,246,260 downwards.
ATTAAGTGGACCTATTTTGAGTATGAATAGTTGCATGGTAAAGGAGACTGTGTTCCAAATACCGTCATTATTAGGGCACAGATCCTAAAGACAACATCGTGAAATAGTCAAGCATCTGTAGGAAAAGGAGCATCCCAACACACAAAGCATCAGTAAGTGTATTTATTAATGACAGATAAGCCACCTGTGTTAACAGGCATTAACAAGTTTCACAGAATTAGGATGTAGTGAACACAAAGTTACTTAATGAGCGAAGAGAGAAATAAAATACTTTAGGAGATATGCCTCACAGGAGCAGTCATTATTTCACCCAAAGGAATACACAGTTAGGGGCAACAAACCATGTTCTCAGGTACAGAACTTCCTTTTCTTAAAGGACATGGGAACATGCAACTAGTTCATGTGAGTTTACATGTTTCAGTAAGGCAACAAATCTTCTGCTAAATGCTGTTGAATTTACTCTGTTTGGTCACAGACCGAGTAATTTCTAGAAGTAATCCCTACTATTCCACTCCTGCTGAACTATCCCAGCTCTGTTCCTTCTCTAGCCTGGTTTCTTTCCACTCCACAAAGGTAATTTGTTCCAGTCCCAAACTAATCCTCACCACTTTAGCTTGTCCATTCAAACAGACTTCACACCTCTGTTAAGCTACTCACAGCGCAGTTCCTCTCATTGCCCATTTTCTTGTTCAACCAGCATCCCTTCTGCTGATGGCTCTGTTAGCTCCTACAAGCTCAGGTTTCTCAGCAAATTGCCTCTCCTCTTTAGCTCCACATGACAGTCAACAAGTCAGATGGAGCTCAGCTGGAGTTCCAGCACCTCCCCACCTCAGTCCCTTACACACCTCACTCCATTTTAGGAAAGGCCAGTACCAAGACTGTCTGAATACAGACTTTAACTAACTATACATAGCTTCCTTACTAATACCACAAGATTATCATTGTAGATTTTTTTAGCAAAGGCAGTAGATCTGTTGTAATTTATACAGCTTCTCAATTACATTTATGGATTGAACATAAAAAAAAACCCACATTAAACTAGAACATTAAAGGCAAGATTGTCCAGGATGTAGGGGAAGAAAAGGAAACTGAAAACAAGCAGAACCAAATAGATTAGTCACAAAATTAAAAAAAAAAATTCAGCAGCAGAACAATGGAAGCAGACAGTTATACGAAGCCTGCAACACGTCTTTGAAATTCTGATTATTTACAAACTTTACTTTTCAGAATCACAAAACAGTTGAGGCTGGAAGGAACCTACAGAGGTCACAGAATCGTCAGGGTTGGAAGGGACCTCTGGAGATCATCTAGTCCAACCCCCTGCTAAAGCAGGTTCACCTACACCAGGTTGCACAGAGTCCAGTTTTGAATGTCTCCAGAGAAGGATGCTCTGCAGCCTCTCTGGGCAGCCTGTGCCAGTGCTCTGGCACCCTCAAAACGATGTTTTCCTCATATTCAGATGAAACTTTCTGAGTTGCAGTTTGTGCCCATCTGGTCTGTCACCCACGAGGTCATCTGGTTCAACCCCCCCTGCTCAAGCAGGGCCACCTACAGCCAGCTGACCAGGACCATGTCCAGAAAACTTTTCAATAGTTCAAAGGATATATATATTTAAGTAGTAAATACTACATTTTAGATTAAACTACAATCTTTAGTAATTTGAAGGGTGCACAGATACTCATGTTTTACCTTTTAATCAGTTCAGCATTAGTTAAATCCACAGAGTTAATCTGATTTAAAATCTATGTACAATACAGTTATCTTTGAACTATGAAACAATCTTCAGGTTTACTAATATTCTGATTAAAGAAATACAAACTTATGAAATAGCAAACCCTTGCCTTCCCCCCTGTTTCATAAGAACATCTATGTTCATAAAGAGGATTGTTAATGATTCTAACACTACCTACTCTGTGGATGATACCAGCTGAGTGGAGATGTTTTATACCACATAGCATTTGGTAAAGAAGGTAAGACATTCTTTCATGATCCAATTCCATATGAATAACCTGGCACAAATTTGCATCCATCAGCTCCATAACCAAGTATCTAAAGCACAAGAAAGAAAGCATTAAGAAAACTTGAGTCTTACTTTTCATATCAGGTTTCAGGTTAGCCTGAGAGACGTTTATTAAAAGTTAGCTACTTTGCTAACAAAAGTGTCAAAAAGCTTACGATAGAAAAAAATCATGCATGACCACAGTTTCAAAATTAAATAATTATCTATTCAAATAGTCTTGCTATTAAATTTTAAGTGTTCAATAGTCCATCACAAAAGGTAAGAATTCCACTAGTTTTATAAACAGGAATATGGAGGAATAATTCCCAGTTTATGCAGCATGAAAAACTAAGACTGTTGACTGTAAGTTGATGAGAAGTTGCAGATATTGAAGTATATAAAAAAACGACACTTCCTTTCACTGTATTTTAATTTAAAAAAGGAAGTTAACAAAAGCACCATAAGAACTAAGAAGGAATTACTGGTTTTCAAGTTAAAATATCATCTGCTTACCCACTTCAGACACATACCCAAGAAGCCCATTCACAAACCACAACAGCATATTCACTGGAACCTATGAATACCCCACCCATTAAGTCACCATTAATCCTTTCTAGACAAACTGACATAGCTTCCTTAAAAAAAAAAAAATATATATATATTCAGTTCTTAACTGAGGCCAAAAACACTGTTGTGCTGATGCGACTGATGTGGCAAAAAAAATGATATCAGGTTATCCAGACCAAGTTATTATCCTGAGGTGACCTGTTCAGCTAAAGGACAATGCATACAAACCAGATGCATATGCAATCTGCAAAGTATGACAGACATATGAATAAAATGTAAATAGCTTTTTTTTTCTTCCCACTTCCATCTTATGCCTGTAGTGAAACAACTTTCTTGGTCTTTCTTAAAGAAATCTAGAAATAAAGACTAATTAAAAACTAAATTCAGCTTTTAGCTACCCTTTATTTTCAGAGTGTGAAGTCCATAGGATATTGGAAATACAGCTCCAGGGCTTAGGCCAGTATTTGTCAGGAAAATTAAAACAAAAATCGAGTACTTACACATCCTGAAATTCTTCTAGTGACTTCTGTGGTGTAAATACATTCAATAAACTAATTATCTATAAAATAAAAATAAACTTTAGAAGAAACTTCGGCTTTATTTCACAGAAAAATCCACTATAGCAGAAGTTACTATTCAAAATCAAATGCACACTGTTACTATATACAATTTGACTGTTACTTGGCTTCATGTAATTCACATGTGCTGAAAAGCTGCCAATTCACAAATAGTTCAAAACAGCAGCGTGTATGCCAAAAGAACTAAGACAGGACAAAACTACTTTTTTTCTTTTTCAAGTTATATGACACCTATGTCCCTCCTCAGTGCCTGAAATAAATCCCATTCTTTCCCCATAAATCTTATTTTAAATCCCATGTTATGCACAGAATTTTAACCAAGACTGCCTGACAACACATACACAGAGGTGCCCCACGCCATCCCATTAAACTGAACTACGATTTACTGTGTCCAGAAGAACTGCTAAAATTACTGTATTGCCATCCCTAATAACCACTTTGCTTTTATTCTGCTAGTTCTGAACTTCACCAAAAGCTTACTTAAAAATCAAACCTAAAAGGCTAATTGACTCCAGGAAGTTTGAGACCCAAGTGCGCATGTTCAGTGATCAGCAGTTTCTAGTTCATGTTAGCATCAGAACATAGCAGTCACATAAACCTTATATGCCTCTACTTGAATACTGAACTATTGGCATTAAGGCTTGTTATTTTAGAAGGTTCAAAGACTTGAAAATACGTATGTATTGTCACCAGTATTTCACTTGTTTACCAGTAACTTGTTAGGCAGTGCTGCACTCCTGCAACCCCCACCAGTTAAACACTGTACTTAATAAAAATCTTGTTTAAGCTTGGAAGATTTAACTGCAGTGCAATTATAACAGCTGAATCCACTGCCAAACAGGCTTTGCTGGAGTACAACTTAAAAAGGCAAATGCAATACAGCAAGGCCAGCTCTATAAAGCTGACACTGATGGTAATCCTGTACCAACAACGCAGCAGAAACCTCCTCCTCTTGACACTTCGTACTCCAAACCAGCTCACCCAAGACCTTAACCATACATTGTGGAGAACTGCATTACCCATAGCAAATCTTTCCCTCGCTACTTTTCCATTATTAACAGCAAGTAAGAGAGAAAATCCTAACCTTTTATGACAACTTACAGCAACAAGGGAGAGAAATACAATGCCAAACTTACATTTTTGTGATTGACGCATTTTAAAAGAACAAGCTCTCTGTAAGCCCTTTTTGCGTGGGTTTGATTCTGAAAAGGACGACTCAGCTTCTTTACGGCAACATTTATTCCAAGCACCGTATCAAAGGCAGCACTAGAAGTTTTCAAAGACAAGTTGTTAAGTCTCAGGGAGAGAAGGGGCGGGGTGGAAAGGGAGATGGGAGTGAGGAAATAAATCAAGATTGGAGACAAAGCATATCCACTACGCTGTCTATACTAACTTCATATAATTTTCATTTGGAAAACAAACTTCCTTTAAAAACTACGCATACTTTAATAAATACAAATAGGTTAAACAGAAGCCACTGATACTCATCAGAAGTCGTCCTGCCCTCCTTTCTGTCTTAAAATTGAATCTGATGACTCACGACTCACATTCAAAATTGCCAAGATGTAAAAATATTTTAAGCTTACTTGAAATCAAGAAGCATTTCAGCTGCCTAATCTGTACATTTGGAGTATTTTTTGGACACTGTTGCTGACTGACAACGATTTAGTATTTGCAATAGAAATAACTCTTTGCTAAAGGAAAGTCACAACCATGTCTCCGTGACCCATTCTGCAGGCATTAAAACTGTCCTATATGTGGATAGTTTACAATGATAAACAATTGTAGTGCCTAGCAGAAAGTTACATTCATCATCTGGCTTTGGAAAAAAATAAAATCCATAGAATTGAGAAATATGAAAAACTCAGATTGCAGGAGCAATACAAGAGTTTAAAAGTGAACATGGCCATTAATTTTATCTTGGTTTTCATTTTGGCTTGACCCCTCACTCTGCAGGTTTGAGGCCAAGGTGTAAACTTGCTTTAATAGCTGTAAGAATCTAACACTAAATTGTCTGTATATACAGAACAAGACTAAAGGGGAAGAATATTCTTCATTATAAACACACAGACTATGGCAAAATATATGTGAATTCATACCACAAATTAGTCAAGAGTTCCAATCTTTATATAGTTCCAGTTTTAAATAAGGATTCCCATATTACTCCATTTCCTTTTAATGTTACTTTCATAGGGTAGGAAAGAATTCTCCTTCACATATATTTTCCAAGCATATTTAAGCATTTTGTAAGCTCCTTCCCTATCTCAGCAAGATACGTACAATACCCAACTGAAAAGACCACCACATTAAAGCACTCTTACAGAAGTACAGCTCCCCTGTGATAACAGCAATATTCAAATTATATGAAGTTTACCAGCATAAAGTCACTGCTTTCCCTACTGGAAAAGGCAATACCACTACAAAGCAGGGCTCACCCATGAGATGATGTGTTTTCTTGAAGGCATGTCCCAAATTTGAATCAACGTGCCACTTGCACTAAAGGCTTGCTAGCATTTATTTCAGCTTAGTTCTGTGAAATACGCAAGTCATTATTCAATGATTCACTCTCAGATTTAAAGCCTTTCTGTCTGTGCAAAACAAAATACAAAATGGGAGAAAAGCAACTGGCCAGACAACTGGAGAAACTGTTTTCCTCCCCAATATGAAAGCACTGGTGTTTCAGTATGCACTTCACCTAGATGTTATATGTAAATTAAAGTTTTGCATATGTTAATGACTTTAACCATGCCTGGGAATAATTATAAAAATCAATAACCAACAGCATCTGCATAAATTAGCTGTTCAAGTCAATCATAGGTCAGCAGTGGACAAAGGAGCAATTTTAGAGTAAGTGTCCCTTTATGACCTGACAAATCAGGTATATGGCAAGGCTCAGCCTAAGCACATATGAAGAACTCCACCTGAATCGCTTACTTTGCTCATCTACATGGGAGTGACTGACACTGGAGTTAAAAAGAAAAAAAAAAAGAAAAAAATGAAACTGTCTGCAACCTACACAATCCAAGGGGAATAATTAAAAACAGACTGGTAGAAGAAAAAAAAAATGGTAAAAAATTGAAAACTGTGTAAGCATCCATGCATTTAATTTACCAAGGGGAAAAAAAAAAAAAAGACACAAGACAATCTCTATTACCACCAAGATCACACTTCTAAATATCATGTAATTTCACACAAGTGAACAAAAAAATATCACAGACATAATTGCTGTTGAATTTCTTTCCTCATCCCTGCTCATTTGAATTCAGAAGAGACTTTTTCATCATGGCAACTGTGTCAGGCACAGATTTTAAAAAAGCAGATTTGCCACAGTCTACCCAATTATCACCTTGGCTACTAACAAAATGTCTACAGATTGTTTCAGCGTTTCATACCATGGAAGAATCTCAATGTCTATGCCACTGTATAACAGCAACTCCAATTTGATCCCATAGGGTCTTCACTGCACTTGTGAGTTTTGCGAAGGGTAACAAACTAATCCCAACTGTTTCTTCAACTGCAAATCTAAAGGTATCAACACAGTCAAAGCTGTGCTATTTAATAAGATCACAAAAAATCAGATTCATTAAAAAATTTAGGAAACCAAGGACAAGAAAGGAAAAAAAAATGTCAGGAAGTTGAAGACAAAAATTATTTCAAAAAAATAGTTTTTTGTAAGTGATTATTCAGTCCCTAATAATTATAAGGCTCTAAATGTATTAATACTTAGGAACAAAGTAGTGCGGGAAGTCATGTATAGAAGTGTACTTTGTATATAAAATACAACAGGTATATCCAATTTCTCACCTAGACTATTTGCAGTGTGAGCTAGAAATACCTTCTACATAACTGAGTTATTCTCATCTTCCTCGAGCTTTCATTTATTGCTTTTACTCAATATGTATTTTTAGAACTACTTATTTTCCTACCTTTTAATATCAAAGAAAAAAACTAAGCAGCAGCAATACATGGAATTTCCCATTAATATTTGGGGGGGGGGGGGGAGGGGGGGAATAGCAAGATTCAGACCTCTCCTAGCTGAAGTGACACATGTAGTATTAAAAACTTCTCACCACCAAGTAAAATCCACACACAAAACTCCAGAAATACTTTTCATAATTTTTTTGTTAAACACTGGATGCTTAAAAAGCACCACATCTGCACGTTACATTAATGAATTGACAATTTTTCCAGACAAACACGACAGGATAGCACTCATCTTACACTGACTTTTCTCATTTTACATCCTAATATTTTGTCTCTTTCCTTAGTGTACTATAAGGAATTTTAAGAGACATTAAGATTTTGCACCTTCTTCAACCGGGATATAGCTGTCAGATACTCCACATGAAGATGACAATTTATGCAATGTTTCACTCTGCTGTTCCATAAAACAAGTATTCTGAAAACAAGTCAGTACATCAGATCATTCCTTCTTCCTCTCAAAACTTTGACCTTAACACTACCCAAACTCCATATTGAAGCAGACACCTAATCTAAGTCATAGTTTAGAAATGCAGTACTTCTAATGAAAGGAGGAACACAACAACCACCCTAAATTCCTGCATGCCATCTAAAACAAGCATAACTAAGAATATTTACACCTGCAAAATGTTAGCATTATATGAAATCTTACTCAAACACTAATAACCAACACACTAAAGAAGAATGAAACACTGTTCTCATTTTGCTTATTTTTGACCTATTAGCAGGGCAAGAGGGGTATCTAAATAATTTGAAAGTAAAGGCATGTTCTCACAAAAATGCATTCTTTTCCTACATATATAAATTATTACGGTTATGAAAAGGCTGAAAAGACACGGGCAGGTGCTGTATAAGGAGTTGCTCACAATACATGAGTCATCACACTTATCCTGCTGAATTTATAGATGAAGAGAAACTGCAAACTGGATTTAGAGCATGAGCAGCCCACCACATACTGTGATTAAGTCTAACATTAGAGAGTTTCTGAGCATATCTGTTTGCTCCCCTGTGTATAGAATTAAAAAAATGCATCAATAAACATTTCTGCTGTTACCAAGTAAGTTTTGCCTAACAAAATACGGGCTGGCACTAGATTGTGTAGAATGGATTGCTGCAGTCTAAAAAACATTTGAAAGTGTTTACCTTTAGCTGGCCCAGAGGTGTGGTGCCATACAAGAGACTAAGGTTCAGGATCAGACTAACGACTCTCACGTCCTGGGCCAGTGGAGGCTGGACACATAGCTGAGGTGACACACCAAGGAAGAGCCGGCCAGCCCAACCCCTCACACAGCATCCCTTTCTGGTTAATCCATGGAGTGACAATGACACTGATTTGCCTCATCCTGCCAGTTAATGGCAAGGCACTGCATTGATGGCTCCTAGAAATGGACAGGAGTGATCGGGAATAAAAGGGGGGGAAGAAAGGGGGCCATGATGAAGAAACGAGTAAAACCCAGAATCTCTCACCATCGCATTGTCATACCTTACACTGCAATATCATAACTACATGGGGAATGTGAGAACTAGAAAAGAAAAAGTCATTAATGAGAAGGCAATTTGTTGACCATTTTAATTTATGCAGTTATCCAAATATTAATTTTCCCCTAAAAACAAAACAAAAAAATAGGTTTGCACATGAACTATAGCAAGCAGGTGTTTTAGAACTTAGTACATAACCCTGTAGCAAGAGACAGAAATTATCATCGCTATTTTACACTCTGGCACTTCTATCAGGAATACATTCAAATTTTGGTTTATATTTATAGCTTTTTATATTTAAATAAAGTATTTATTACTCACCAAACAATGCCCTGTGCCCCTGATCCTATGGGCTTCAATTGCTGGTAACGTTTCAGTACAGTGAATGTTGAATCTGCAACTTGAACACTGTAAAATTGACTATCACATTTACTGTCACTCATGGTGTAGTGTCATGTAGTTTTCTCTCTCAAGGACCTGGTAAAGTTTTCAAGATCTTAAAGAAAAAGAAAGAAAGCAAATATTCAATCTCTCACTAATTTCAGGCTGACAAGATGGAAAATCTATTATACATATTTTAATGCATATGAATTTTTCAATAGCACACCATTAAATAAGCATTCTTTCAACTTCATGTATTACCACTGCTAATGAAAAATACTTGCAGACAGCAAATAATTACACCCTTCACAGCTTTAACCATGCATGTTTCTATTCCAATTCCTGAAACAAAAAGCAGCTAAGTAGACAACTGTAAAAACAAACGAAACTAACCAAATCAAACAACTCCCTACTCCACAAAGACTACTCCCTAACTGAATTACTACTATGTCCTAGGACTGTATTAATTTCTGTATTACAACAAAGCAAATCATAAATGATGTTTTTCAAACACTGATATCACAGATAAAGCAACAACAAAACCCCATGGAGTCCGCAGACACAGAAGGAAACAGGGTTTTAATAAAAGACTTGATTATAACTGCAAAACAGGTTTCAAATAAAACTGCCCTCAAAATGCCCATGGCTGCTGCAGTTTCTCCAGCACCCCTTTCAACCTAGTTCACTAAGAAATTTCAAGCAGGGCTCTGCCTCCTCACCTCTGCCAGGCAACCCTTCCCTGATCCATACCTACCCAAATCCATTCTCCCTCCCATTTTAAACACACCATAACATCCTACATTATCAGTTAGTGTAATTACAGTCCTGCAAGAATTAGTTTTGTGCTATAGTTTGAAAGAGAATTTCACGCCATAGTAGACAGCAAGTTACATCCATCCGTCAAGAATGAATTAGAGGTAGGTAATTATATTGGAGAGCAAGGAAATGGACTAAACTTCTAGCTCTGAAGTGCTACAGTAACAAAAGTACAGACCTTCAGTTTTCCTGGGCCTCCATCCCTCTTCCAAACCTTACAAGAAAATTACCTCAGTAATTACTGAAGAGGTCTCTAACAAATTCTCTCATTTTCAATTTCACATTCACCGTGACAGATAGGGTCATTACAGCCCAGAGTAAATTGCACTGTCAAGCATTCCTCGAGACAGAAAACGGGAGCAGACCACCTTCCCCAGAGCAGCTGCCCTAACCACCAGCCTGTACAGCTGTCGGAGCTAACAAAAAAGCACCCAGTCTCTCCCTTCGCTGACTTGTAGAATATTTGTGAGCCAGTGCAAAACGGAAAAGCCTCAAAAGCAGAAGCTCGATTGCCCAGAAGGCAATCCTAGAAAGGCTTACAGCCACACTAATAGCATTTGGTTGCTTCAAGAATTAGAATTTGGACCACTCCCTTGTTAGGTGCACGTAGGAAAGAGCAGCATCTTCTCCCTGGCTTAAGCCAACAGATGAAGTCCAAGAAATGTGAAAGTAAAACAGGCAAAAGATCTACAAATCCTAATAAAGGCTGGGCGTAAACTGAACTGGTAACGGTTAGTCTTAAGGTATTCTCAAGAAATGCCTAAAGTCTCTTCTGCCTTCTAGTTTCTCAAAATCTAAGCAGCATTTTGAGAAGCAGATACTCAACTTGATTATCTCTAGCTGCAATTTAGACAGTAACTTTACGTAGTATTTCCTCTTAAAAGCTTAAGAAAAAAAAAGCAGAGGAGAAAGGGTCAGCAAAGGGAAAACGTCAGCTACCAACTTTCTGCCTTTGACACAGCAGCAGTAGCAGGGAGGAAGAGAAGGACATCTGTACAATATTTTTAGGGGCAGTCAGATGCAGTTCCACAACCAAAACACATTAATTTAAGACCAAAAAGCTGCCTTAAGAGGCAACCTTTCCTACTACATCCCAGGAAAAAACTCCACTCTTCTTTCCAACCCTTTTTATTACCCCAAAACTATGGACTCTGAGATCCCAAATTTTTTGATTAACAGTGCCTGAGCAGCCATGGTATTTTCTTCCATTGTATGAAGATTCACTGAAAAGTACATTGGAAGGTCAAGATCCTATCTTTAAAAAGGACTTACAGAAAACCAAAAAAAGTACAGATTTTGTGTAAGCTGAGCATCAGCTTAAAAGACCTGTTAGCTACACAAGAACTATGCTGTACCTCTTGATGGATTAATGAAACACTTTTCTGTAACGGAGAAAAAGAAATAGGGGAAAAGGAAGTTACCCTGAACTAGAGAATCCTTCCCTTTAAGGAACCTTGCCTGCACAACGCCACCTTTTAAAAATCATTTAGAGATCAGGATAAGCTCTTTAGACAAGACCCAAAAAGGGAACTGGGCATCACAACACACAAGTTTTATGTACTGACATCCTTTGCAATTCACCGTGCTGAGTACTTGGCCTATCCCTAATTTCCACCTGGGCTGCAAGTTGCTTGGAAGTATCAGGACATATATTACTTCAGACATACACATTAGTGTAAAATTTGGTGCCTAAGGATTGTAGCTGTTCACAGTACTTCAGGTAGACTATTTTGGGGGCAGGATCCCTCAAATAAAAACAGATTTCCCAATTGCTTAGGGGAAAAGTTTACCTGGCAAGTAAATTTCTTAATCCTGAGCTGCTACTGCCCTATCTGAAATAATCTGATTTCTCACTCCAGCTACTCCACACTTCTGTACAGGATTTTTTTTGAAATCTGCATTATTTCCATTTCTGAAATATAAGTTCCCATTTATGGCTTCCTAGCTGCAGCTGCACCAAAGAGGACCAGCAGCAAACCCAGAAGACACAGGATAGTCAACATACTTCTACTTCTTTACAACAGCATGTTTACAATGTTTCAGGATGTTTTTCTATTTTAAAGCATGCACAAGATGCATATAAATTGAGTAGGGTTTTTTTGTTCTTTTTTATATATAAGTTGCTTGTACAATTGGGGAAATGTAAGAATCATAAAGCCAACTGAGCACATTATATGCAGGAAACTTACAAGAGTGGTTTTCAACCTGTAGTTTGTGAAAGATAAATAGAAAAATAACACAACAAACCTACCACCGCCAGGGTTATGAGTTGTTATACAGAATTTCACTAAGAAGTTTTCAGAAGTTGAAAGCAACTGTGCTATAGCATACATCCTGTATTAAACAGTCAGTTCCCTAAAAGATATTCATTAAAATGGCAAGTTATTATTAACCAGATCTATCCTCTGGATATCTTCAAGTCAAAAGCTTATAAAGCAAACAGGTTGTAGCAGTTGGGAACACATTCTCAGGGTTCTTTTGGTCACAGAAATGTTGTTATTGACAACAAACCGTAAGAATATCAAGAAACTTAGCTTGATTTTTAAGACTCAAGCTAAAAAGTTCTACTGCTAACAGAACAAATAGACAATGCATACATATATGAAAAGATACGGAAATTCCGTGCAGAAAATCTGTCCCTGTTCTGTTGTTCACTGTTGTGAACGCACTTCAATTTCAGGTGTGCCTGTTTAAGGCCTATCACCCAACAGCATTGCTCAGGTTTTTATAATCTTTACAGCAACATTATCAACAGGTATGAGTCCAACTACAAAAGCACAGCAAGTTCTCCTGCCCCTCTACTCACAGCCCCTGAACAGCCTGTTGCAACAGGTAAGCACAGCAAGCGGTAGCGGAGCCATGCCCATCGGGCAGCCGTGTGCAGGTGCTCCGCGCCTGGGCAGCTCTTTGAAAAGTCCTTTTTTTTTTTCTTTATGCAATCCAAACTCTTACTGATAAAAGACTTTGCCAAGTACCTGTTACAGCATCGCTCCACTGTTAGATACACGCTGGATGTACCTCAGCACCCCTGCCGGGGCAAGGTGGTGGGAAGAAGGAAAAAGTTTAAACGCGCATCAGCTGTAACTAATTACGCTGCTGTGTAATTATGTAACGGCCCCGGCGCCGAGCGCTCCTCACAGCCCCTCTACGACTGCGGCCGGGGGACGGCCCGGGCCCGCCGCCACGGCGAGGGGCGCAGCGCCGGCCCTGCCCTTGGCTCGGCCGCTCTCCCCGCGACCCCTCGGGGCCGGCAGCTTCCAGGGGACGCCGAACGCCGGCCCGGCCCCCCGCGCCCCCCCCCCCGCCCCCAGCGCGCTGCCCCCCGGGCAGGGCACGAAGCGGGAGGGGAGAAGGCGGAGGAGAGGCAGCGGGCGCCGCAGCACAGGGGCGCGGCCCCCGCCGGGAGCGGAGCGGAGCCGGCACTGCGGCACGGGGAAGGGCGGCGGGCCCGGCCAGGGCTGCCCCCGGCGGAGGCGCGGAGCAGGAAGGGACTCCGGCCCCGCCGCGTCGCTCCCCCGCCTCCCTGCGGCTCGGCCGGGCCCGGGGCAGCGGCCGACGGGAAACGCCGGCTCTGCCCGCGCTTCGGCGAGCGCGGCCCGCGGGACAAGCCGGGGACTCCAGTCGTCACGGGGCCGGCCCCGCGGCTGGGAGCTCGTCCCGCTCCGGTCCCGGCCCCGCCGCCCGCAGAGCCCCCCCTCACGGCAGCCGCCCTCACCGTCTCCTCCCTCGGCCGAACTGCGGCGGGACGGGGCGCGGCGCTGGCGAGCCGCCTCCTCCTCCGGCGCGAAGGGCTGCCCCAGCCACAATGGCCTCCCGGTGCTCCCCTCAGGCCGCGCCAGGCCCGCGCCCCCAACAGGCAGCCACCCAGCCCAATCGTAGCCCTTTGCTGACAGAACTCAGCCAATAGAATCCCGAAGGCGGGACCTACAAGCCGCTATATAAGGGAGGGCGGGGCAGGACTGCGGTGGAGACGGTGACGTTTAGGCCAATCCGGGCGCAGCTCCCGCCCCCCGACGTGATGTCATCAGTGCACGTCAACCCGTCACCATATTTATGATGTCACCGCAGCAGCGCCTCGTCACGAGTTGCCGTGGCGCCGGTCGCCCCCGGCGGGTGGGGCTGGGGGTTCCCCACCGCCGCCCTGCTCCAGCAAGCGGGGAGACGTGCCGTGTGAGGTAAGCACCTCCCGTGTGGAGCAGCCCCTCGGGGTGCTACAGCAGATGACGTCACAGATCGGCGGCCTGTCGCAGCACTTCCACCCACCAGGGTCACCTCGCATCCACTTCGGGGGGACGGTAGCGCCTGGTACCGCAGCGGCCCCGAGCGTTGGGCAGGGTCTGTGCGGCTCTACGGTGGGCTGTGCCCCCTTCCCCGGGTAGCCCAGCTATTTTTGACTGCACTCAAATCATAAACCTTCTATACATTACCGTGCCACCTGCCTTGATGCCAGGACTGCTTGTTTGCTAAAACAGGTGCTGGCTAAAAATAAACTCAACATTTCTCCACCTCTGCTAGCACCAACAAGAGCTTCCTTTTCTGTGACTTCTATTCTCGTAAACTATTTTAAAAAAACACACCTGTAATTTAAATAAATCAATTTAATGTATCATATAGACGAGATGACATCAGTTTCCTTTAATAGCTTCACTGCTGAACACGAAGAGGATGCTAATTCTAGACAGTCAAAGGCGCCTTTGCTTCACTTACCAAAATGTGTTGGATACAGATTTACACGTTCTTGGCATCTAGGTCAGATTATCGCTATGCTTTTCATTAGGATTTGGGTCCTTTTATGTGGTTATAAAAAGTACTAGAGCAGTTTCCAGTAAGAAGCTCCTATTACAACAAGCTAGTGTAACACTTTCAAGCCATTAACCTACATAAGCATTCAAACATCTCCAGTTCGAAGCAAGCCTGCAGAGGAGTAGCATAAAGAAAACTTTTACTAGTCAACGATTTAGATAATAAAATAACAGAAATTAAATAATATGGTTTCTGACTGTTCCAAAATAACAGATGAGCAGAGAATTTTTATGTGCCTATCTACCTTACTTCTTTTAAGGTTTACAGGTACTTCCTACTGCTAGTTAGTTTACAACTGCAAAATGTGCTTTTGCAAACATATACGTTAATAAAACAGGGCTTTACTTTTAGCTTGAAGATGTAATTAGTATTCTTTTATTTGCTGGTATAGGGTGTTGGGTTCTTTAATATATATTCCAGTATCTGTAGTCTAGATATTAAACGCAAGTTTTTCTTGTCCAAGGAGACAACTTTTATGACCATAAAAAACATACGTAAAAATACAGACACAACTTCTGTTTTCACCTGCAGTAGATTTATTCCCACATTCACCTACCTCAGCAGAAGGTAACACACAAAGGTTTAATCAGTAGCTGGTGTGAACTACAGCAGGAGCTACAGTCAGATTACACTGCTGTATCAGTACTTGTCTGGCAAAACACTGACGAACAGTCACCAAATTAAATTCTCCTGTACTCACGTGCTACAGAAGGCTGGTGATAGGCAGCAAGCTGCCTAAACCTGACACATTGTTTTGAAACACATTTGCTGGATAAGGAAAATTTTAAGATGTGCATTCCTGAGAGACCTGTGTGACACAGAAAGAACTAACCAAAGAAACAGATGAAAGACCTCCGATACTAGGATTTAGGCAGGACTAGGGGTGAACATGCCTCTCCTATCAGAGTACTGTGTGGTGTACCTGTGTTCAGATCTGAAATGGAGTCATCAAGTTAGAAAAAAGAAAAAAAAAAAATAACCACAACCCACGAAGCAAGAAGAATTATATCATCTTTTAATTGCATGGTAATTTCATCGTACATTCTTCAAACAGAAATATCACTTGAAAGACATCCAGTTCCCTTATTTTGTTGCACTGTACATATTATGCAAATAAGAGCTGGGGTGGCATACAAAACAAAATGTTGCTCTGGCTTTTCAAATAATTACTTGAAAGAAGCAGAACTTTAAAATATAGCTGGGAATTTACAGCCACAGAAGAGCTTTGCAAATGACTGGTTAAATATGAAACACAGATGCAAAGGGGGAGGGGAAGGGGCAACACACTTCCAATTTGAGGCTGTAGTGGGAAGAAAACCCTAACAACTGTACACAAGTGTCAACATGCTCAGTATTTACATTCTGAGCATTACCAATGCTACAGATAAGCAATGTACTAAAAAAATAACTTAAAAAAAAGCTATACAATTGTAGTTATAAATACTATATCTTTAAAAGTAGTTAAGTAGTGTAGGCTAAAAAAATGTTCACAGTTACTCTGAAGAGAGCTGTATACATATATTGCACAGTAGAAAAGTTCATTCAGTATACCATGTGTAAACAATTTTTATCTTCTTTGGCAATTTCAGGACTTAGAGCAATATTTGCTGTGAGCAAAAGCACTTGGGTAAAAGGCACATCAAAAGCTTTTAAAGCTGCAAGATAAATCCTTCTGACACTTTCCAGTTAGCACTATCATTCTCTTTCGAAAAATGTATACCTATCAATTCAGAACAACACATTTCTACAAGTAGAACTTGGAGGTCTGGTGACAAAAACATCAGCTGTTCTTGGCTGTTATTCTACAGTAACAGATTTGGCCAAATTTCTTGGAAAGTCCACCTAGAACAAAAAGACAGACTTTTCAGAATCTGGCAGAGTAATACCGACATTCTGCATTTGACAGTTCATTTAGCTTGCTTTTTTTCTATTTCCTAATGAGTTCTGCTTTATTCTAGACACATTAACACACACAACAGACTATAGATCGACAGATAATGACTCACTGTTGAATTCACTCTTGCTTCCAAAACCGTAACAAATACATATTTGTTTTGCACAAGGTACCTTTCCAAAGCAGTCATCATTATCAAACTGGCACACCTAGCCAATGTCAACAGAGTAATCTGTACAAAGCACTGAACTATTTTAGGTTAAAGTGTAATACCACGTTCTAAGATTTAGTTCTCTGGAAAAGTCCCATCTGCACTCTTAACCAACCAAACTTAAGCAAACTATCCTTGTCATTTTTTTAGAAGAAAAAGAATTAAATACAAAGCTGAAGAATTGGCACCAAAATGCCACCTCTACTACCACAGTAACTGCAAGCTCTGCTGTTATCACAAGTTCTTTGTTAGATATGCCATCTAACTAGGTCTCTCGCTTTACACTGGTAGGAGGAAGTTCAAAACAGCACTAACTAGAGCACTAAATATAGAAAGCACTTACATCATATCCTCTCAGAACAGCCAGGTGGAACGAAAGTAACTGGAGAGGAATAACACTCAAGACTCCTTGAAGGCAGTCAACTGTATGAGGCAGCTCAATGGTTTTGTAGGCAAATTTTGAGCTTTCTGTGTCTTCTTTAGAACACAGAATGATTGGACGACCCTGAAAATAAAATTTTGCAGTGTTAAGTGGCTTAGAAATACTTTGAAATACTGGTTCACAACACGCTTGTATGTTTGAAGATGCTCAGGTTGCCAACAAAGAAAATGCCAGTCTTGCATAATGACTTTTGCCATTCACTATTTTGTGAGAGTTGAATATTTTCATCTGTAGGGTTTTACTGTTATACCATTTGCTTCAAAACAAACAAAAACCCCCTAAATAGCCCACATACAATCAGTTTTCACTACTGCTGTTAACTTGTAATGACAACCTGTAATGCAGATATAGCATCATATTTATAACTTAATAATTAGAAAAGAAAAAAAGTCACCAATACATCCTTATTCTGAAGCACAAGTCAGCAGCAATACAACGTGCACAATCTCCCTATGACACTGTATTAGTTAAACAGCTTACCTGTCGAGCAGTGACCTGTTGCAGAGCATTCTGGCACTTGGTGAAACAAGGATCCTTCATTATCACCATGATAACAGGCATTTGTTTGTCTATTAGGGCTAATGGCCCATGTTTCAGCTCACCAGCCAGGATACCTTCAGAGTGCATATAGGTGATTTCTTTTATTTTCTAAAAAAAGCAAATGCCATCAAGTTACTAGTAAATCAGATGAGAAATAAAACCCGCAAGAAGCAAAACACCAAGGCTGTACATCTGCCACTTAAATACAGACACACGGTATCAAGTTGGTATTTTCAAAGATCAGTTAATAGTGAAGACAGGCTTGTCTGCTGGGATTTCTAGCAGGCTGCTGGCAGAAGCAGAGCATGCATGTGCACGTGCATTTGCAGAGAAAGAAATGGAGTAATCAACAGGGACCTTCCCAGCACAACCTTTAACATTCCCAATTTCTGTGAGACACAGATATGCTTCTATTGCACCAGAATGTCCATAACATAATTTATGAGTTTCTCATTTATGAGCATCTCATCTGAACATCAGCACATTGAGTTCTTCTGATGTTGTTTTCAAATGGGTCAGCATTTTAAGTTTGGTTTCTTCAAACAGGCTCATGAAACACTGCATTTATTATGTGAAAGAAACAAGAACCTGAAACCATATTCAGGTTCACCTTATGTATGTGTTCAGTCCAACAGGACTAAGTGCTTTTAGTTGTAGATAGCAGTTTTACTGCAGCAGAATTAAATTGTAATGAAATACTAAAACTATGTTGCAGAAGCCATAAAAGCTTATTTTCAATAACATCCAAAAATATTGAGAGGTTCCTACCAGAGCTCCTTCCAGACAAGTGGCATAATTATACCCACGACCCATAACCAGCAGTGATCTTTGTTTGTACAGTTCAAGAGCTAAGTCGTGTATCTTCTCATCCAAGGACAAGACTTCTTTAATCATCTCTATTGGAACATACAAAAAGCACATATTAAAAAATTCTTAAATTTGAAAAACTAGTTTGCTTGTAGTAGGATGTGCCAATGCTCTATTGGAACAAATACATTTAATATAATTCAACCATTAGCTTTGCATCTTTGACAGCAGTTTAAGGATATTTTCTCCAGCTTTATTTACAGTAACAAGTTTAAAATAACTATTGGTTTAAAGCAGTGCTCATACATCCCATTTGTATTTTTAAAGGAAGTTGTGAACATCCGTTTTAAAGTCACCTTGAATTAGTTTCCTTTGATCTATCCTGATTTAAAGTGAAAGACTTTTAAAATTTCAAATCATCAATTTAGGAGATCAAGAAATATTTCTCATACAGAACTACCTTATTGCAATTAGAAAACCCAAGCCATGAAAATTCTGATCTTCCTGCCAAATTTCTTGGAAGGGCGCTTGTAAAATTGGCAATTGGTGCAGAAATTAATAGACCACTTTTCTTATATTGTCCACCTTTCAGGAGGAGGAGGAAGACAAAACTTAAATGAGAAAGAAATATCCTCGGGTAGTATTTTATATTGCCCTTTAAACAACATGCCCTATCCCTCCTCAATCCCAAAATATCAATATACCTGGCAATGATTTTAGTCCACTAATAATTTCCTGTCGTCTTTTCTGCAAGGAAATTCTGTCTTCAGACATCATTAGGCCAAACATTACAAGAGACACAAATTGGCTGGTATAAGCCTGCAGACAAAACAAAACATTTAGCAGTTAAGCCTGCAGAGAGTTACTATGATCTCAGTTTGAAGTGCTACAATTAAAATTTTAATTAGATCCTACAGGGCTGCAGTATGAAAGTCAAACAGAACAGCAATTACCTTTGTGCTTGCCACACCTATCTCAGGTCCTGCATTTATATGTACACCACAGTCAGTCTCCCTGGATATTGAGCTCCCAACCGTGTTTGTGATGCCAACTGTTAGAGCACGACGTTCTTTACAATACCTCAGGGCCATAAGCGTATCTGCGGTTTCACCTGCAAAACATTTACATCTTGACTTCAGGTTGACACAAGGATAGTAATGACTCCTGGAAAGCATAAAACTTTACACAAGTGTGTTCTAAATAACTGCATCCACACTTACACAGTGCGTGCAAAATGCAACTGAAAATAATCTTTCAGCACTCATTGTCTACATATTTGAACCAAGTCTGTACGAAACTTTAATACGAGACAAATCAGGCCCATTAGCCATCACCCTCCTTTGCACAAACATGAAGTAATAAACCAAGGGCTTTTAGAAGTTTTTCTACAGTTTACACTCAGCTGAAGACAAGCAGTAAATGCAGCTCACCTGACTGACTTATAAAAAAGCAGACATCGTCTCTGAAAACAGGTGTGTTTCTATCCAGGAAGTCACTAGCAAGTTCCACCATCACTGGTAATTCAGTTAATTCTTCCAACACTTGTCGAGTCTGCATTCAAGCAGCGCACAGTATTTGTTAATATTGCCACCCATTCAAGTCTTGACATCTTAAAAGTCAGAGATAATTTAAATGGATTCTTACTACAAAAATTGGTAATTACAGCTTACCAGACCCTTAAAAACTACGGTGAAAAAAAAGAGTTAATTTCTAGCATGTAGGTAACAGCATTTAAGCATTAATAAAGAATGTGGCACAAAGGAAAACTAAAAAGAGCGGGACCCCTCAATGAAAGGCAAAGTTTGAGATACAGAAGAAAAAGAAGATTAAGAGTTCTTGTCTAGAACCCCAGCAGCTAGGAGTTATATATATGTTTCAGATAAGGCTGAACATACAGCTACTGCAGCATGGTAACTGGTCCCACAGCCAATAATGATCAGTCTCCGGCATCTTCTGATTTCTTTCAAATGATCCTTCAGCCCTCCCAGCAGAACTGTAAACAAATAGAACAAAAGCATATATCAATAGTGTATTTTATTTTCTAATTAATGTGTTCAAAATTTGCAGGCTTAGTGCAGCCTGAGCACTTGTTCCGAGTTACCTGTGCTGCTCTCGAAATTCACTCTGCCTCTCATCGTATTGACAACTGATTCTGGTTGCTCAAAAATTTCCTTTTGCATGAATGCACTGAAGTTACCTGTTTAGGACAACATTACATAGCAATGCTTAGGTAACGCTTAGGTTTGTTACTTGAAGTCTTTTACAGTTACCAAGAGATGACTTTTAAGACTACCTGTGGTAACAAGCTAATTTGACTGTCTTGTGTTCGCTTAAACAAAAGCTTAGGAATAGGCGAGAAGAAAGGAGGGATTGATAGTTCACTCAAGTTGGTTGGTTTCATTTCCCAACACTGACAACGGAACTGAATTCTTTTTTAAGGAAACTTCTGTGTTCCACTTCAATTCTTAGTTTACAAAGTCTGCCAACAACTACAACAACATGTTAACATTAGTTATATTTTCGCTAATTACTGAGATGAGTAGAAGCATCTAGGACTTTTCCAAAGCTAAAAATGGGTAGGTTCCCATACCACCCATCTCCCCTTGGTTGTAAAGCTTAGAATTGTCAGCTCCCAGTACAAACAGCCTAAGTATTGCATCATTTTTATAACAAATCAGCAGTTTTCTGCCTTTTCCACTACACAAAGAATCAGTAACTATCCATCTTTGGTGATACTCCTTTACAGATGTTTCAACCCACCCTTCATGATTTGCTGCAATTCCATCTGCAACGTTTGTATGGCCCGGGAAGGATCATCACTGGCTGAACGCTCGAGACGGTGAATTGAAAGCTTCCCGTCAGTTACTGCTGCAATGTCATCATCTTCTAAGAAAATTACTCTGTTGGTGTGCTCGATGATAGCACTACAGAAAAAACAGATGCAAGAAAAACCTGACATGTCGGTCAGAGTTGGTAGCACCACTCCTCAAAGCAATTAATATGCCACACAGCACTTCCAGCCCTACTTCTATCTTCCTTTTGGACAGAACTACAGATAGAGCCATCTTAAAGGAAATGGCTCCATCTGCTGCTGCTTCTGCATTCTCACAGGAACTGGGAGCACCAGGCTGGGGAACCACAGCACCTCACATCAGCAAGTTCCCGCTGATCTGATCTTGCCCCCGCCCCCCCCCCCCCCACCCCCAGACCCCTAAGGTCACGATCTTGTTTCTGTGATAAATGTGTACCAGATGTGTTCAGGTTCCTGCTAAGTTTAGAACCACATCACTTTTTCCTCCTCTGACAGCTGGATTAAAACACCAAAACGTAGGCTAACCCGTAGTCTGCCCAAATACTTGGCTGACAGTGTCTATTTGTACCCAACTGCCCTTCCTACACTGGATGTATTTTACATAGAGATTAGCAATTGGCAGATACTGCACTTGTTTGGAGTCTGAATGCTGATGTCAAGTCTTCACATTTTTCAGCTATCTTAGCCTGGGGGCTTCATTGTTACCTGGATTAAAGGCTATTCTATCAGAAAACAATTGTACAGCGGCAAGACAGCTTAAGATTTCCAAAACTATCTCAGTTCTAAACAAAAGCAGTATTTTGAGAAATGTTTAAGTACTCTTACTACCTTGCATCTGAAGCAAAGAAGAATTCTACTGCCTTATCCCCAACAGCATGAAGGCAGGTAGAGCTGTCCAGTCTTTTCATTCGGGAATTGCACATGTTCTTCACATTCTCAATGTTGCCTGTTAAAGAAATCAAACACCTAAATGCAAAGCTAGATCTGTTCAAGTTAAGAGATTACAGACTATACAGGTTCAAGGTATCACAGTTACACGAGTGCTTTGGGGGATGGTACTTTTACATGAACTACACATTCAGCAGCACAAAATACAACATTCTCAGCTAAGAAGCTATTTGGGGCATCAGCTGGTACTTTATAGTAAAAAACCAATTAACCTAATTTCTAATCATAAAGTAAAAATAATTTTAGTTCTTAAAAATAATGTAATTGGGTTTATCAACTTACATGTTCTATATAAAACAGGAACCTGTTCAGTGGAGAGCTTGTATTTGCTTCTAACCCCAATGAGCAGCGGACTCCCCCTCCTATAAAGGGAAGACATGGAAGTTTATAAAGAGAAAGGTGCATACAAAGAAGTCAAAGGACATCTGTGAAGTTGGAAGATGATACCCTGTCTAGCTTCCTCAATAGGAAGGCCCTCTTCAACCCTGAACCTAAAGCCTTTCATGGCAGGTGTTACATAAACTTGGCTTGTTTCTCTAAGATTTGCCGATTGTTATATGGATAATTACCATATGCCTTGGTGATTCTTTCCCCATGAACTACACCCAGGTAGAGAAAAACATATATGAACTAGTTGTTTTCCTTCCAGTAATCACAAAACAGCTTACCACAGGCACCGATTTGAATACTGTTTTTAAACAAAGCTTACTGCCTCTGAAGCCAGCCAGCAATAACTGCCCCGCTCTCTACTACTGAAATACTGTTGCACCCTTTAGCTTTTTAAATTCAGAAATGTCAGCCATCACTACTGCACATTTTTTCATTATATGGGTCATGTGCCACACTGAAGAGCTTATTAAAAAAAATAAATATATCTCATGAGTAAAAGAGTAATTCACCCTCCCCCGATACCTCAGATTACAAGTTTAGCTTCTCTTAATTCCTTCACTCCTAAAAACCCAAACCTGAACCACATATAGAATGGTTCATTTCAGAAGATGTCTCCAGTTAGAGTAAGGGTACAGCTGGCTCTTTCACAATTTTAATAAGGTCTCATTTTTGACCACAGAAGCAATGGGGGTTTTGGCTGTAGTATAAAACAGTCTTTATTCCCACTGCTACTTCACTTGCTACTTTAACTTCTTTACCTTTCCTGAAAGTTGTTTCCCAAGTTATAAATAAAAGCAAAAAAAAAAAAAAATCATAAATGCTATGACAGCTACAGAACGCAATTTATATAACCTTTTAGAATGATGGCATTTTAGCCAATCTGAACATACTTATCTCAGTCTTTATTCAATGTGAAGTAAAATTGAACCATACCCTTTCCCTTCCCTTTTTGACACAGGGGAAATGTTAGTACACTTTTAATACAGCTTTAGAAATAGAACATACACTGAGCTTCTATTGACACACTGTAACAGATAAAAGGACAGACTATGGGGATGAGTTTGTCAGTGGTGGGTTCTTCCAAGTGCATTATCTGAAACATCTGCAACTGAAAGTGCATTTGCACTGAGCAAGAAAACGTCATCTAATTACTTTTTGCAACTGTCTTTGCATCCTCAAAAAGTGAGTAGTCACAGCTAATTTATTAAACAATATCAAGTTAAAGATTACAGAGAATCAACACAAGCCTCTGGAAATTCTGTGACCTCCAGTCTGTACAGCTCCAATTAGGTTATATTTAATGGTCAGTTGAAGAGATGCTCAGCAGAGCTTTGCTGCACTTCACAAGCATTCCACTAGTGCAGCTATCTACCTTCTGAGTTTTGATTAAGCACTTTAAACATCAGCATTCTAGTACTTTTAAGAGATGTTAGCTTTTTTTTTTTTAACGTACAAAAGCATGAATTATATATAAAATTGACTTTTACTAACCTGGTAGCAACAGCTTCACCTGGGTAATGGACGCTCTTGAAAACCAATGCAAAAGCACCTTCCTGGAACCCATGCAAACAGAAGAGGGGAAAAAAAATCCTCAACAACTTATCTCAGTTAGTTCCATCTCATTAAACTGGGGCCCCTCTTCCTGAGCAGGCTGTGAAGGAAAGCTCTTTTCTACTATCAGGAATCCCTTCCTGGAGGGCAGACTGCACCTTTAAAGGAATTGGTCAGGGAGCAGAACATGCACCAAACAGTGCAGCAGCTGACAGATCAGGAAGCGAGCACTTAGCCTCTCTTTATAAATAAAAGCAATACCTTCTAACACAAGGGTTAAGAAAATCTACAAGATGTTACTCACAATCAACTTGAAGACTATTAGACATGTAATTTTATTAAGACTTTTAATAAGACTGTGCACATAGCTGCATTTTATGCATTTTCAGCTAAAATTCTGGAGTTCCTACTTCTAGTTTAAGCAGCAAATTCTCACTAGGGTATTTAAAAAAAAAAAAAAAAAATCTCCACCAAAAATACCCAAAATCCACAACACAAGAACAGACTATACAGGTTCAAGGTAGCACAGTTACGCGAGTGTTTTGGGGGATGGTACTTTTACGTGAACTATACATTCAGCAGCACAAAATACAACATTCTCAGCTAAGAAGCTATTTGAACAAAATCAAGAACACAATCAATTATACTATTAACACAGCTTGCAAACTTGAGGAATATTCTATAAACAGGAGTAAAAGCCCCCTCCTTGCAAACAGAAGAGAGATGGTCACATTCACTCTTCTTGCAGGGACGCCAGTCAGCACCTCTGCTCTTGTTCTGCAGCCAGGTGAAGCCACCCTTCCCCTCAACGAGGTGGCTGTACCACTATTCCCTCTTGACTCATACGGCTCGTTACTTGGTGTATATGCATTTCAGGGCTGCCCTAAGGGAATCCCACAGAGCTGCTTTAGAGAGGAGAAAGGGGAGGTGAAAAGAGTGTAAGAAACTGCTGGAAGGGGAGGGAAAACATCTGCCTGGAGACTGGGGGAGGAAAAGAAAGCAAGCTTTCTCCAAGTTTGCCACACATCTATCAGTGTTTTTTAGCATTCACAAACTAAGTAACAGTAGATTCCCACTTCACAGCTTGGAAACTGGCTATGCCATGAAATCAGTACAGCTTGTTAGATCTATTTCCAAACATGGGAGCCAAGGCATTAGACAAACTTGAATCACAGCAGTGTTTTAACACGATCAGAATAGCCTTTAAGAACACACTGCCCTTTATGAGAGATTCAAACCCCCAGAGGCTCCTACTGATTTTTTTAATTAAGCTGCCTCATTAAAAACTGTGATAACCGCTTTAAAAAAAAAAAAACACAAACCAAAACAAAACCAAAAACAACAAACCCCACCAAACAAAAAACGCTGCTAATGCAATTTAAAGATTTACCGTTGAAAAGCCTTTGAAGTTTCCAAAATTCTAATCTCATTATTTGGTCTATTAAGCATTGTTTAGAGGCCAAAATCCATTATTTGCAGCAACATCTAAGGACTGCAGAGAATCTAAATGCATAAATGCAGAATACTAAGGAACCCCAAAAATAGTTTATGCTGTAGTACAGGAAAAAAGGAACTTCCCACTTACCAACTGTTGAATAACTCTTTCTACCAAGGCTGAAAAACTGGTGTCCTCACTCTCTCTGTTGTCATACATGTACTTGATCAATTTGGGGATTGTTTCTGTATCCGTTTCAGATTCAAATTCATAGCCTTTGCTCTCCTGAAATACCATATAGAAAAGAAAAAGTGTTTTCATCCTCAGGCAAGAAACACCGAAGGGCCTCTCAGCTGCCTCCCACCAGAAACTGCACAGTAAGACAGACTGCTTGAAGCACTACACCGGACTAGCAGAAATACATCACTATAGAAAAAACATAATGACTTACCCTGTCATAGCTACACTTTTGGAAATACTGTAATAAGACATGTAGTAAGACTTGCTTTGCAGCTGTCAAGCAACAAGAGACAGGAGGGAGCCCACTCCACACACCCTCTCCAAGAATTTGAGCACAAATTGCTACTCTACTCCTAAGTACTTTGCATTTAGGATTACAAGAACTTCTGTACTTCACCAGCTCCCCATTAGGCAGGCTCCTTCACACTACTATTTTACAGATGATCTCAAGAAACTTGAATTCAGATTCCAAAGTCATGAAAGACCGGATAGTAGCTGGTCAAGCGTTTACTTTCTTGTTTTAGAATCATGTTGCCACGGACTCACCAGAAATTTTCTTAGGTCCTTATAATTTGTGATGATACCATTATGGATAACAACAAATTCTAAAAGGAAAAATACATATATTCATCAGTAACAAAAAATTGAGATATTCAACGCAGAACACAAAATTAGAGGGGGAGTGGGAGAGAGTTTAAAAGTACATTAGAAACTACCTGCTATAGCTTTCAGACCTACCGTTTATCACAACATGGACAACAGAAAGCAGAAACTTACAAATTCTGAAGGCATGCAAAGGTTGTTCCAAAACATTAAGACAGTTTTAAACTATACTCACTAGAACAGCACCAAGCCATCCCAAGTGAAAAACGATACTAAAATCTCCCTTTTCCAGTCCAGACAATATTGATGCATTTACATTTTCAGAGTCTGACCTTTTAAAACAGGTATGTTGTACTCTGACTAACTTGCATCAGTTTTCAGAGAACAGATCTCATTAATCTTTCACAATGTTCCTTTAGCCTTAGGAGAGGCTATTTTATTGCAAAAGCGTCTAATATAGCTAGAATGGCAACGGCTTAGCTCTAGTGTACAAAATAGATACCACAACACTAGTACGAACAGACAACATATGTGCTTGATTGAACCACTTCAAATTCATACAGTTCCAGAGTGCTGCAGAGATTACATACCATTCCTTTTATCTGATCTCTGAGGGTGACTGTTTATTGCACTTGGTACCCCATGGGTCGCCCAGCGAGTATGAGCAATTCCAAAATGTGTTTCAAAATCCGTTTTTGAATCCAGGTCATCTTGTTCTATACACAAGAAATTCAGTTAAATAAATAAATATTTAAATTTGAGTCTCTCACAAACACACCACTAGTAAAACACTAAAAGAACTCCTACAGGCAAAAAAATCCTAAAAGTTATCTTCCAGCTTTCCTTTAAACCACTTGCTTTCTTGACATTACACTTCAGATAGTTCAAGCTACTGTGATTAAAATTTTGTTTGCCAAGACTCGAGCATTTTCAGCTAATACCAACAGCTAGGCTAACAGACCACATTACTACAAATTATAATGTAAACGTATTAAAACGCAACTTCAGTTCTTCACAGATGGAAGTACTGCATAAAGCAGACTGTGATGACAGCCAGCTGCTTAAATGGTCATAAATTCTGTCAGAGTCCATGTTTAAACGTTTCAGCTACCAAGCACAGAAATCATTTGAGTAAAGCACCAAGGGAGCCCAGGTCTCAAACCAAGAAGCAACCAAAAGAAGGGAGAATAGACTAGTAATTTCACAACACTACACCTAAAGATCAGCTTGCTTTTCAAGTGCAGATTTGGGGGGCACAAACAATTTAACTGCCATTGGATTACACAATGTAGTTATTTCTGGTACAAAATCGTGACTGTAAGTTCACGGCCCGATTTTCTGCTGAGATACAGATGATATCTGACTGGGAGGCCAAAGCAAAGGGGTAATTTTTAAGACACTTACTGTACAACTCTTCTTCCAGGGCCTTTACTTTTCCTCTTTTCTTAACCAGTTTGATGAACCTTTCTTTATCTTCATTATTATTTCCATCAATTGCCACTCCTGCAGTACAGGACACAGACAAGTATTTAAAGCATGAAATACACTGGATGAAAAAAAGGCCAAGAAAATACAGACAAGCACACACTAGCGAAACATTTTTTTTTCCAGTTATCCTTCAAAGGTATATACTTGGTCTGTTGATTTGAACATAGACATGAACAGCAAACTAGATGAAGACTGTATCAACAGCACAGATGAAAATATAAATGAGCCATCTCAAATATTGTTTGAGGGCAGACTGATATATTTTGCCTGATTAAATTAGCCAACTCAAATTTAAAGACAGTTTTAATCTTCCTCATCCTTTCATTGGGACTCACATACACAAAAAACTGAGGCACAGACTACATGACCCTGTACCGAGGTGCTTTGCTGATGTGTACTAAAGCTCAACCACCATCTGATTACAGAGCTAATCACTCAATTTAAAGTCCTGAGGAAAGTTAAAGAAGACACTGCAAGAACCAAGGTAATTAGTTCTGATCTTTTAATCTGCAAGGTAACAGAAGAAAAATACAACACAAGTCACCTACGTAGCTATTGGTTGCTAAAATTAATTTGTTGAGATAGTTTACATACCTGCAGAGTCATATCCTCTGTATTCCAGTCTCTGTAATCCTTTTATCAGGGTTTCAAATATTTCTTTCCGAGTCCGAGGCACTTTGTAATTTAGATAAGCAAAAATTCCTGTTTAGAGAAAAAGGGGGAAGGGGTGAGGGGAAAGAAGAAAAGATTTTTTTAGAATTTGCGGCCCTTCAGACTCAATTTAAAACCCTTTAAAACTATTATCACAGAGAGGTCCTAAGGGGACCCAACCTCTCATTTAGTACAACTCTTCGTACTGGGTTTTTAAATGGAAAGAGTTCAAATACAATAAAGGAATCGGGACCCTCATTCATTTTCACCAGGCAACACATGCTTTCCTGGCCAGTTTCACTCTCCTCATGTTACCCACCATGAGTTAAACAGTTGAGAGAGCTTAAAAAATTTCTACTTTTCATGAAAACCACAGCTCAAAATGGGAACATTGTGATCTATTTCATATCCAGACATTCAAAGAAGGAATATATTCACCAGTACTAACACAAGGAGACTTTTGTAATCAAAGTCACGGCCTTAAATACCCATGGGTAGGTACTAGGCACAACATCTATTTCTGAAAGGCTCCAGCTTAATCCTGTGTACAACAGTTAATTCAGTGGGAAGAGAATAGAGAAGAAAACAAAGAAAGGGCAGAAGTCAAAAGGATAAGACAACAAAGAAAAGAAACAGAAGATACAAAACCAGGGTCACCCAAAAAACACGCATTCACCCTTTACGCTGCCTCAAGACAATGCTGCCTGCCAAACCAAACTCAGGGACATGAGATCCGTTTGCTTGCCCCGTGTTACTCAGGTCAGCTCTTACAGAGGCATCATAAGATGTGAACTCACTCTTTGCCTACTCGGGCAAACACAGCCTGGAAGAGTGCAAGTCTGATCCCTCTTCTCTTGAATAGACCAGTCATCAACCAAGAAGTGGCTTTTTTTTAGTGCTGGGGTTGGTTTCTCTACCCTGCCCCTGCACAATATTTATTTTTTTTTTTAAGGCAAAAGTACACAAGGATTTTTTCATTAGGAGTTTGAAGGATGTTTCTTTCTCTTTAGAAAAGATGTAATAAAAAGGTCACCTGCAAAGAAAAACACAACCATTCCTTTTCTCTGTCTACTGCTCTTTCTGGGACTTCTGCATCTATAAGGATAGATTAGGCCCCTTTATTAACTTTTACAAATCTGTACCCCAATGAAACAGAAACAACTAATTTCACTGCTTCAACAGTTTCTCCAAACAAGTCAGGACTGGAGGCTACAGTCAGCAAGACACAGACTTTAAGAGCTCAACAGATAAGCAGTTCAGACAAGCAAGTGTTTTAAATAGAGGAAGCCTTTGTTTGAAATGTAACAACCTCTTCCCCTTCAATTAAGGCTTTTGAACTGTAAATGACTGTAGTGAAGAAGCTGTTATAATGATACACCGATAAATCTCTTATAAATATTGTTGTGAATTCTGTTGTCCACTGGTTTTACGCCATTAATACTGCCGATTTGGCAGTGAGACTAAGACGCTATTACATTGGTCTCTGAATTTATCTTTGAAGGATTAAAGGGTGGAAAATGCTTTTCTGCTACATAAGTGAGATTTATGAGGAGCTCAGCCTAATTATTTCTAGAGTGTCCAATGTTAATGGAGATATTAAGACAATTAGTTGCATTTAAAGAAGTATTTGGGAATTTGAACAGCTAAATACCGTTCTTCACGGATGCTTTGAAAAATGATGCCTCCAGTTATATACAGTCTCTTTAGACTGAGAGCTTGCTGATCATTTTTCCAGACAGATATTTACCGTTCTCTGGCACTAACCACGAACCTCAAGAGCTGCATTCTTCAATTTCTTCAATACGAATTTCTCAACATCATTCCAAAATGTTGCTACACACCTCATTTCAGATCCAGCTCTACTTTCTAGGCCAGATTTCACAATGTATTTAAGATGCATCAGCCTTGTGCTCCATGTGGCATCTTTGACTACACTGAGCTCCAGGAAGAGCATTCCTTTGGGACCGTCCTTACAATACTACCAGTGTGCTGCAATTGTTAAAAAGATCCTTGTTTCCAGGGAACTGTAGCTGTGCTTCTACACACGTGAATTAGAAGACACAAAAGTCATCAGAGGCCATTTACAATGAAAGCAATAGCTGCAGCCTGACTTCTCAAGGAATATATTATAAACTCTTTCAGTTAAAGGAAATAAATCTTACCCTCAGCACCGTTTCTCTAGTACATTTCTGTTTCATGATTTACCCACTTGCATATTTTCTTCCCTACTCAGTCATCATTTTGGCTAGATTTAAAGCACATTGCTCAACTCACTTAGAAACAACTTTTGATAAAGACTTCTTGTAGCTTAACTCCTTTTGGAAGCAAACCAACATGACTGAATCTTACTCATAAGAGCATTTTGCAATGCTCACAAGTTACTTTATAATGGCCTCCCCGTGCTGTTAGATGCTATTTCCAGAGCCTGCATCTCTCCTCCCCAGTGAGGGCTATAGTACTCTCTAAGCTAATGCAATACTGAAATTGTATGTATCAAGTAAGGTAACATTTATTTGTCAGCACAACATAAGCAATGAAATACTTTCCCAAGTTGTGTATACATAGAATCCAATAAAAGCATTTACAAAGTATTTTACCAGGGCATTGCTCTTATGATCTGAATGCTAAATTTAGTTTCTAACTTTCCATAATCACAGAGTTTGCACAGAAGCATGAACTAGATCAATCACGTATGGCTTACCTTTAGAATCAGATACTCAACACAGAAACAGAACATTGTTAAAAACGTTGTTAAAACCAGCTTTAATCAGGTGCAGACACTGAAAGCAAGGATCTTCCTTTACATACATATCAAGACTTCAGGAGTTTCCCCTTTCTCTTTCAGGACTGCAAGCTGAGCATCAAGAAGAGGAAAAGTTCATTGAGTATCCTTCTGTGGGAAAAATCCACAAGAACTCTTGCAATTGCAAGACTTCACCAAAATCAAGAAGGGGGCAGCCTATACTTGAAGTTTGAACACAATTGTTTTTTTTAAAAATAAAAGGATGCCTTTACTGGGGTAAGCACATTGTTGATGTGCCAGAAACTTAGCTTTGAGAAAGTCCCAGTCTCAACTTCATATCCTGATGAAACTAATTTTGATTTGAAGTAAGTATATCATCAGTTTAAGAGCATCTTACCTGTTTTTTTAACCCTGCATACTTTTGCTACACTATCTTCTTACATTTGAGTATGATAACATTTCAACTTTGTTTCCTAAAGAGCATGTTTATGGCAGTATTTAATGACCTATCTATTTCTGAAACAGAAAGCAATGGGTTTCAATCCTCATGAGCTACCTGAAGTCAGAGAAAACACAGCAGGACATATTTTCAACACTTAAACCTGGAAAGATATGCAAAAATAAAATAATAATTAAAAAAAAATTAGAAATGGTTGGTTGCAACCTCTGGAACTACTGTGCTTCCAACAGCAGACAGCAAGGAAGACACGGGACATCTTTCATGATAACAAATGTCACATTTAAGATCTCCAGATGCTGATGGGAAGAAAACTAACACTACTCTCACTGCACTTCACGAACGACTGCTTTCTGCCATTTCATACCGAGTCAGTCACTCCACCCCAAGCTAGAGGTTTTTACCAAACTCGTGTAACACTGTTAACACCCTCATTTCCCAATCAATACACAGCCCAGATGTGCCAAGTTTCTGACACTATTATTACACATCTCATGGCTCAGTGGTTGCCACCAGTACCTTTGGTTTGCCGAGGCACTGAGCCTAGTCTCTCACCTGAAGGGGCTCTGCTTAGAAGACACCGAGTCTGTCTCATTGATAGCGACTCGAGAGTCGGGCAGGAGCTCGAACCCTGTCACCTCCTGTTCCCATTCCAGTGAAAGAGGCTTACTGGACTCACTGCCCTTTCAGAGGTTACAATTAAAGAGGACGTGGAGGCAGGGGAAAGACATTCAGCTCAGAAAGTACATTTTTTGGGAGCAGTAACTCAACGCGCTTTCAGTCTGCATCTCACAAAAGAGGTTTTGTTCACGATGGCCAAGAAGTACATGCGCAAGTTTTTCTGCTTTCAGCAAAAGTATCCTTACAGACCTGAGAGGAGGTTTCAGTGAAGGGATAAATAAAGTTTCACTAAAATTTCCTCCAGAACTAAAACACGTTGCCTTAGCACCTCCCAAATTCACGCTTCTAATCTGATCCAAAGCACGCCTAAGCGACTGTACGCACGATGGAGGTATTACCTTCACCATCTCGTCTTTATTAGATAAAGGAAGGCGAAGAAACTCACACCAGCTAAGAATG
Organism: Falco peregrinus; assembly: GCF_023634155.1. Lineage (NCBI taxonomy): Eukaryota > Metazoa > Chordata > Aves > Falconiformes > Falconidae > Falco > Falco peregrinus. The sequence continues at coordinate 60,213,364 of NC_073728.1, read as the reverse complement.
AAACTCCTTCCCAGCCTTTGTTTGAAACCCTCGAACTCTTCCCACCGCGGGCGCCGGGCGCTGCCAGCCCGCGGCCCCGCACCGGACGCGCCGCAGCACCTGGAGGCGGCCGGCAGCGGCCACCGGGAGCCCCGCAGCCGCCGGGCACGGGCCGCCTTCCACCGCAAGGCCCCGGGACAAGCCGCCCGGCACGGAGCGGCCAGGCTGCGGGGCTCAGGAAAGCCATCGCCCTTCCGTGGGAGAGGGGGGCGGGCGGAGGAGCTTTACCTGCCACCGCCGCGAGAGCCGGCCATTCGCCCATCCCACCCCCACAAAACGGATGCGGCGGGGCCAGTCCCACAGGGACCCGGGGCGGGGGCAGCGACGGCGGGTTTCCGCAGCCCCCGGACCCGCTCTCACAGCGGGGCAGCCCGGCGCCCCGCAGCTCAGCGACAGAGCCGCCCTCGTCCCGCACCCCGCCCGGCCCCGGGGCACAGCCCGCTCCGTCCGCGGCCGGCGGAGGTCCCGACCCCGTGTCCCGCCCGGCAGGCGAGGGGCTGCGGCGGGCCCGGGCTGCTCGCGGCCCCTGACGGCCGGCGAGGGGCGGCAGCCGCGGCCCCGGCACTCACCGCACATGGTCGCGCCGCACGGCCCGTCCCGCTGACAGGAAACGCGGCTCCCGCCCGACAGCCTCGCCCGGGGCCCGCCGCCTCCCCGGCTCTTATAGCGCGGCCGGCCCGGCCCCTGCCTCCCCGCTCATTGGCCGGGGAGCGGGCGGTGGGGCCGCTCCGCCCGGGGCCCCGAGCGGGAGCTCCGCGGGGGCAGCGCCCCGGGGGCGGGGGGGCCGCGGCGGTTCACGCCCTGCCCGTGCCCGGCGCGACCCCTGGAGGGGCAGCCGAGGGCTGTGGCGGGGTCTCCCGGGCGGGGGGCGAAGCAGTGCGTCCTGTCAGCGCAGCATGGCCGGGGCTGAGGCGGGGCGGCAGGGCAGCCCCTCTCCCAGCTTGGCGGGGGATGGCGTCCCGCCGTTTCCAGCCCTTTCGGCCACAGGCGTTCGGAAGGGCGCGCTCAGCAGCCAGCTTCACCTGCTGAGGCGGGACACCGAGCACCTGCGCGTGTGCTGGGCTGGACGGGGCCAGAGGCGAGGGCATGGGGCGCCTGAGGGAGAGCCTTGCCCCCGGTAGCAGGCTGAGCTCTCGGTCGGGCTGTGTGGTCTGTTCCCTTTACGTGGCAAGAAAGAAGCTGCAGATCGGCTGCAGGGGCCTCCTCCAGCCTGCTGCTGGGCTGGGGTCTCCTGGGGCAGAGGCCGGCGGGGTGCGGAGGGCCGCGGGGCTGGCAGCGGCCGGCAGGCAGCAGGCCCGGCCCGTGGTGGCATCTCCTGAGGGAACTTGCGATCTCTTCCCTCAGGGAGCCTCGTCCAAGCGCAGGGAATGGTGCCTCTTCCAGCGAGTGCCTCGCAGCGTGCTTGGACGGCAAGCATCCACACAAGTAGCTCAAGCTAGTATTTGAACAAACATTTTTTAAAAATACATAATTTCATGATGATTCAGCCTGCTTATAGTTTCTCCTTCCTTATTAGAAAGTACTAAAATATTCATAGAGATGATCCTAGTTATCTCATACATAGAGCTATTGAAACTCCAGTACAAGGCACCTTATATAAGCTAGAACTGAAGGGCTCATTACCTCTTGCATTCCTTTTTGTAGGTCGTTTTTTACCAAAAGTAGTGGTTTCTTCAAACTTCTCACATTTTCTGTTGATGGAGGGGTTGAATGAAAGACAAAGTGTGGAACCTCAAAATTTCAACTGCAAAAAACTTTTTTTGGGGTAAATTTTAGTGCTACTTTAAGAAAGAGAGATTATGTCTCAATTTGAAGGCAAAACCCTAGTTTAGAATACTTTCAAGTCATAAAATTAAAGAAAACAGTGTTAGAAATTCTGCTTTAAATCAGTTTATAAGAAGGAATAAATCAAGTGTTGTTTTTTTTACTGCCTGTGTGAAACAGCTTTGCACACCATGCTCCCTAAAAACCAGTTTCATTATTCTGCTCCCTGTCCCCTAGATTAAAACCAAACAGGCCCGTGATTGGTCGCTGTTGCAGTCCCAGCTCTGTCACTGACCTGCTGTGCGACATCAAGCAAGTCATTTTGACACTCCATTCCAGTTTGTCTTGTCTGTTTAGGTTACTTTGTTCCTCCTCTGAAGCAATGTCTGATCTTGTTTCCCCCTGTCCAGCCCAAGCAAAGGGGGAGAGGTGTGTGTTAAGTAGCATTGCTATCTATACTAAATTATACACAATAAACTTTTTTTTTGCTCCCTATGCAACATGCATTTTAACTAATGAGTGGTGCAGACAGTAGGAAAGAAACACTTTTTTTTAACATCTAATACAAATTGCCAAAGATCATGAGTCAGAGCCCAAAATTTCACTCATGCAAGACATTTCATGTTTCCATGTGACATTCCCAGGGAGAAAACTAAACAAAAATGAGACTCAGCTGAAGTATGAACTGCATTAATTAGTAGTTAACATGTCAGTGATAACTTATCAGTCAACGTTTCCCAGACTCATCTGTCTGATGCCATTTGGCTTTTTCGTGGCAAGTGTATTAGAGAATACACTAACTGTGCTTACTGGTGGGTTTGTTTGGCTTGAAGGGACAGAATTACAGCACTCGGATGAGATGATCAAACTGTTCCCATCTCACCTTGAGACTTGGTAAAATACATAAAAGTGTGACCAACCATATGCAACACAATAAGGATACAGGAATTCTGCTGTACTCTGTAAAAGTGCTCTTCTGAGGAAACCATTATAAGAAAAACCCCAAACCAAACACCAAAACAGAGAGCAGTTTTGTCAAAGAGTTTGTAAAGTAGTGGTTCCCATTTTCATGCTTTAAGAGACAGGCATCTGAGAAGCAACAAGGAGGTCCACTGATGCAACTTCCCACGCAAGTCTGAACACAAGTCAAAAGAACAGTCTAAGGATCAGGAATTTTTGCCCAGCTGCATCTCTCTCTTCTTCTGTCTTCACACAAGCGATCAAAAATAGAAGTAGGAAATAGCAGGGTACAGTATGGAGACTACTGTATCACTGCTTTAGCATCAGGTAACAAGGAAGATGCCTGGGGCACCAGTAGGCAAAGGCAAGGAGCAGTGAAAATCATTCAGGATGTGGTTAGAAGGAAGAGGGGTTTATGCTTAGGCTCTCTCTGAGCCTAATGCAGATAATAGTTCTTACAGCATTTATGATTTGCCCTGAAAAGCAGCCAGCAGCATTTTAAGGACAGATATTTCAAACTAAATTTGCATATTCAAGAGATTCAGATACATATCTAAATAGCTTCTTTTGTTCCATTCCAGACACCAAAGGGGACTGGATTTCCTACTGGGGAGTACCAGTAAATTCAGCTGTCCCAGGGAGTAACCAAAACACTCTCATTAGTAAACAGGGGCAAGAAAAAAGTAGTCGTGGATGTGAACTGCAAAAAGGGAGAACTGTGATAAATATCAGGAAAAAAATAGTAAGAGCAGTTACGCAACAAAACAGGCTGCAAAGCTGGTTTATGGCCCTTTCACCGGTGACACTGCTGGGGGTAGTCCCTGTCCAGTGAGGCATCACTGACGTGAGTGATCGGTGGGAAGGATGATGGGCGACCAAATGGGAGTCTCAACTCCAGCACTTCTACGATTATGGCTGGGTTATAAAACTCCTTTTAAATTACCCTTTTTGGACTGCTGGTTGGGCGACTACTACATTTTCTGAGAACTAATAGCCTGTTGCTAGATTCACATTAGAATACGCAGCACAAGTTCTTGTATTAACAATGACAATTGGTATTTTTAGTTTTTAAAAAATATAAATATACATATATATATATGAAAGAGAGAAATAACAAACTAGAGAAAAGGAACACTGGTAAGGATTCCCTTGAAGAGTTTTTCTTCCTTCAAGATGTGAAAGTTGAGGCACCAAAGGCAGCCATTGTACATTACACATCATCCTCCTCGCCAACTAGACTCCTGCATTTCAGCAATTTTTATGTATTACTCCAAATGAAAATATTTAAAGTATTGAGCAAAGCTGAGCACTGCCATTACCATCACTTTAATTTTAACAAATGGGGGCAGGGGGATTCTCTACCAAGGCTCTCGAGAATATTTGGGCTGCCAGCTTGATCTGGGTTTGTCTCTTACATCTTCCCAGTCTGATAACAGTGACTGTTGTTAACCAGGAGTCACTCCAGTGAAGCGAAGTTTCACTGATAGAAAAAACAAGTGTAAGGGGCTGACCTTGCTGGCGTTTGAAGGAGTCAGGCTGTGCATGGCATAGTGCTTGTGCGCTTCAGGACAGGACACAACTATGTAAGAAAGGCCGGCTGCTCTCTGCATCCATCTCGGCTCCTCTGTGAGTTTTGAAGAGAATCGGAAGTGCCTTTGAAGCGAAGACAGCAACACCTTTTTTCTGCTAAGAAGTTCAAAGGAGAGGAAAACATGTTTGTTACATTGATGGTTTTCTCAGTTGGAGGTGTCAACTAGCTGTTCACCTAGGATCTGTCTAGGACCAAGGGGTTGCTGTTTTCAGTTTAGAAGTACATAATAGTAATTAACAGCTTTTCATTTGAGAACAGGGGGAGAGTTAATCATCATTTATTACTGCCAGGCAGCTGTCTTTGAAATGCTAGAAATTATGTGTGTTAGGAGTTAACATATATGTGTGAATCAACAGCATACCTATGATTGAGAATCAAGTAGCCATGATTTAATTCAGTGATGGCTTTTCAGCAGAATTGTCATGATGAGCATGTGTAATGTAAAACCAACCCAGCTAATCAACTAGAATTGAAATACTTTAAAAACACAAAGGCACATTCAGTAATAATTAATCTAAAGCATTATGTTTGAAACAGCACTGAGTGGTTTCCTGACTTTTTGATGTAAATTCCTCATAACAGGAGCTGCAAATAAGTTAATGGGAAGTGTCAGGGAGAAAAAGAAATGTTTGGAAAAGTCTGTAGATTTTTCAAGCAAGCTAGCTTTTGGTGCCGGATTAATTTTCTCAGCCTTTTGTGTGGTCCTTCAGGTGAGATTGGAGGGAGCAAAGCTATTTCCTTACAATAGCTGGGTGAAACATGTCTATGTAAGAAGTCAAAAAGCTTAAATTCCAAAGATTTAAAAAAAAAAAACAACAACCAGTAAAATAAATCAATTCTTTCCAGTATACACCAAATTATAGCTTTGCTGGAAGTGTTTGAAGAAGCAGCTGCTTGTAGAATGGAAAAGGTACCGCAACTACTCCATATGGCTCATACAGCTACATCACACCACAGGACTTGCCACAGCATTACCTAATTCTTCTCCACTAACAGAAAGCCTTACCCTCCTTCCCTGGTTCCCATAGAGCCCTCCTGGCAGCAACCACCCTCCAAGTGCAATAATTCGGCACTTCCCAAGCTGCACTGGCTCACTCAACACCACAGAACAGGGTGAAGTGCAACATCCCCACTGCTCTGGTTAATTTTATTTGTAAGCATATGAACCTGGCTTGCTATTTTGTAAGAATAATTTCATTCCATTCTTCTCTTGATTTGTTTTCACAGCTTTAATACTCCAAAGGTTTAAACTGGCCTGTGAAAGGAACACCTTTGAAGCTAGAAAATAGTTTTGCTGCTGGCTGACCTCCAGTTTGCCCTTTAGACAGTTCTCTGGCAAGAAGCTCCTGATTTTGCAAACCAACACCTGCTGTGTTGCAGAACACATACCTGTACTCTCCACAAAGCAAAGCAAGGGGATGCTAAATAACAGTCCAATTTTTTCCACCGTCTCTAACTCCTCAATGTTGCTTCTGCCACCACTACCCAGCAAGAAGCTGCTACAGCAGCAGCTGGAAAGAGCTGGAGGGAAGCAAGATGCTGGGATTACGAGTTGTTTCATAAAGCTTCAGTAATCATCAGTTCTAGACTGAAAGAAAACTAATCGAAATTTCTAAAAGCAGACCATATAAGATGATGTGTCTGGCTTTATCTCACACATTCAAATCTGCTGTCCCTATCACTTCCTTTACCATCAAGATAGGCATCAAAAGATTACACACTGGGAACTTAAACACTACCCCTCTTCCCCTTTTTCTACCATTTGTGATTAAAATTAGTAAATGGGGGGACCCAGATTCAAGATACAGCAGTAATTTTTAGGACTGTAATTTTTAGGGTGTGTTTAACATTGCAGCTACAATGTTACTGTTTATTTAAGAAGAGTCTGAAAGTAAAGCGGCTGATGCCCAAACACCACTGAATGCCTACAGGTGACCAGATGCCCCAGCTTTAATAAATACATTAACAGTTATGATAGATAGGCGATGCTGTTGTTTAGTAACTGATAAATGATTGAAGAAACTCATCTCAGGTGGGTTATTTTCAGTCCTGGAATCATAGCTATTGCACTGATACCTGCTCTTGCTTAGTTTCTGTATTTTTCCTTTTTGAGTGCTTGACACAAATTACAGCTACAGCTTCTTTAAGTTGTTTTTGTAACAGCTTATGATCTTGTTCTTTTGGTAGCTTATTCAAAGGAAAATGGCATAAACTATGCTTAAATAAAAGCATTTGTTTCCTTTCACTGCCAATTAATGACTCCTCTATATCTCTGTTCCTAGAGTTTTGGGGTTACTAGATCTGCCATAATCTACCAGTTGTCAAAATCAGGTTTAAGCACATTTGCAAGGGTAGAAATAAAGACATTGCATACAGGGGATTTCAAGATAACTTTTCCATCGCCAGCCGTATGTGAAATCAGTTCAGTTCTTGTACAGATTCTCTGTACCAGGGATCAGGAAGCACCTAAGAAGAAATAATTTGTTTGCTACACACATAGTATTGCTATAGGACAGGGTGATAGAGATACTGCTGAGTAGAAGTGTGTTGATAAATTGACAGAAACATCAGTGCACAATCTATGAAAAGCATGCAGGTTGTAAACCTTAAGTTAGCACGAAGCAGAGGAGAAGTTGTGCAGTGATATGGCAGCTCCCCCTCTTCGTCCCCCAGAGTGCTTGTCCCACACCAGCCTACCTCTGCCACTACCGCTCCCCCCATCAGGCTGGTGTCCAGCTGCACACCTATCCCTTCACAACTTCTGCAAACTACACAGTTAACAAGCTATGAATTACACTGTTTTACTGCCAGTAAAAATCCCTTGTATTTCCCCTTATTTTTTGATTTATTTTTAAATATAGTTTTCTCTCTTACTAAGCATAGGATTTTTGTGTTATAGTAAAATTAAAAGTCCCCTTTGGGGTTTGTTTATTCAGATGTACTCTATCTAATCCTAATAGCTCCAATTACTAAGCGGATTTAGAACCTCATGTTTAGGGTATCCCGTGAGATGCGTGAAAGGATGGCATCCCCATGGGGATGTTTATGCTGTTGCACTGTAAAGTTGCCTTTGGCAACCAGTTACCTGTGGTATTGTCTTTGGGCTATGATTATTTTGGTGTGGACATGCCAGATGAGGTAAGCTGTAGGTTAACTGAAAGCAGGAAATCCAGTTTTGAAGCAAAACATTGTCCTCAACTTACCCCATCATTGTTTCTAGGCAAGTGGGAGGGAAGATGATGGTTGTTGCCCCTGGAAGATTTTTCTCTCAGGCACCTTCTTTGATTATAGAAGTAGTACTTCCACTTTTAACTGTGCTGCTTTGACTTGTGTGCTGAAATTGAACATGCATTTCTTAAATGCTTCCTACTGCTTCTGCAAGTTAAAGAGGAAAAAAAAAACCCAAAACAACTAAATCACTATAACCTGGAGAAAATTTAGGGAAGAATTTGAGGGGGAAGGGGAGAAGAGAGTTGCCAGAAAACCAAAAAGGAGTAGATATTTGTGTTTTCTGTATTTTAGTTACATCTTAAAATGAAGTGGTTTTACTAAAATATTCTCCCCTAGTCATGACATTTAATTTCAAATCAGGTCTGAAACCTTCTTTATATGCTGTACATTTCAACAGCAAAGGCAGTTTTCAATTCAGTTGACCAAAACTGGCTGGCAAACTTGAAACCAAAACAGCTAAATCCCTTATTTGTACAGCTGTGTGCACCAGCCTCCTCCACCCCCCATAAATGATCTTGCTGCAGGACATCAACTCCACGTCAGGGCAGTTACCACCAGGTTCTGCAGCAGGCAGACGGGGTGATCACAAGTCTTTTCTGCCTTTACAAGCTACAAAGGTTCTGCCAGTGTTTTTGAGGGAAGCAGCCCTGAAGTCTTCTAACCATAGCAACTTTTAAACTGGTGCTTGTAGGGCTACGCACATGGCATTGTCGTAGCCTAAGAGAACATCCGAATGCAACGCAGTCAGTTCAGGCTCAGAGCTCAGCCTCAGATGTGTTGTTATAATACAGTTTGATTACATTTTAACTTGGAGGCAAACACAGATAGGTGTTGAATTAAAGGCATGAAATGGTCAACATTTAACAGGAGTATGTGCATTTATAAATCTACCTGGCATGAAAAATTGAAATTACTTCTAAACAACCTAAATGAATGTAGTTTTAACTTTTATGTGCTAAAAACTTCGTAAGTTCATGTGAAATTTTCAAATAAGGAACGATTGTATTTTGTATCACATATCTTCCGAGTTCATTTACAACAAGCAGCACTAAAAGAAGGCAGAAGGAAAAGCTTCACAGTCTGTCTTGCATCCGCTACTGGAGTTGGAACAAGAATTTCCATGCTGGAACTGAAGGGAAGAGTGTCGGTTCACAAGCAAGCACCAACACCCTTGGCACTAAGGACCAGAAATTTGCTACTTTAGCTTTGCAGTGATTTCTATGAAATGTCATTTGCTTTTTGAACTGGGTCATACTAAGGAAATCCCGGCTAAGAGTCTTTGCCTTTTCCAAGAAATAGAGGATTATCATCTGCCATAATTACAAAGAAATATTCCATTTTTGTTTTCTCTTAGTCACATTATTTACTGGCTGCCTCAGAGTGAGGAGCACAGACATTAAGTGAAGTAACAAGCCACAGCACCTCCTCTACATCATAGATTAGCAATCAGGGCTGCCGAGGGGTTAGCTAGACCTTCGCTCCAACTGGCAAGAGTCATCATCCTACCTGAATATGGTCAAAGCTTTCCTAGGACATGACTTCTGCTTCAAGGCTGCTATGACAGACACGTTGGATCTGCTCCCCCCATGTCTGCATAGGAGGGTAACACCTAACTCAGCCTGGAAAGCCAAGAGGACTGAGAATGAGAAACAGGGATTTATTTATTTATTTATTTTTTAAACAACCGAGTCTCCCAATCCCAAAGTTTACCTAACACTTTTAAAGTCCCAAGGCAAGTAGTTTTGTTAGCCTGTATTTACGTAAGGCTTAGATGATTTCCCAGACTGTAGGTGTGTAAACCACCTCTGCATTCACGACCAATACAGCTTCCAGAAGCTCGTGTTGACGTATCCTTTGTAGCAGATCCACAGTGTGTCCTGAAAGATTTTAGCAGAAGAGTTTTCACATGGATGTTTTCTCTCTCCACCTCCCCTTTACTTATTGGAAAGGTGGCTCTCCAAAACCTTATTATTTGTTACTAGGTTGTTTGTGCTTGTCAGAAAGCTGTTGGCCCTGGACCAGAGCCCAGCCTCACCCGTGGCTGAGCATCAGAGGAGCATAACAAGATAGGAACTACTTGTTGTCTAAAGGATATTGGGAAGTAATGCAGCAAGGAACAGCGGTCCCTGGGGCAGGCTTGGCACACCGGACCTCAAGGAGAACGCTCTTGAAATGAGCCTGCCAGGAGCTGGGACAATACCATTGCCCCCCCACATAGGGAGAGCCTGGAGCAATAAATCTGGATGGTGGGAATAGATGAAAAGCCCATGAAGTGGAAGAAGCAGATAGGAGATTCTGAGAAGGGAGAGCTCAAAGCAGAACCCAGCTAAGAGCTTCTGTGGCAGCGCGGCAGGCCAGCAGTGGGGCTGGTGCCTGGCTCAGGAGGGCTGCAGCACTCCTGCACTTCTACTCACACGAAGGATTTTTCACTCCTGCCAAAATAATTCCAACTCCAGCTTCTTCCAGGCAGTCACATTATTGAAATGCTGCACTTTGCTCTCGCTAAGAGCCTAGAAAACAAACTCATCTGGTAAAAAGTGCAAGCACAGAGTTCCACCTTTCCAAGACACGGCACCTCGTTATCGAAGGGCTTTGCTCCTGTCTCGAGTCAGGATGTCACAGGTTAACATTTGCCATGCAGTTTTTATGTCTGTGCAGGGTTCCTCTACAGAAGAAAAAGGTCCTTGTAGGAAAAGTGACACAGTTTGGACTCTTCAGTGAATAAATTAGCATTACTTCTCCATCTCCCCCCTTTCCTTTAGGAGGTTAGCACAACTGCAGCCCTTTGGTAACAAGTACCATGTTGGTGTTCTCCAAATAAACCTGAATTCCAGAGAAGCTCCTAAGAGCTCCTTTCCTCAGTAAAGGTTTACTGTCACAGGTAAAGCAAACCAAGAAAAAGAAATTTACAAGTGTTTGATTTTTCTGTCCAGTCACCTTTTTTTGGTAAAAGAGAGCAAAGAAACTTGCATACCCCTCACTATGAATTTTCAGCTCTGTTTGCTTTGACTTCTTGTAGCTAAGCCAAGGAATGAAAAAAATATTAAAACCCAAAAAACAACAACAAAAAAAACAACTCAAACCAACCCATGTCTGAAAATTTCCACTAATGAATTCCAGACTTCTGGACTGCAAAACTATCTGCTTTCTCCCAAGTCATGTTGTCAACAACTGAGCACAGCTGTATGAAGGGCAAGAAAATATTATACAGTTACTTGTGTTTCTACACCCCTGAATTTGCAGGCTTATTGAAGTACAGTAGAGAAAGCCAATAGGTTCAATGCAAAGCTTTATGATTACCTTTACCTTTGCAAAAAACAGCGATATTACCCTGATCACATTGGGCAGACAGGTTATACAGGTGTCCCATCTTCAGTGTTTTTGCAAAATCTTATAATAAAGAGCCAGTGGGTGTCAAAGCACGCTACCACGGCTTTTATCATCCAACCTGGGAGGCAGGAGCTGGGATGCTGTACACAATGATGTTAAATAGCTCAGAGTTTCTGCTGTTGCACCTGGGCAGCGGGAGCTCTCAAGGAGACAGTATGCATGTAAACAAGAAGAGGGTCCATTGACTTATGGTGTCTCCAAACAAAGTCATTGCATTACCACTGCAAAAAACTGGACAAATCCCTTTGTTCAGCTCTGAGGCTGTCAGGGACACCCATCTACAAGTGGGTGTCTAATGATGTGTGTGCATTGTAAGGGCAATAGCTTGGTTTGCTACCTGGATATGCTGCTGACACTATGGAGCATCCTCTGCAAGAGCAGCAACCATCACCCCCCAGTTAGACCGATCTGATGCAAAGGACCCGGTTAAAGCATGAGCACTAAACTCCTTCCTCTTGAAAAATAGTATAGGATCTTCAGTGACTTCAAGAGGGTCAGGATGACCTCTCTATGCCTTACCTGCAGAGAACAGCTCCAGCAGCACAGAGTTTCTGGTCACATGTTAGGGGTTGTTTCAAAGCAAGGACATCATCACTGAGACTTAGCAGCAAAGGCACCAGCCTGAGCCAGCTTCTGCCAGCCTCCGCACCGCAAATCATACCAGGCCGCCTGATGCTTTTCTTGAACAGGACAGAGGTTTTATCTTTTGTCTCTGAAAGGTGGTTTCTAAGTAAACGTTCTTCAGACACATACAGTTGAAGTGATTGCTTCTTACCCTCAGCCCAGTAAGCACATCCTTATCGACTGCAGAGGCAAATATTGCAAGGCAAATAGTTTCAGCTACATCTAATTCTGGTTTCTTTGAGACCCCTATGCTTAAGTGCAACTACTTCTTTTAGAAGTCCTAGATGCATTTAAAACCTTTAAAGAAAGAGAAACCAATTAATCAACAGAATTAATATAGCAATTTTAATGCACTAGTAAGAGGGGAAGGCGAGCTGATACTGTAGAAGGCTTCCTGCATGCTGCTCTTTTCTCTGGGAAAACCCCTAGAACATTTTTAACTTTCAAGTTTCCCCACTTCCTTTCTTACAGCCTTTCTTTTAATAAGGCACAGGGCAAATAGAGGCTTTGAGATAGACATTTAGAAACTAAACCCACATATTTAACATAGAGCCTGTCAAACATTTCAACTCAGAAATACCCAGCAACATATAGATAGCTTGTGCTTCAATTGTTATGGCCTACCTGAATATATTTTTTCCCAGATAGACTAGGAAAAAGCACAACCCAGAAGAGAGCACATCTTTCCACCTAGGGAAAGAGCTCCTATAAACTTTCATGAACAGGAATAAATACTATTTCAATTATTTTACTGACTAATAAAATCCAAAATCCAGTTCTCGTCTTCCTTTCCTACTCTGTTGATGGTGTAAACCATAACTTATTAATTGCCTTAAACCTGGTAGGTCCCTATTTGGCCACTAATACTAAACCAACATAAGTTTCCTCCTTAGCCTTTAAATTGATAGATCCAAATGTAAAAAATAAAATAATTTAAAAAAATCATTTCTCCTTCATAAGCATAACCAGACAGACAGATTTTGGGGGGTAGTAAAGACTACAGCCCTTAAATATAGCCAAGGGTCACCCACAAGTAAGAGAGGTTCAGGCACACAACAGAGTAATTTACCTGATCTACACCAGCTGAGTTAATTCACAGGTGGTGACTATAAGCTTTTCAAGGAAAAATCCCCAATACACAGCTGCTTTGGGAACCTGAGTTCCATTTTCCATAGAGATGGCTTAAGGAGTTAGGATGACATCTGAGCGTTCAGAAGCATGAATTACATATGCGAATGTTGCAACCATTAGGCTCTTCTGAAAGTCACTCTTCTGTAAACTGGCTTAAAATTGAGTAGCTTTCATGGAAACATTCAAGACAAGCCGCGGTGTATGTTGCACATTACTGCACCAACTACCTGGTTTTGCCTTATAGCTAGTGGGACCTGGACCCCAGGGTTATCCTATGTATCATCTCTTGAGTTAAAATAGGCGAGAATGAAGCTGGAGCCTATTTCTTCCTTTCTTGTTCAGACCTGTGGTTTCTTGGATTTTACTGCTTCTTATCAGCTCCGGGCCAGGTGCTTACTTACTTTACTCAAGCCTAACTACTGGCCTCAGGGAATCCGTTCCCACCAATAATTTGCATCCAGTACCTGTGTGTCTGCTTACACTCATATCTGTCCATTTGCATTGGATATGCAATCAGCTGCTAGGAAGGTTCCTAAGAAAGGAAGTATTTATTGCTAGAAGTTTCAGCAATCAGCTGCTAGGAAAATTCCTAAGAAAGGAAGTCTTGCTAGAATTTTCAGAGCGCAGAAGTATAATGTTGGGGGGCAGTACATACACTTTGTAATTGGGGCAAGGGCTGTTTTTTATAGGCTGTGATCTCAGATCTGTGCACATGGGTTTTAATAAGCGGAGATGTATGCAGGACAGATTATTCACATCACTTACAATTCAGCGTTTGTATTTGGTTTTAACAGGGCAAAGCATCTGCAGAGGAGAGAAATAAATCAATGAATAAAAACTGTTATTCCTGCTTACAGGGTAAAGGACTTGCCAAAAGTCCCAAAGAAAGCCAGAGGCAGTGTGTGATACTGAGGATGGAGCCCCTGTAGTGTCTGTCCCAACCACAAGCCCATATCTCACCTCTCAGCTCACACTTGAAAACAAAAGGTGATGGAATATTTCCCTTTTCCATATAAGAGGTCTCCCAGATAATCTAGACAGGTAGGACCTGCCCTTTGCAAATTTAGCTTCTGAAGACTCTAACTCATTTTACCTTGTAGTTCTTTCTTATTACTGTGTTACTCAGTGCTTTAGAAACCATATCCAAGAAGAGATAGAATGCTTTTGTTGCAGCCAAAAAAAAAAAAAGAAAAAAAAAGGGGGGGGAGATTCCAGTACCCTTCTCCCTTTTCCTGCTCTTGCTGTCATGTGATGCACATTGCTACTGAAACCATACCAAAATGCAATAAAAACTTTTCCTTCTTTGGTAACCTCTTGCAACAGAAAAAACTAAGAAGTACCCCCTGAGTAAGCTACATCCAGTTCTTGTACCCCTTTTATTAAAGGACAACCTCTAATAAATAGCTTTTAGTGACAACTTAGAGGAGGTTTCAGTAATGACTCTCTTTTATCGGATCTGAGTTCAGTTCACTGAGCAGAAAATTAAAAGGCATGTCTGCAAAATTAATAGGAAATACATTTCTGGCATGCAAAAATACAATTCCTTTCTACCAAATTTGGCTTAGATTTAACAAAGCATGTTCCACAGATGGAGTTTCTTTCAAAAAAAGAATTATCCATCCTAAGTTAATTAAGCTTTAATGTGCCAGTAGGCAGTAAGATACAAAATAAAACTATCCACCAATATTAGTTATATTTTCCCTTTTCTGTTGATGCATTGCTTGCCAGTTGATTGCGTCTTATATGGACATCATTGTTAGAGTAATAATACTATAAGGCAAAGTTCAGCCTATGAGTTTCTGAAAATGTTCATTTGCACTATTTGCAGTACAATATTTGGGGCAAATGGATTCTATGGAATGAATTTTAAAGTGTTAGAATACAGAAACAATGAATTAGAATATGCTTTTTCCCTATGCGAATTTTCTGATGAAATATTGTTTGTACCGCTTTGAGGGACATAAACTTTTCCAGAAATCAATGTTCATCCATTCCAGTAGTCAGCCAGTTAATGGTCTTTCTTGTGCTGATAGCAACGGAGTGAATTAATCTTTTCAGTTTGATAAGATTTTGTTGCATTCATTCAGCTTTAGCCTTATGTGTATGGAAATAGTTAGGTTCCTCTGCTTTCCATATTTTGATTCAAGAAAAGAAAGAAGCTGGTCTTTTGATCCTGTACTGCTCAAAATGAGACTAAACCCACAGAATATTTTGCCAGATCTTTTGTGGTAAAGCAGTATCCTCACTGTTTGCAACAAGCCTTTCTGCTTCCTTCCACAAAATGAGACATCAGAAGAATGCTGTTGGGAGGGGAAGCTAACAGAAGGAAGGTGTCTTCCATGGAAATTATTTCCTTCTTCCAACTTCATTTAGATATCTAAAAAGCTTCCAAGTAAATGGCTTAGCACATGCATTATATTCCCCAGCACCCCCGCTGTTAGCAGCTGGATGCAGCGTGTCAGCAGTCACTCTTGTAGGAAATATAACAGCAATTTGCAATAATAAAGTATCCATGGACGTAGACTAGGAGCCTCATTTTACACATAACCTGCTCCCAACTTACCTTTGAAGCACAACCCCACTAGCCAAGATGTGAAGCTCACGGTCTTCAAACTGCTCAGAACAGGCTCTGAGCAGCAGATTTCCTGACCTTCAGGAAGTGCTATGAAAGCAGAACATACCCCTTCACGGACATGAAATACTTATCAAGCCTGCTTTCTACTTAGAGGTGTCTCCAAGGTGAGCCCTAGATCTAAGCTTGTGGCGTTTTCCTGTAGCTCTAAAGCACCAGTTAGACTGGGGAAGATCGTTCAGGGTTTTAATGGGCTTCAGCAGATCCTATTTCAACCTCATGCTTCACCACTGAATTTTTTATATGCATGTAGGTACGTCACTTAAATCCAGATCATTAAAAATACCTGGGTACCACTTTGCTTGGTATCATAATGCCTTGTGCCTAGACAACTTGGCAATTCAGGTCTGGAGCCTCCAAAAGCAATTCAGCAGCACTTCCAGCCCTCAGTAGCTGTGCTTTCAAATTATACGTGGGAAGAGAGCAGAGGGAAGGATGTCCTTAGGGAACTGGGAAATAAACCCACTGAAACATGAAAGCTACCCAAGAATGACCTGATATGAAAGATGTTCAGATGATAAAGCAGATTCCCAATACATCTGCCTGACCTGAGGTGTGTATCTGACACAAGGAAGAGGCATTTCCCTCTGCCAGAAGAGCTGTGCACCCTCTCCCAGACACTTGTACGTGCGTACTGTAATCCACCCCCTCCCAGCCAAACCCATCTCATGCTCATGCCCTCCTGGGGTGCCCCCAGTGTGCCTCCAGCTCTTCCTTGTGTGGGTGCTCTGTGTTATCCCTTCTTGGTGTAGGGTTCAACTTTCTGGTCCCCGCCAGTGACTATTTCCCTGACACACACTGCATGAGCCATACGAGTTCCGATAATGAGGATCTGTCTGCACAAAATGTGTTGGGCTTTTTTCTACTCTTACTAGAAGTTACTTCAGCTCTAAAGCAAGGCTGAGTTAATCTGTTCCTTGCAAAATCATCTAAATATTAAATTTATGTCCTTAAACTCTTTTTGAAGTCTTTTGATGAAATCTAGTTTGGAAAACACTTCACATGACTATGCCAATAACTTCTCTAAACATTCTCTCTAGTGAAAGACTGACAGAAAAAATTTAATTCCTTCTTAACTACTCACCCTGCTGTCTGCCTCTCCCCTTGTGCGCAGAAACAGAGTCAATGATGGGATCGTGTGTCTTAGTGACACATACGAGTGAGCTAATGCAAGAAGACGTTGTAGTCAAGATGGGAAATGACCTGTTGAAGTCGTAGGATCAGGTCTTGCACCATTGGGAATTACATCTCATAATTTTCTGCAATAAATACAGGCTCAAGAGTGGAGTCAGCTAAGCAAGAGGTAGGGAAAAGATGACCTATAGAAAGTCCAAACCATCTTCTAGCTAACTATTTTACATTAAAATTGACAGTTTTGAACTGATGAGTAGGATTGACCAGATGGAAAGATAAGTACGCAGCTACCAAAGACTTGTAGAAGAACCACAGAAATATGCAGTATCCCATGCGCGTTTGCTGGAAAATTACTTGTAGTTGCGTTGCTGAATTGCCTATAGATCCTAAGGGCAGAACCCAGCTGATTACACAGAGAGGATGAACTGTCTGGTGGCATCTTCCTGACTTTTACTGGCCATGACTAGGTTGGCTTTTTGCTGTGTACAACTATACTTTGGGGAACCTGGCTCATCTTCTGAGTCCTCCTTTTACCGGTTTGTAAACCTGTATAAACAGAAAAAACTCTAAGTGTAGCTGGGCTAAACTAGCAGCATAGGTTGAGCCTTGTATTTGAAGGAAGGGTCTGCAAGGAAAAGCATTGAATAGCACAATTTGGGAAAGAGCTAAAGCTGAACATTGTGTTTTGTTCTGGGTGTTCCCAACGAAGACCAACAGTAGAAGACTTGCGTGTATTGTTTCTATCATCTCAGTAGGGAACAATGGGAAGATTTAGGATTCTGTAGCAGAAATAGGACCTGGAATATAGCTAAAGAGGTGAATTCAAGTATCACCATTTTTAAATGCTCAGCTTGAATCGCTATCCAGAAGAGAACACCTCTGTAACATACGGTCTTCCATTGTAACTCCAACTCTCTGAGATCATCACTGCCTTTGCAGAAAAAGGTCTTTAAGATAACGATGAGGATCGGCTTTTTAAACAAGATAGCAGACAATAGCGCTAGGTCTGAAAAGCTTCTCATACAGACAGCAGGTTTACAGCAGGGTAAACCATACCAGAAACTAGTTGTAGCAGATGACAGCCTCACTGACATTATACATAGAGCTAGATTTTGGGGTGGGAGATCCTGCATTATGCCAGCTCAACAGTTGTTTTTTTAACCTGACACTGCAGGTTACACAGCAGTTTTGACCCTCATAAAAATAATTTTCTTCTTGATCTTCGCTGTTCGACTGAGTCAGTCTTAAACTTTCCCAGCAGGGGAAACAGGATGCGATAGTAGGTTCTGCTTTCTGTACAAATCCAGACTTGCACATTAGCTAAACCATATTTGCTTCGGGGGAAGAATTGTTGATTATTTTTTTTCTTCTTTCCCATCTGTTTTTTCTTTTCTCTGGGGCATCCATCCTAACATCTAATCCTAACACTCTAAGCAACAACATCAGTGCATGCATGACGCCACTATGAGGTAGGGTATTTATCAGGAACATCAGCATGAGCCAGAACTTTAGCCTCCAAGCAAAGTTACTCAGTGGCCATCCGAATCTTTACACTGAATGTTTTCTTTTTCAACTTCCACCAAAGGGTGTTTGTTTTTATCCACTCCTTTTATTTCCTCGGTAGCAGCAGAGATGTTTTGAATAAAGCAAAGGTGATACTTCTGATTGTTTGGATTCTGTTCAAGGACAGATTTATATGTTTACCCTGGAAATGACTTATTGAATCATACTTGTGAGCAGCGCCAGGGAGCCCCCTCGCCTCCACCTCCCCCAGCCAGTCCTCAGGGCTCTGCCTCAATGTGGTTTTCATTACAAGCAGGAGCTGCTGCAACATTTTCTTCCTTACTACAGTATTTTTCATTAGGCAGCCAGGAGAATAACTAGGAAAATGAACCTCTGTTAAGGAAAAAAATGATTGGACCTATTGGGGGTCAAAGTGCTCTTAGTCTTACGTATTTGTAGTTGTGTTAAAGATGCGATGATGGATGGCGAGTGGAGCCTTATCCTATGTCTATAGTACAGCAATGTGATATAATGATTCACTGACAATGGACCTCTAGGACTCAGTTTGGATCTTTGGCATGCCCAGGTCATTGCCAGCAGTCCAAGCATATTTATTCCGTTTGGTTGCTTTGGTGGTGATCCTACCAAGGAACACTTCTGCTTGCCAGCTCACACCTCAGTGCTGCCCCATGCCAGGCTAACTGAGTGAAAATGATAACCTGCTTCTAGAAACATGAAGACGTTGAAGAAATTCCTCTTGATTTGGCTTTATTTTTTCATGCCTTCAATACAAGAGGGTTAATCAAATCCAAGGTATCTCTCTCATTTCTGTCATGTCACTATATTGCACTCTGGGGGAATACCAGAATGTAAACGTTACTCTGTTGCCTGGAGGAGAAGACAGAGATCCCATAGGTGAAGAAATAATTGTCACTTTTTGGTGACAAAAATATTCATCCCAGTAACTTGCCGAGTGACTGCTCCTTCTCAAAGCTTTTTTGCCAGCTTCATTCGTGTCACATTTCTCTTCCATGAGGGATTAGAGGCTAACTGCCTCCTCAGCAAACCATCCTTGTAGTTATATTACTTGCAAAAAAAGCTGTGACACCAACAGAGAGGTCAAGCTTGTGCACATCAGCCCCGTTCACCCCGGTTCCCACCTGTGCTTGGCACAACAGCAGCCATCCAAAGGAGACTGCCTGCTGCAGACCCCAGGGGCTGTGAACATTTCAGTGCTGTCTTTTGCCCATGGATGTGTCCTAATAAATCCCTGAAATAGTATCAAAGCTTGGAGGGATTTCTACCTCCACAGACCCTCAATATATATCAGTTTCAGAAGCTGATATATATCGAATTACTAGTGTTAGCATCATGGTAGAAGAGAAATTTAATGGAATGACAGAAAAATCTCCTGTTACCTTCTTATGGGGAGAAAAAGTGAAGGGCTCTAGGGCAGAACTGCTCTTTGACATGTTGAGTTACAGCCATAAGAGATTATCTAAAACATGCGCTGTTGATTTGCGTGACCCTGGAGGCAGACACATTGCACACAGCAACTTGGCTTGTGCATTTGCTTGTGCCTTTCTTCAGCTTTCGCCTTTTCTTTTCCATCTCTCACTCCTTCAGTATGAGTTAATTTAGAGGAAGCTTTACTGTGTGATATCCTGCTTTATATGATATTTATACTTTAATAAGGATGAGAGATGATGAGGCTGAGCAGTGAACAAGTCTGTCTGAACTTTTGAGGTTTCCATGAGAATTCCTGGTCCGGGGTTCAAGCACCCTCCCACCGCAGTCAGTCATGAAGTAGTCTTTGATGCATGAGACATGACAGAGTCACCTTTCCATAAAATGAGACATTCCCAAATTCATATATTTTTTCTTCTGATACTTCCTTTTCAGCTGTCCCTTTGCATGACATAACCCAGTTCTGTTGGTTTTTAAAGAAAACACAAAACCTAGCAGATATAATGACTTAGGATATTGAGCAAGAAACCATTTACCCAATTGTAACTACTTGAATCACTCTCCAGATGTGCCTAGAGCATCCCTACCATGTTATATGAAATTTTCTGGGGCAGAGAAGACCAGCTGCCACGTCTTACAGAAACAGCACCGCACAAGCTCTTCAGTCTAATAGCAAAGCTTGGAGCAGTGTGACATTTCTTGCATTGGGTGGGACGAATGACATTTCATTAATCATTGCTTGTTTTGGAGTTACATCACTGTCTATGAAATTGAAAAACAGGGTATGTTGTGTAGTTTCAATAGGTTTGACCATCAAATTACGCAATTCATCAGTAGCAGAGGAGTGGAACAGGCCACCCTCATGGGTTGTAACTCCCAGTGTGTTTTTTTGTCCTACCTAATGTCTTTTTCATCTGAAAGTGACTAAATCACACTGAAAATGACACAACTGAAAAATGGGTTCATTGACTTCAGCTTCACCACCGATGGTGTTGAATATGCAGTCTGTCCCAGCAAAAAGACTCCTGTTTCTCACATGTTAAAAATCAGACATAGAACTGCTAGAGTGAGGCTTGTTAAAGTTTCATAGTGGTGTTTTAAATAACTGACATTAGAGATTTATGAAACTTGCCATATTTGTGAATGGGAAATACACAACCAATGCTCTGCAAATTGCTGCACCTTTCAGCATTACAAGGCCAGACCGGCTGTTTTCAGTGGTGACCTTTGCCCACTCATATATTGCTCAAGTACAGTAAAATTAATACCAAAAGGATGGATGAATACTTTGAGGGATCCGAGCTATGCACTGCTGGGTACCCGGATCCAGCTGGCTGCCCTTTGCAGCAGGGGCTCTTCCTAGATGTGGGCTGTTGCGGAAGGAGCAATTCTGTATACACAGCAGAAGACAGGATCCTGCAGCAGATGCTGGAACTTTCTTGCCAACCCTTAGACCGGAAAGGCCAGCTGAGCACTTGGAGATTTGGCCAGTTCTTGTTCCTGTTGAAGTTAATAGATTTTGGCATCATTCTCAATGGGCAGTGTAATCAATCTTCTGGGGGGGCTTCTCCCACATGTGTGATTAAAGTCTCTGTACAAGCTCCTGAGTCAGTATTTCATAGGTCATTCCTTTAATTGAGTTTGGATTTTCAGACATACAAAATAAACATTGATTTCCTTTGTTAAATGGAGAGCTATAAAACGGGGTTGCATACTTTCATTATCAGGAAATAGTATAATACTCAAAAGTCAAAAACGTGCGGTTTAGTATGCTGTACATCTAACCCGATGAAAACATCCCATTATTGGTATCAGAAAAAGTCTTTGCACAATAGTATTAATTTACATATGTATTTACATTCATACATGAAGCAAGATGTGGCTAGCCCATAAAAATTTAGAGAATGATAAAGCAGGAGAAACAATATATGAAATGATAATCTTCTCCATCTACAATATTCAACTACATCTGTGTTGGATCAGAGTTTGGCTGATGAGGATGAACTTTCAGAATATGTTGTTCGCATTTTTGGTTCTTTGGGGAATTGGGGAGCTTTTCCTCTGAATTTTCATAAGCTCTTCTTTTTATGTTGCAAAGCATTTACAGAGCAACTCAGCAATTACAGAGTTATAATGTGGTAGATACTTAGTCAGGAAAAAATGCTATACGGCATTTTCACATATTTGTAAACTTCATGTGCCCGCAAAGATGTGGGCAGAAAGCTCCTCAGTGCATAACCGTTAGACGGCTGGGAGGCAGATGCCCTCTGATTTCCAAAGTGGACGAAGTCAAGATATTAGAGCCCGATATGCCACTGCAGCAGCCAAAATCATTAGGGAATAGTTCCAACCCTAAGACTCCAATATCCAAACACAGGCAGTCTGAGACTCTACTGTCACACCAGGAATGAAGCTTGGCACTCCCTGCTGTAGCTTTTAGCAGAAATGTCTATCACAAGGTGAGGGCTGAAATAATTAAAGAAAATATAAAAGCCGAGAGGACAAATAGCTGGCTACATTTTGAGATTTTAAGACCCATGACTCAGAATAAATCTTCTGTTATATAGTGCTTCATAATGAATTTCTGTACAGTTTGGTCCTTATCCCACTTGGAAGAGCTATCATTTACTAGGCGCAGTGTCACAGAGCTCATTCAGGGGCATTTGTTTTCCATCGACATGACTTGATGGCCAACAGCTGACCACGTCCTCTCAAACCTCTCAGAGAGGTCCTGTAACTGAGAGATGGGCAATTTCTGTGCGCTCAAGGGCCCACTTCGTTTCTAGTCACATATTCACATGGCAGTTCATGTAACCTAATAACCCCTGCCCAAATCTGCAGCAGGCAACGCTCCCAGGGGCCAAATTTAAAAGCCATGGGCTTTTTAATTCCAGATCTAGCTCCTTCTCCTAAACTATAACTATATGGTTGATTAGAAAGCTGGATTTTAGTAATTGGGGTAGTGCACTGAAGGCTGTATCTAGGAGACCTCACTTTGTATGGTGTAATCAGCCTGTGGTAAGCACAGGCTCACAGGAGTGGTGCTGGAAGTACCACACTGCAGTGCCACTAGTGACAGCGTTAGAGTGGGTTAATCCATAAATGTTTTTATAATCCAGAAATGAATCTGGATCTGATTGTGTAGCCCAGGTAATGCTGTCTGCCTTGTTATTTTTGCCCTCTTCTTAATTCCTTTGTTGCTGTGGGAGGTCTTGCTGGGATGTTCCTGATTTCGAGAGCAGTGCAGTGCATCATTTCCCTTCTAAACCAGATTTGCTTTCTCTGTTGTGGTAAGCAGTGAGGCATTATAGTGGTTCACATTTGTTTAGGTTCATGGAAATATTTTTGATGATAACTACTTACACATCCCCTTTTTGTAGCAGCTGTTTTTTCTGTAACTTGCATGTGGCATGTTTTTGAGGCCAGGAGATAACAGATTTGTTGCTGCATGTAGACATAATGTACGATGTCAAGATTGATACGCAGTGAAAATCTGCATCCCTTCAGAATGCACCAGGGTTTATTTATTTTCTCAGTTTAAATATCCCTCAGTGATCGCTTGCTGGCTGGAGTTTGGCACAAATTCTGTGTGGCAGGATCAAGGGAGCTGATAGCTCAGGAGTGTTTGAATCACTAAGTCAATTTAGGGGTTAAGAGGGGAATTTTATCCCTACAACTTGTGCTTTTTTAAGGCAGTAAAGTAAAAGATTGTAATAGGCTGCTCTTTGGTTTCTTATGACAGTTGGAATGTTTAGTTTTAGCTAATCTATCCTGGTAAACTGCAGCACGGTTCTGCCCATAAAGCAGGGGGTTGGGTATACTCATGGCAAAGCTGCAGGATGACCAGCCAGATTCAGACCTCACTGCAGAACTGCCTTGCCCTACACCTCTGAAAAAGGGTGACATTCAACCCTGACACCTGGGCATCCCTGCTGTCATTAGCCATACGAGGCTGTACATGAGACCAGTATACAAGAGGCCACATGAGCAAACCTTGGTTTGTATCTACAGAGAAAGAGCTGCCTGGGTTTCCTCGTGCTGGTCACCCTCCATGGGCCAGCACGCTGCGCTCCAGGTGACTTGCTTAACAGGATGTCCAAAGTGACTGGCACAGAAAGCAGCAGGCAAGAGAGACAGAAGACATTCCCATGTAACTTACACTATTTGACCCACTTGGATATCCGGGCTGGCAAAACTGCACAGAGCGCTCGAAGTCCTGCCTTGAACCCAGTGTAGTTCCTGGGGGCTTGGATCTGAATCTCTCCATCTCTTTGGCACAAGGCAGCTCTGACCAGGGACAGGCAGATCAAGTCCCTTCCACACCCCAAGGCTCATCATACACGGGCAGAGCCTCCTGCTGCTTTTTTTAGTGTTTTGAAATAAGAGCATTTATGTGTTTCATTGCAGAAGTCTTCCTTGCTCTCTGCCAGCTGGCACCAACACACACACACACACACACACACCCCGGCTTGGCAGCTCATGAGAGAGGGGAAGGAAAGGTGACCAGAAAGTACCAAAAAGGCAGAAATCATGGATTTTAGGGGACGGTCTCCTTCACTAGATCTACAGTTCCATTTACCTTGTCAAGTCTCAAAGTCTTCCAAGTGTCATTCATTAAAAGGAAACCTCAAAGGAGAAACACAGCTTTACTTTTTTAGCTTGTCCCACATGTAAGAAAATGGAGGATTTTCTTTTAATTTAACAACCCGAAGCATTTTCATTTTGCTCCAAACCTAATTTCCTGATGTTTTATCTAACTTCTGGAAGACGAAGGTATCTATCTCCTTCAAATCTCTCCTTTAACTTTAATCACTGCATTTTCATACATGGAATAACTATCAGAGCACCTGAGCGTGCCTGAAGTCTTGTTCCATATTCAGATGTAGAAAACCAGGGTAAATCTATATTGCAAGTTATCAAAGGTAACACCAGTTACACTGATGGTTTCTTTCCTTGATACATGATTTTCTAAACAACAGGAATGTGATAAGTCTCAGCTACCAAGACTTCAGTAAAGCCTTTGGTAGGTATCACCAGAAAAATCAAATAATCGGAGGAAATGGGTATTAATAAGGAAGTGATGATTAAGTAATTTCCCCATCTAAAGAGCAAACACCAATTTTGCACTGAAAAGGGAAATACCGAATCAGCAGTAAAAAGAGGAACTACTGGCTGCCCACGTCACACGGGGTGTTCCTCAGAGACAGATTTTGAGAAACGACATCTTCAGTCAAAATGACTCAGAATGGACACCGATTGCTTTCTATAAATACTTGGACAATTTGATAATGAATGTCTGTGAGAGAGAAGAGCTATCTAAGAGCAATTTTGGCAGGGGAACAGGTGAGGTTCACTGACCACAGAGCAGTTCAGGCTGGGAATTAGGGGTTTTCTCACCACCTGAGCAGTGCGGTTCTGGAATAGCTTCTGACAGGCAAAATCCCAAATAATGGCACCACATACTGTGGCATTACCCTGGAGGGGGCTGTGCCGTAGGGTGAATTATTTACTCCCAGATTTATGCCACTGTAAACCCTTGCAGCATGTGCCACAAAGGTGGCAGCTGTTGTTTGGTCCTGCAGGTATCACAGACTGAACCATAGCAGGGTGATGCCCCAGCTCCTCTCCCAGTGCCCTGTTGTGTGTGCTGGCCTCCAGGCATGGCCACTGAACCCACCCTTTGGCCCCTGCCTCCTGCAGCACAGAAGCATCATGCTGCAGCCTCCAAAAACCTCAGAGAGAAACTTCTTTCTCAGAGCAAAACTGAGCTCAGCAATGCCAAAGGGGCAAAAATCCTCCTCTGCTCCTGGCACTCTGGAGGCAGCAGAGGGCTGGCATGGCCCTCAGGGTAACCAAGAGCAGTCCCAGAGCTGCTTCATGAGGATCTGCAGACAGCACCCCACCATCTGCCCTTCCTACCTTCTTCCTCCCTCTGCTCCCCATCTTTCTTCCTGGTGTGTATTCACCCAAGGGGATGAGGCGGCAAACAGCACAGGGATGACGCCTATGATGGAGATAGATGTGGGATTCTGGAGGGGTTCTTTTCAGCCTCTTTTGTGGTCCTTTCACTACTATATGAGTGGTGCCAAGACATGAAATGTGGCTGCCGATCCTTTCCTGGCGGTGTGGAGGTAGGGGCAGTCCTCTCCCAAGCTGGCTTTTTGTGGGTGCGGTATGGCTGGGAATGGCGGGTGCTGTTCAAAAGGGCAGGAGGAGGGAGATTTCCCCAGCTTCTGCACAAAAGGGTCACAATTTGACCCTTAAAACTGAAGAATGTGAAGTCAGCTTGTGAGGATTAGAGATGTTGGGATTTAGATTTTTTTTGAGTTTGCTCTGCGCTTTAAAAATCCACAAGCATGGAGGAAAAAAATGAACCCATGCAGTCTGGAGCTCTTTTGGCTTCCAGCTCAGCTCAGGATGACTGTGGCACAATCGATTCCAGATGCCGAATTTCCGGCAGTGGCTCGCACACACACACACACACACACACACGATTCCTCAGCTCCGCGGGCTCAGACATAACCCCAGACTACTACAGACGGCGGAGAGACTGGCAGCATGAGAAAGAGAGACATTACAAACTCCCAAACTCATTCCCCCTGGACCTGACTAGTGCACAGGGTAGTAAATATTTTGAGTATTTTTAGGAGTGAATTAGCGGGATGATGTCCCCTGCCTCTGGTAGCCATGGAGGAGCCCAGCACATTGCGCCAGGAGCACCAGTTCACAGATTTTGGAGCAACATCATTTCTAGCCCCATGGGGTGGCAAACAGCATCAGGATCAGGCCTCCAGAGATGTAGCTCGGTGATAAAAGTGACTGGTTAACCTGTCGCTGGTTGTAGGCAGAAAATTAATGCTCTGATTCAAATTATAAATATTCCAGAGAGAGCTAATGATGATTAATCTGTTGTTACAGAGTTAGTCTTTTATGACTCGTTATTTATTGCTGGTATGACTGTACTCACTCGTGACACCTGTTCCTCATGGAAACATCTATCACCTATTAAATCTTTGTAAGTAATTTAGTAGGGTAACCATCATGTATAAATAATACTTATGTCGCCTTTTAATATGATGAATGACACTAGGGATCAATTGACAGTGCATAACCAAAATTCACAGGATCAAAACCCCCAGATCCATTTTACAGCTTGCATTTTGTAAGGCTGCTGCCCAGTATCAGTAACAAGAAGCAATTAAACTGTAGCATCTCTCTGGCACGATGCGGGAGACCGTCTCCACTCCTCCCATGCAACACAAATCAGAGCCTCTGCTGCAGACAATAGACTCCAGGAATACCCACAGGCAAAGGCTCTAGTGGGACTCAGCACAAGGTCAGAGGAAAGCTAATTTTATTAAGAATTTTTATTATGAAGATATAAACTTGCAATAAAATGTTTGCAACTGCTTTAGGCTGGGATTTTCCAGAAACTTAAGGGGCAATAGGTCCCCAGATCCCACCGAACTGGTACCCAACTCTTACAGGCTTCTCCAAACAGCCCAACCTTCGCTCTGACTCATACCCATTCCACTGCCATTATTTCTTCATAAGATTTTTTTAAGTTATTGTGCTCTTAATTTCCTGTTGCACAATCCTATAGTGATGCCAGCAAAATATATTAATTCAGATTTCTGCATTTGCATTTGAACATTTAAAGGATTTAAATTAATCACAGCTTCTCATTGGCTCAAGGCAAGCAAAGGTGTTGTATACCCGCTGCAGGTTAATATTCCTCCTGACTGTCATTTGCCAATGCCCAAGTTAAAAAAAAAGGCAACTGGATCTTTGCCAGACAGTAAATATTGGGGCAAACCCAAGCCTAGCACAGACAGGTGAACTCCATGAATCGCAGTGAAGACAGGCTGGCTGCGTTGTTGTTCAGCTTGATCCTAAGCGAGGAAGTGTAGTGACAACAGTAAGGCTGTACTCACTATGAGTAATGAACTCCCATAGCTCAGGTCTCTGACTAAAGGCTGCTTCACCAGCACTATCATTATTTCATCATGCATGAACCTTCCTTTTTTCAGCAAGAAACCATTTCTCTCAACAGATGTATAAAAGCAGGTTAAGTGGGCGTAAAACTGGGCACGAGCAAAAGATCTGTCAATGTAAGTATCGAGTTTGTAGGAAAGGCTTGGAGACACTCTGACATCAGGATTTACTTCTGACTTGACTGTGCCTCCAGAGCCTCTGTTATGCAAGATTTCTCTATAGAGTGCCCAGGAATGCGAAGGAAAAAAACTCCAATAGCTGCGAAGCATCTGGGCTGCCAGGAACATCTAATTGCCGAGTAATCCAAGTGCCTCCAGTGAGCCACACAGAACAAAGGTGGCTTGCCCAGATAAACCAGTGGGCCCATGGCCAAACTGGAGTAAGGATCCCAGCCCCCTGAGCCCCCACCAGCTGAATGTATCTCCAGTTAAAAGATTTCTGTGGGCAATATGGGTTTATCGAGTTCTTTGAGCAGATTTTTGCCCCTGGTTTATGCAGTCCACCCTCACCGGTTTGGCAATGGCATTTGGTCCTTTTAGTCTCATTTCCATTGCAGATTAACAAACATTTTAGAAAAGAGTCTGGTGTCAAGATGTTTGTTGGGGTTGGTGGTTTGGTCAGAAGGGAATAAGAGAAGTTAATTCTCCAGGGGTATATGTGTGTAGTCCTAATTCTTTCTTCTAACCATGTGTCCGGCCAGGCAAATCCACAAACATGCAAGATGGTAACAACTGCAGCCAACAGAATTTTTCTGATTATTTTTCTGTGCACAAGATCTAGTGCTTCTGTACCTCAGAGTCCATCCCAAGTGTGTTTAAGTTGGTGGAAAGACTCCCGCTGGCTGCAGCAGGCTCTGGGTCAGGGCCCTGGGACAAGAGGCAGAGCAGTGGCTCCATTTACTTTAGAAATTCCACCCATGAGTGCAACGCTTGTTGGAGGAGTCCCGTTCCCTCAAATGAAACAGCTCTCAGTGCTCTGGTCTGTTGTTCCAATCACTGCTCCAGCCAGTGACATTTTTGGACATAAATAATTACCTTTTGGACTCTGAGGGCACTGCTTTCCCTGCCAGCCACCTCCTGCCCCCTGCCCTCGTGTCTAGCACTGATCTACAGACCTTTTGTGAGCCTCAGGTGTGAAAAACAGGCCAGTTCCAAGGCCTGAAGTGGAAACTGGAAAACAAACCAAGCTAAATAAAATATCCAAGCCAGGCATTTTGTGCTTATATAGCAACGTGTGCCGCTATCCAGAAAGTCTGAAGCCTCTCCTAGACTCTATAGATGATGAGCATCTTTACTGATGATGGGAGTCATTCAGGTAATTTTCTGTTGCTGTGCCCAGCACTGAAGAATGTGGATCAAACACAAAAGAACCACTTGTTTCCCAACCTGTTCGATATTTACAACCTCTGTTTTCTTAGTGATGGTGCATATCTTTTTCTCCATTTTAGGACATGCCCTGGAATGGTGTGACTGCTGAGTCTCTGAAGAGGGAAAAGAGCTCTTCTTAGCTACCGCAGTTTGATAAAACCAGCATTTCTGGAAGCTATGAGTAAGTCCAAGATGGATATTTAGTATCTGTCCAGCTTACACCGTGCAGCATTCACTATAGATTGTCCAGGCAGCTCGGGGTGAGTCAGCTCTTGTACTGGAACCAGCTTGCTGCAGGGGACAAGGATGGGAGGGACTGATGGAGGGAGAGGTGGGGGCCATGACTCTGCCAAGGGATGGGGGAATGCATCCTGCACCAGCTGATGCTGCGGTACAGCTTGAAGTCCTCCTGCCCATCTCAGTAAACCAGCGGCTGTGTTACTGCCAAGCTCCAGGCAGCCTAATTTACGTTTCTTCGACACTGACATGATGATGCTGATCTCTGAAGTGTGCAGATGTAGCCTCGGACCTGAGACCTGCCTGCATTTAATCTGGCTGCATCCCAGGCAGGTGGCCTGGAGACCGCTTTGGGTTGCACTTGCCTTCAGCAAAGCAACAGGGAGGAAAGCCGATGGTGCTGGTGCCAGTTTGGGGAAGCTGATAAACCTGTGGATGGAAAGGAAGGGATGGCCTGGCCAGCCTGTTCAAGTCCAGGTGGCATCAGAGAACAGATACTGTCCCTATGTTTGGAGAAAGAAATGAAAAGAAGGGAAAAGCTGACTCCAGCAAAGCTAATGCCAAAACTTCCAGTGACTGCACTGCATTTCATAAAAATTTCACTGCATTTCATAAAGATTTCTCTTCAGTGCCTTACATCCACGGTTATTAAAAGCCAGGTGTACAGCTCATTTTGAATAAAATGTGGTGGATATTTAAAGTGATACAATTTGTTACATTTATAGTATTAATAAAGCTAAAGCCTATAAAAAGGAGGCATTTTGGGAAAATAAAATCCTTATGAAAGTTTAGTTAACCCAGGACAGATGTTTCTTCTCCTACTGACAGTCAGCAGTTCATAATAATGGAATTTGCTCCCTTTTTAATTAAAAAGGCTAGTGTTTGTGGAAAGGTGAATAAGAATAGACATTTGGCAAAGGATATTAAAGTATATTTTGAAAGAGGTCTGTTTTATTTCCACCCTCACAGCTGCTCATAAGTCTAAATCTCTGAACTGACTCTGCTGCTTTCGTAATTAAATACGATATATCCCCTTATCTTCTCACTCTGGAAATCACTCAGCGTTGAACGCTCCATTATGCAACTTCATCTGCTCACGGATGGGTGAACATGGGTAATACGGGCTGGTTTGCGCTGGATTCATTTCACTTGCTGGAAAGCAACTGGAAACAATTTTCTATTAGAGTGCTAAGCTTCGTCATTTGACATCAGGCAGAATCATGCGACTTTCCCTTCGAAACGTCACCCTGTGAACGCGACCGACGCTTTCTGGCTTCAGACTGAAAGGTCCTATTCACTGCCCCCTTCCCCGGCAAATCCGCCTCCAGGGGAAGGAGCCAGGGCAGAGCGCTCCTCACGGTGTGTGGTCACGTTTCTCAGGCGCTGGAGCAGAAGGAGCATCTCAGAAGTTTGAAAAAAGAGAGGCCAAGCCAGGCTCAGCCTGTGCGGGGGGAGAGGAGAGAACGGCGAGGAGTGCGAGGGTAAGAGCAGGAGATAAATCTCCCCAGGCCCTGTGAAGGGACTTGGCCATAACCGCTCAGCCGAGGGGGAGCCAGTCCCTTGCCACAGAAGACTTGGCCAGGGACTGCGAGCCTGAATTATTGGTTGGATGAAGGGAAGAGACACAGGCTGATGCGCCTCCCATCAAGTTTTCCTGGAGAGGAAAAAAATCTCTCCAGAAATCCGGCCCCAACCTTTCCCCGCACTGCTGCGCCCGCCGGGAGCACACTGGTCTCTTACCCAGGTCAGAAAGG
Source organism: Falco peregrinus (assembly GCF_023634155.1). Taxonomy (NCBI): domain Eukaryota; kingdom Metazoa; phylum Chordata; class Aves; order Falconiformes; family Falconidae; genus Falco; species Falco peregrinus. The sequence goes on along the minus strand of NC_073728.1, from coordinate 60,182,545 downwards.
ATTTTCTTTGGCACCCAAGACTGGATCATGTTAGGTTTTGCTTGTTTTTTCTTAGACTTAGGGTTGGCTAGAAAACAGCTTTAGCATTTAATAAAAAAATGGAGGATTCAAAATTTATTTTCTTTCAGCTTAGAAATGAAATTGAGACCCTGCAAGAAAATCAGCTCCCCCCAGCTCACCCTAATAAATCTGCCAGCCAACGTGAGCCCAGGGGTTTTGTTTTCTCACTTGGGCTTTTTAGCAAAAATCATACTCAAAAAATTCCCAATCTTTTTTCTTTTCTGGTGGTAGAGGGAAGAAGAGACTGGATGGGCGTTTTCAAACTTTTAAATACACTTGTCAAGAATTCAGAGGTCTGGAAGCGAACACACTTCCTTGGTGAGGGTCGGCTTTCACCCGAGCCGGGACCAGCTGCGACTGCAGTTAGAGGCAACAGATTGTGATAGAAATGCCCGTGACAGATGGCCTACATATATATATATATATGTATGTATACATACCAAGCCCTGTATTTTTCCACCTTTGCAAAGTGTTTTGTGACCCTCAGATGAATGCTGATGTTTTAAGAGCAAAATATTATTATTGCTTCATTGTGGCAGGAAAACAGCTTTCCATCTTGAGAGCTTTATTAACTAATGTGGAACAAAAATAATTTAAATGCCTGCTAGAAATGTGGAAATTGATTACATTCAATTTTGTTGAATTCCTAGGGGAAAAAAATATTTGTTTTTTTTAATAGCTTTTACATAAATGGACTGCCAACTGCAAAGAGCTGAGCTCCAGAGCAGGGGACTCGGCTCACAGTGGGAACCAGCCCAGGGCTGACTGCTAACACGGCTTTTACTCATTGCTTTTTTCCAGGTATGGCTGTCATCCAGGAAGATGATAAACTCCACCACCTTACAATTATATCGGCAAAAACAACTTGGAAAAATGCACCTGAAATTAAAGGGTACCGAAAAGACGGAAAGTGTGGTGAGTGTATTTTCAACACCTCCTTCTGTTGTTCTTCAAGGATAAAATACTCTCTTCTCTACAATTTATATGAAGTTAGAGCAAATCTGACAACTCCCAAAACTACTGGATGCCCTGTGTGTCCGCAGTCACTTTGGCTGGGATGTGCAGAACAGGGTCTGAGCCATTCTTCCCCCAGGCTTATCACTGGAGCTGGGCTAGCTCTCCAAAAAATGTTCTGTTTACACTTCAATCCTCAGCTGCGCATCAGAGAGCCTCTCGCCAGGTCTGGGGTGTTTCAGCAATTGCAGTCCATCAAATGCATTTAAGAATGCAAAAATAATAATTAAAAAAAAAAATTTTAAAAAAAGATAAGATAAAGAGAGCTGTGGCTGAGCTGCTGGGCTGGCAGTTGGGAGGCTGTGGTGCTGCCCTGGCACAGGCAGAGACCAGCCAGGCGGGTGGGGAAGCACTCCCCACTGCCCCACGTTCCCCTTCCACTCTTTGCTTTGTCTGTTTGGAGGCTGAAGCCCCTTGGGACAGCAGCATGTGTGCGAGGCTGTACACAGCACAGAGCACTAAGCAGCTACGCTCTCATATCGGGCTTTTAGGCACCAGTGAAATACCAACAAGGATAAATTGGCTTAGACAGCAACACCCCCCTCCTCTTCATCGCCACTAACAAATGCAACCCAAAACCTCCACAGCACCTTCCCAAACCCAAAAGTCCCCCTGAGCCACTCTGAGCCCTACGGGAGCTGGCTGGGGTAGGAGAGCTCTGCAGCTGCGCCAGGAAGGTCAAGGAATTCTGACATTTGTTCAAATAAAGGCTCAAATTCATTTGACTGCTGTGGTCTCTTATGGCTTCCCAAAATCGTATGTATGTGTGTGTGCATGCATGTCCATGAAAACGTGCTGGTAAAAAGCCATCTACATGCTTCTGTTGGTGTTGGCAGGAGGGTGTTTAGCACAAGTATTCTTCCTTGAGGGGCTGCTGTACTGCAGCCTGTGGAGAGCAAGGGATTGAGGCTGAGGAATTTAAAAGATACTTCTATTCATTTCTGAAAGAGGAAAGGAATTAGGATATGAAATGAAAGCTGAAGATAGGATTAGGGCAGATGGAAATAAAGGGTAGGCATGTTGAGTCAAGTGCCTTATTCCTAAAATCGTCTCCAACGTTTTTAAAACAAAGTTAATGAAAATTTTTCCAGCCATAATTCTCTTCAGATCTGTATTGGCTCCTCCCATGACTTGTAGCATGCCCTACGGCGGACTTTGTTATTTTTGAGAAATGTGAAGGCAAAGAGATATATGTGCATTAGGAGCACTAAACCTCAAACCTTTACAGGACTTTTCTTGTAGAAGAACCTCAGAACATCTGTTTAGTTTATCGCGTCCAATTGCCATGGAGATGTGAACACCCTGTGTTATTCACAGGAAGATGACATAGCTATTCTTCTGCAAAACAGAAATTGCTTTTTAAGTATTTCCAATCATAAATCAGGAAAACACCCAAAAATCCACGTTCCACCCATGACCCAAAATACCACACCCTATTCTGTCGATTTAAAATAAATGCCTATGATAACCTTAAGCTTGATTTAGACGTGTCCTGCACTGAGAGTGTCAGCAGGCCAGCTTGCCTTCAGACCACTGGTACTGCCACAGCCCTTCTCCGAGCGCAGCAGCAACGCTCATCCCAGCAGAAAGCATTTCTCTGCCTGAATTTCAGATACTGACTGTTCATGATGAATATGCCAGAGTGACCCGCCAGCCCGTGACTCTTCTTAGGCAGCCGGTCTGGGAGACAGTCAATGTGTTTTAAGGAAGAAGACCATTATGATTGCTGTCCAAGCAGAAAGCTGCTAATGGAACAACATACGTGCAGTTATGTGAGCCAGTCTCTAGGCTCTGCCCTGCATTAAATTAAACCAAATTAAATTAAATTAAATAAATCTGCCACTAACTGATTATGTTAGCAATAATGTCATGTTAAATACCAGAGGCCCTGGAATTTTAGCCCCAAAGTGCAGTCAGTGAGCAACCCCAGTGCAGACCTGCCTGTGCACTGCTGTCCTGTGGTTTCCCTTTCCTTTTCCATCCACCTACCAGCAACCCCTCTCTGCATTTTCCCTCTGCCCTGCTGGCAGAAATATGAGTTCCTCAGACACCTGTGTGTGCATCCAACACCAATAAACCTGGAAACCTTCTCCCCTGGACTTCTACTCATAGAAGCACGAGAGGTAAAAGAAGGAAAACTGACACACCACCATCAGCAAGTGACAGATCATAAATTCAGATCATAAACTATTGTCTTTGTCCTTTTGGGAGTGTAGCTGCTTTAAAATACATGTAGAATTGGCTAGAGACTGCAAGCTCCTCTGCAGAAACCTCATTTTTCCTGTTTCCTTTTGTACCCCACTCTCCATTGTCTCAGCATGAGTTATGTCCTCCTACTTGCATTATCTAAATAAGTGGATGTCCCGTCTTTATTTTAAAACAACAAAGCCAAGTATCACTCGGTATGTCACTGAGGCACGGCACTATGCTGGCTGAGGCATCGCCAGTGGTGGCTGCGCACAGGGCAGCACCTCGGGGAGCACCGACGTGCTGCTTGAAAGTGGCTTTGCGAGCTTTAGTGGGGGATGTATCGCTGCTGGGTCCCCGATCTATTTGGATTATTAGAATTCAGCTGTATTGGGAATTAATTCAATGCCTCCGGCTCTTGCAACATTACAAGGACAATTGCCAGGCACAAGGTTTTCTGTTATAAAACATAGCTTTAGTCTCATAATCCCAGCCTGATATTTCACCCTCCAGCTATTTCCCACATTTTATGATTAAAGTAGGCTTTCAATTAACTTGTCTTATGGATCAGATGCCACCTGCCGATACATATACAAACATAAAAAATGGAAGGTTACTCAGAGGCTAAAGAAAAATCCTGCACTTTATAGCCTGTTTAAATCCACCCAGCTTGATAGAGAGTGGAGCCTGTCGCTGATGGCTCTGGAGGAGGTTGTGTTTAGTCTTCCATGCATCCACCATTCAGCACATCTTCCCTAAGCGCTGGCACTGCTGACCTCTATCGTACTGTGGGACACAAAGGGGATCATCCTGTAGACAAGGACTTGTTCAATGGAAGAAGGCTACAAGCATCTATGATTATTCATTCTAAAAATATTTTAATAAATAACTTCAAATATCTTTCAGATCATTTTTCTGCAGAATCTCAGCAAGCATTGACCTTCTTGTGCTGTGCTCCTTTCCTGACCATGTGAGTGACCGAGAGGGAACTCCGCTCTCCTACACCTTCACACCATTGGAAAAGCAACCATTAAAATCTAAAGGGACTGGCTAATATTATGAGAATAAAACTAGACATTGCAGGAATTCCAGCCAATATGAAATGAAGTAGACTTATCTTGCTGCAGTTTCCCCTGGGGGAAGCACAGAGAGGTACGGTGGGGTTTGCACAGCATTAGCTCTACCTCTGGCAGCCTCGGCTGGGGGCATTGCCAGCTGAGCTCATCTGGGCCCTTGGCGGTGACGCAGAAGAAGAATTGCATAAATCTATGAGATAACTTGTCTATTCTTCTGGGAGGGAGAGCAAGAAGGTTTTAGAGGACTCTCAACATGCAACATAGTATTTTCTAGTGGAGTTCAATCAGCAGCTTACAAATTTTTAAGGTTCTATAGACTTATACTAAGTGGTCTGGAAGACATAGATGCAAATTTCTGTATTCCCTTTCACAATCTACGTATGTAAAATCTGTATAAGAGGCTGTGTTTCCACTAGAAAAATTTTAGGGGGTCACTATGTCAAAAAGGGTTGGAATCCATCGCTCTGTGCCTTAACTACAGGTTACTGCCACAATGCAAAGGAGCACTTGGCAGCTGGGCCAAGTGACCTGCCATGAAAAGCTGACCGCAGTCAAATGAGGGATCTGTGCACGAGGGAGCATTAAGGTCAACATCAACAGAGTTCTTAAAGTACAGAAATACCCTAATTACCCCAGAACTACCCTCACACACAAGGTTTCAAGCTGTTTATAACACAGCTGAGCCTTTATTCTTGTAATGCTCTGGCAGAGGCTGCAGGAGAGCATCAAGTAATTTGCCTTTAAGACAAACGTGTGGACGACCTTCACACCTTGGCTTTGCTTTCCATGATTCCCCACAAGCAGCAGGAAGAGAAGATGGGCTCTCAGGAGCAACGTGAAGGGGAGCTCAACTCTGCCGAGTCACTACTCCAGTCAGGCTGCTGGTGGTGCCGGCCACCCTGGGACATCTCCAGGGCCACTTGAGGACCCTCCACCCACTCGTGTCCACAGGGACCTGGGTGAGGCTTTTCCTCATGCAAAAATAGATTTGCAGGTGATGGGGGCTGCCTGGAAGCCTCCCGTGACATCGCGGGGTCCCTGCAGAGCTTTGCTTGCCTTAGTCCCAAGTTTAACCCAGCAAAATTTGGCCTTCTCAGCTCTCAAGGTTTTGTACAGAGGCAGGTTTGGTGCCTGCGTGCCCCTGCCCTGCCTTTGCGGGTACGTCAGGGTCTCGCATGACGTGGGTCAGGGAGGTGACGGCTGCCAGATAAGCTGGTTACTCATCTCAGGCTGGCTCACACTTGCCACTGCGTGCACGTGTACGCTTTGCTTATAAACAACGTCTTCAGGCCCAGCAGTTGCAATTAGGATCAAATCAGGATCCTGCTGTGCTAAGGAGCGTGTTCTTCTGGAGAGCTGTAAATTTATAAATGATGAGAATCAGGAGGGTGGATAGCATACAAGATAATGTTTTTAAAACATCTAATGTTTGTGGGGTGTTTTTGCCAAACTAACACTAACTCTCCTTCTTTGTTTTTTTGTTAGGTGGCCACTAGCTCGTCAGTAAAGTGACTTTGCAGCAAAAATAAAAATAAAAATGGGAACTGAGGGTAAGGAGTCCTGGTCTTCTGAGCGAAGTAGGGCAGGGGATCAAGACTCTATAATCAGGAAAGAGGCAGCGGAAGGAGCTGCCACGTTGACTGGAAAGGGCTGTATCGCTTTCAGAGCAGGCATGGTGCAGGGTAGGAGGAGGTACGGGAGGACAGTGACAGAAGAGGGAGGTGCTGGTTTACGAAAGCCCTGGCCGGTGGGTTCACATGTGCATAAATCAAAACACCTCCAAAGATTTATTGACACCCAAGAAAAGACCGTTGGTTGAAAAGCAGGTATTTATCCCCAAATCATCTTACTTTCAAATGAAATGGAAACAAAAGAATTTAGGAATTACTATTAAGTAATAAAACACTTGTAACAGGGTCATAAAATCCACCCAGTTTCCCTATAAAGGCAGCTGTGATAACAGAGTTGCTTTTCCTTTCCATTTCTTACAAGCGACTGAACAACTGTAGAAAATGAAGTGATCTGAGTAATGCTCGGCTTCACGGCTGGCACAGTCGAGCTGAACTTTTTAAGGAGCGTAATGTCCTCTGTGGGGAAGCTCTGCAATGCCTCGCTGCGAGCAGAGCCAAACCGCAGGGCATGCCAGCCTTGTCCCTGCTGCTGCTGGTTATTGGAAATGAGACTCCAGCATCTTCAGGACACCGCATGAAATACCACACCAGGAATCTATCCTGCGCCACTTCGCGAAAGGCACAGGCAGCCTGGTTTCTAAAAGGCAAACAGTGCAAATAGGTTTATACCATTTCTTTTTAAATTGCTTGTTCTCCAATTCAGCTTCTCTGCTGTCTTCCAGAGATGAGCATCTGGGATACTTTCTTGTAGATGCTTGGAAGTGAGGAGTAGTCCCCCCTGGAGTTACTATATCTACCTCAGGGAATGGTGCCAAAGAGAGACAGCACATTATAGTGCCCTTTCTAATATTGTTAAGTGCACAGGGACCACCTGTAACAGAGTTATCACTGTTTCAATCAACTGAAATTATGCTCTAAGGGCAGCTATTGATTAGATGGAAGAAACATGTTTAAATGAGCAAAGGCAAAACCAGTGATGACTTTGAGCTGGCATCCAGTCTGGGTCTTCGCTCAAACCAGAGCTCTACTGCTCCTGGGACCACCTAACACTCCCATTTTCCAGGTGCCTGCTGAAGCTCACATATATTTACCCCACAGCTGTCAGCTGGACTTGAGCATCTGGGCTGATCCGGAAACCTCCTGATGAATTCTGTGGTTTGGGTTACAAAGCAGGCAAAAACAACAATTGCTGAGTTCCCTGCAACATTTTCAAATCCACTTTCTGTACTAAGCTACCTATGAGGTAATCAATCAGTTCTGGCTGGGAAAGGCTGGGATTTGTGTGTTCAGCTGTTACTTGTGATGCCGAAGGAAAACATCTGCATGAAACCAGTCACCTCTGTGAGCAACAGCATAAACCAGACACTACAGAGCAGGCAGAACTTGTACTAAAAAACTGAGGATCACATCATATCTTATACAACCTTTTGTATCTTTTAGTGCATTTAAAAATATGAAGCAATCCTTTTAATTATTCATCTTTCAGGAAAAAAAAAACCAACCACACAAAAGCAAGCCTTTTACATCTGCCTATACTAGTGATCAGTTAGAGCTAAAACCAGAAATGCCTTTTCCTTTTTTTACAACTTGGTTATATGGAACATCACTTTTCCTGTGCGTAGCAGTACAGCAGTTAAAGAAAAAAAAAATGTCTTTACGGACAAGCTACAGGCCCTTCAAAATACCGTCAAGCATTTCTCCTGCCAAATGAGAACAATTTTGCACCATATAATATAGTGTAATACACCCAACACACCCTATGATGCATCAACTAATACTGCGTCACTAACAAAGTTACTGGAAGCGATGCTTAAAGAAGTTATTTCTTTTTAAAATATGCTTTTTTACTCTTCATTATCTGCTTTGTTTATCTGACCGGAAGAGGTGGTCTGATAATCTTAATTCAGCCAGTCCAGCACAATGGAGGAGTTTCTTTTTAGAAGCACTTGAATGTCTCCATTAAATTGCTTTTTTCTTTCCTAGAGGCCTTTATAGCCACGCAAAGCACTCCAACACCTGATTTTAAATACACCAGCGGTTTCAATGAGATCGATGAAATTATTCACATTCATTGCAAGAGCACTGAAGTGCTTTGTAGGGCCGTGATAAGCAACTACAAAGTAAGTATGAACCAGGTCCTTTGATCTGAACCTACACATCCTCACACTTGGAGAAAGCAGGGCTGAGGCTGCAGTCTGGTTTTCAGTGATAACTGACAGAATTCCTGAAATCCCCTATCAAAAAAGGGTATTTTTGCAGCTTGACTTTATTACTGCTGGGGTCTGGAGCGGATCTCCCCTCTGCATTCCTGCATGCTAATCGCCTCCGATTCCCCTGGATGTCTGTAGCCTGGGCTGCTCCTCCTTCACTTCCAACTCTTTCATGGCGCTGAGCCAGAAGGTTACTTCACCTGCTGTATTTTGTTATGACTTTCTTCCTTCAGCTCTGCGCTGGTGAGATAGTTTGCAGCAGGGCAAGTGTGTTCTTTAGGGCTGTACAAGCCTCCAGGGATGTACGCTAGAAAAATGCACAGAATAAAATCCCCTGAATTATTCTGACCTGCACAAGCATCACCTGAGCACCACAAATACTTCAATGAAAGCTCTTTGGTATGGGAAAAACACAGGCATGGCATGCCCTGAATCTCTTTGGGCAAAGCTCTGGCTGAGCCGCTTTTTTTTTCTAACAAAACAAGACTTACAGGATCTGGCCTCTGTAGGGTAACTGGCAACAGCATCTTCTCATAGAAAGGAAAATGTTTTCCTTCTGGCTGGACCATACTAACCCCACTAATCTATAGTAAAAGCTGTAAATAAATCTTCAGCTTGCCCTGCTTCAGATCCGCTTGGGAACACATCAGATTTCCCATTTCCTTGAGCTAAACTTTTTTTCAGCTGAAACCTGCAGACATCAAAGGTCAGTTGATGGATTCTTATCAGGTTTACTGGAGTTTTCCATGGGAATCTCCGAGCAGGGTACTGTATCTCCACCACATAGGGTGGAGTTGCTCTGATTACTAGTGTTCTGAGCCCCTATCTATATCTAATAGCAGGACTCCATATGTGAGATAGCAGCTGTCTTGGCCGACAGCCAGAGAACTGAACCTGTGACATCTCCAGCAAAAAGCCAGAGCCACAGGAGCCGGAGCCGATGTACAGCTTTGCAAAGCTAGCAAAGGAGACAGCCATTAACCTGCTCACCCATCAGTAAAGATATGAGCACCACGTTCTTTGCCAAAATGAAGTGAAGCATCCCTTTAGTCTCTAGGCATGCACACTTTCTCACTTTGGCTAGAAAACAATGTCCAAAGGCAGTCAAGGGACATGTTTAACTATTGCACTGTGTGAACCACCACCAAGAGGGGTCGAATAGCAGGGCTCCCCAAAGGAGTGAAAAACATATAGGAGCTCAGTCGGACTTTCAGACTGAAGCACCTCAAGAGGTTCCTGAATGAGGCTCTGTGGCTTGTCTCTCAGCAATTCTATTTTTCTTTTAAAAGACATAGCCTAGAAACAAAGTTAAAATCATTTACACCAGTAAGCAAAACCAGAAAGATTGTCCCAGTCCCACCTTCATGCTAGTGTTTATTTACAACTCGGGTTCTTCTTCTGTGAGCTATAAAAGACTTCTTGCAAGGGAAGAAGTCTGTTCAGTAGAGCCTGGTCTAGCACCCAAGGCCATCAGCCCCAGGTATGAGAAGATGAAGGGGAGGTTCAGGTTTTAGGTCCTGTTTACAGAGCTGGGCACCACCCTGCACATCCACATCCCTTCTACAATTAACAGCACGTTCCCTGTTGTACTGAAACTAAATAAGAACGAACTGACCAGCCTGCTGGGGACATCCCTATTAGCATGAGCCATCTGCACTGCTGCAGCGGGTGGTTCCTCCCGCGTCACTGCAGTCAAGGTTACTGGCAGGACACCCAGTCTACGTTAGGCATTAGGACTTGTTCCCAGAGCTTTCCTATCATCCTGCCCTGAAGGGAATTTTACTTAAAAACACTAATATTTCTGCAAGCACCACCCTTCAGAAGCAGCATGTTGTAATTACACGTCAGAATCCGGCTACATTTGACCAGTACCTTCCTATCAGTTGCTACCTCTACACTCACTCACTTGAGAACAAATAACTCATCAGCAGCAGCTTCCCTTCTCCACTTCAAATGTGTCTTTCATAGGCCCATAGTTTACTAGCTAGTAATTTTTTTTCTGTAAACTGTACAAAAAATAACTTAGAAACATGCAACCTCATTAAGGAACCATTCCTGCTATTAACATTTACCGTGTGATTTACCAGCTGATTGGGACAGAAAATTAATATCCCCTTTTCTGGAAAAGTTGGGGTTTGGCTCAACTACAACTCTGGAAAACAGGAAGACTGCAGTGATAATCCATCTTCTAGATTATCCAGATGAGAATTAATGAGGTTTTACTGGCCAAAGTGTAATGAAAGAAAAGGTAATATTGCCACATAATGTAATAGGCACCTGCCTGAGACAGGTTTGCCCTGAAAAACAGACGACACAGTGACTGCAATGTATTAAGAACTAATTTAAATTACACAGAACAAACTTCTGGAAGATTTGGAAGTTTTGTCAGTTCCCTGGAGAACTGTTACTTTTCCTGCATTTAAGTTGGGAACAGGATCCCAGCCTGCTGCTGCAGAAGTTCTGGCTTGTCAGAATCAAGACATAAAAGCTCCAACACAATTTAATTACAGTAGGCTTGTAGTTCAATCCTAAAAAAAAGCTAAAGAGTTCAGAATAAGCAGAGCCAAGCTGGATCACATATTCTTGTGACAGCATCCATTTTCCTGTAGCATAAAATGTTAACATTTCTGCCTTCACAACTATAAATAGATAGATAAAAATATAATAGATTAGATGTATAATATTTTTACACGACCAGCTACACCTGAAAATACACCCCACGTGGGAGGGTTAAGCCTCGGGGTAGGTGTCAGCTGTGCTCTGGCCCAGGTCTGCCAAGGAGAGAACTGTTGTGATCCCAGTGGCCAAACTACAGATGTTGTTGTCCAGATGTGGGTGCTTTTAAGGGCAGTCTGAAAGCAATTATAAACCCAGTCAAACAAGACTGGGTTAGATCTGAGATTAGATCTGAGGTTAGATCACCCTAATTTCACTGAAGACATTTCATTGAAGCTCTGCTTTTCAGGCCACAGCCGGCTGTTATAACATGTAAGTTAAGTATGAAAGTCCAGTTATTAAAAAAAAAAAAAAAAGTTTGCACCTTTCTTGGAGCTGAAATATTTCCAAAGCGAGCAGCAAAGTGTCTGTACTAAATAAATCATGGGATGAATGTGTTGTGGACATAAGCATTAACTGGGCTGGATGTTTCAAAACCGCTCCGTGTCTTTGTCTGGTCTGTGCAGACATTCTCGCCAGTCCAGTAGGAAGCATCATCTTATCACAAAACTTTCTGGAATATTTGCAGAGCGGAGGGCTCCGGGCACGGTACCCACAGCTGCAGGGCAGGCTGGGCCGGAGCTGGCTGGAACCTGCCCTGGCTGCCAGCACAGCCCTCGGGAGCATCCTGGGCTGCAGGAGGCTGCTCCCTTCCAGCACTGCCAGCTGATGCAACCCGTTGAAGGCAGCTTTCTTGTGCAGGTACACACAGCCCGAGCCCGCTGCTTTGCCCCGGCCCCGCTGCTCTGCTTGCTCAGCACCACCGGCAGGATCCGCACCCACCGTCCTGCGCCGCGTTACAGCGGCAGCTGGGTAACACAGCGGGGGAACTCCAAACCATCTCCAGAAATGTCAGGGGAAGGGAGGGGCTTTAGCTTTCGTGGAAAAAACAGGAAAACTTGGAAGCAAGGCAGACGCTCACCCTCTTGGGAAGCGGTCGTCCCGCCTCCTACCCCTTTTTGTAAAATAAGACGAAGCTTTGCGAAGCCCAATTCTCCTTTTTCCTTTTTTTTTTTTTTGGAAATATAATAGAAAGTGATGAAATGAACATGTGCTACCACCTGCTGTCCGGGATTTGCAAGAGCAGCCTCCTCCACAGCGCCCGGCCCCGCTCCCGGCCCCGCTCCCGGCCCCGCAGGCGCCCAGGCTGGAGCAGCTCCGTGCGGGTGGCAGGTCCCTGGATGAACAGGGAGGTACCAAGATGGAGAAAACAGCCAGGACAGTTCTGCACAGCAATGGCCTGGGGTCCTCGCCCACCAGCTCGTCCCTGACACCCCATCATAGCATGGCAAACAAGGGCAAAAGATTCACTGAACGAACCTGGGTTTAAATAGGCAAATTTCTGTACAAGTCACTTCCACACATCGCCAGCGGGTCGTCGGCTCTGAAGCAGCATCGCGGACCTGAAGCAGCGGCACCCAGGGCTGTTAGGAATAACAGCCCAGGGCTCACCAGTACCAAGAACTTACTTAACCTCGTTCTGTTGCTGTGGTGAGCACACAGAGCGTGCCCAGCACATTAGGCAGCAAAGGTGCAGGCTTTTCTTGTGTTAACATAATACTCGTCATTATTTGTAAAATAGAATGAAGATCAATGGAGTCAGCTTAAGTACTCCCCATTCACTGCAGCCAAAGGACTCCCAGGAATCATTATCCTTCCAAAGTCTCGACAAGTAGGGAATTAAACAGGAAAAGAATCCGGTTCCAATTGATGTAGCCAGAACCACGTATGTCCTGAACCAAGGTTACACATAAGACCTTACATGAGAAAAAGAATGGAAGAAACTTCTGGACACATCAAAAATCCACCTTTGTCCTTCTCAGCCTGTGCAGAGGTTTTGTGTTTGCCAGGGCCCTGGGCATCAAAGTCACACATCTCAAAGCCTTTACATCTGCTTCTTTTGCAGTATGTCACTGGTACCACTGGTCCACGGTGCCTCTCATCCAACACCCTCACACCTCTACAGCTCATTAATCAACCACTTTACAACTGTTTTACAAAGCTCAGAACTAATCCCTCACATACAATGTTATATAGCTGAGCAGCAGCAAACTTCAAAGGCCAGCCCAGTGCCGAAGACATAACAGGTTTGTCTGGAGCAGCCGATGTGCTCAGTTGTGCTAGCAGAGAGCACACGTTGAACATTTACAAACAAGAAATTGGGAAGGATGTTACCTTTTCCAAGAACATGTATGCAAATAAAGTGTGGCTAAATTTAATGAATAAATTACTCAGATATAATATTTTGATCAACTGCAACAGAAGGTTCAATCGCAGCAGTAATTTCATCGCTACCTTCCCTGGGCTTGCCCAGCCTGTTGCAGTTTGCTCTGAAAGCAAACAGCCCCTGGGTTGGTGTGGAAGTGATCGTTCCTATAAGCCCATTTACCCCAATTTTATCTGACACCATTTCTGTTCAGCCAACATGCTGGAGCAGTAACTACCAAGGAATAAAAAGACCAATCCAGCACCGGTCTAAAGTAGAAAGGCAAAAGATAGTGAGAAAAAAAGGCATAAAGGGGAGTAAGTTAATGACAATCCAGGCTTTACAAATGTGTTTCAAGGGCTCTTCCCTTAGTTTCCATCTGCCATAAAGAGAAGAAAGAAATAATCTATGGGGAAATAAAAATGAGCAAAGGAAGAAAACAACATGTGTGTTAAACCCATTTCTTTCTAAACCTTGATGGCATTTCTCTGCCGCAGCACTCCACATCTCTCCGTAGGCTTGAGCCAGCAACTGGATGCTGGGTTACTTCACTCTCATAGCGTGAACTCGTACTCCTTGCTATTCTCAATCTGTCACATTCAACAATCACATGCAAAAATGACTCAGGCTGCTAGTTGCCTCCGTGTTGTGCTCGTTGAGCATTTGCCAGTTCCTCAGGAGTAGGCTCGATAGTGAAAGCCACACTTTTGGAATTGTGATTTAGCCTGAGGCTGCTGCATAGGCTCAAACATTTTGATTTTTGTCCTGCAACTTTCTGTCCTTTTTTTTTAATCTCACAGCCCAACAATTCTGGACACAGAGGAAACAACAGCAGGTCAGATCGGTGGCTCATTCAGCCTGGTGTTTTGCGGCTGCTGAAGGCATTTATTCAAAGTGCCTAGTATTTTGGAAGGAGCGGAAAAAGCCTTAATGCACCACACCAATCACCAGCTGTAAATGTTGGACAAATTTTCTTCCTGTCACCTGCAGTGATTGCCTGCAAAGCAGGCAATGATTTTCATCTTTTCCCAAGCAAATGCCATTTCATGGTGTGGCCTTTTACCCAGCACAGCTATGGGGACGGAGTGACCCCCCTCCCCTTTGCAGCAGTGAATACCCTGCGTCAGTTCAGCTCACTGAGATCTCCCAGTGCTTGGAAACAAACCTTGTCCAGTTTCATCATCTCAGCTCCAATGCCTGCCTTCAAAGCCTTCAAAAAGAAATTACAGCCCCAAGGGTGCATACTGTAGCCTCCACTGACTGTAGGGGCAGCCCATGGTGAGCAGCTCACGGACACGCACAATAAACGCCCACTCTTATTTAGGTGAATCCTGCCCTGGGGTGTCCCAGAGCAACGGACCCAGCTCTGCAGCAGGGAAGCAAGCTAACGTGTAACTCCAGGAGAAGCTGATGAGTTGTAGTATTTAATTATTTTGGCTGTGTTGGTGTTTCACCCAATACTATGTCATATACCTTCTTTGCAAACCTAGTGTCCTAGGGAAAGTATTTTGTCAATTCAGGTAATACAGAAACAGCCACACTTAACTACTAGCTAAGTTTGTTCAGTAATTCTGTATTTTTTTTTAACTGCCAATAGAAAAAAAAAGAATATTAGTGCCATAGCAGCCTCATGATTAAAGTGTACTTTATCAGTTCAGTGGAGGGACTTTTTTTCCCCACGAGAGACTGTCCTTAGCCAAAACTCTTCAGATTAATAATGATCTCCTATACGAAACGTTCAGCAATGAGGACATTTAACATCTTGGAAATGTGTAACAGGTAGCCAAAGGAAGACTATGTATAACTATAATTGGAAATTGTGCGAAGTCACTTACTGTTACGTAAGTAAAATTGGGGCCTAAGGTTTGATGCAAGAAATAACAAAATTAAAGAGATTAATTCTAAAATCTTCATGCAGCCATTTCATTGTTATTCAAAGTAATTAATCTGAGTTACTAATTTACAAAAATTAAATAATACATCACTCATTCTGTCTCAAATATCAAAAGTAAGGTCATGGGGACGATAAACAAAGTTTGCAACGTCTTCTAATAACGTAGCAAGTGGACTTTATATTCAAGAAGCCTCCATAACTTCCCCCAATTACACAGAGAGCTGTCTGAAAGCATACGGTTTGTGTAAAGACTGCATATACCATATGCACATATCACTTCACTTGCCACTGAAACAGTTGTGTCATGGGTGGAATGTGGCAACTCTACCCACACACAGTAATGTGATACAACAGATGAAGATAGTGGAAAGCCGTGAAACTGCATGGAGAAATTTAAGTAGATTGAGTCCATCTCTACTTCAATGGGAATTAGATCAGGCCCCAAACGAGAATTTATGCATGACAGCTGGATTAACATATATATTTCCTGAAAGACAGTACCTTTATAAACTGAAGACCTCCACAGCGTCACACTAGAGCATTAGTTCATTTTTTATTAAGAGAGAAACCATCATTTTGTAATTCATGGTAATTTCCTCCAGGACATAGGTCTCCTTAGTTAATCTCTTTTGGGTCCTGATCCTACTTAATTTGCAAGGTAGGAGACTACCGCAGGGACAGCTTAGTGTATATTTGAGTTATAGTCCCCATATATTCTGGTTCATGAGCAGGAAACAGTGCAAGCATGAGAGACCCAATTAAGTTAAAAGTTCAGCAGTCTTCCGTTTCAGTGAACTATCAGGCATCAAATGATTAGAGTATTACAGCTTTTTCTTACCCAGGAAAAAACGCACCCCCTCTTATTTTTAAACCCATGCCCAAGCAGCAGTGCTCTGCCTGCCTGATCCACGGTGTGAAATCCTGGCACTCCTGAAGGCTGGAGCTTCCTAGCGGTCGTAGGAAACTAAATCAGACATGCCGTGCCACGGCAGGGGGAAGCTTTACAACGCAGGAGCACAGATGGGATCAGCTTGCAAGTAAATATGTTTCTGTTGCTAGAGAAAAGCGTGGAAAACAACAATGAATAAAGATGAAAAATAAGATGCTGACAGAAGAAGGGAAAAAACCCGCCAAAATGGGTACAAAGAGGATGTGGTAGAAAGGACCAAAAAGCCGGCCAAGCAGTCTGAGCAGCTGGCTTTCCGCTAATGAGAATCCTGCCACCTTACATCAGTAATGCCATTATTTGGCATTTAACCTCTCAGTCGTGACTCCGTAACTAGGCATTCGAGTATTTGATAGCAATTTTCACTATTCACTCACCTACATAAAAGCTCTTGCCGCGAAAGCCAAAGCCTTGTGCTCCCTTTGCAGTGCTTTAAATGCAACCAGGAGCTCTGCTCGTGTAATGAATGTGTGCAGGGCATACCTTTTTCTTTCATATCATTAACTTAGTTTTAATATGAAAAGATGGTGGTCTCGGAGAAAGGTAACCAAGAGCTGGAGAGGTGATTCTAGAGACAAAAATCTGTAAGAAACAGCCTACACCTAAAAAATGACAATAAGGAAGGAAAACAACATCATGGTTTGTAAGTCCAGCTTCTTAACAGTGTCCAGATTTTAATATTTGATTAGGACAAGTAAGAATTATGGTATTCTTAGGTCTGTTACTTCACTACCACAGTATAGCACAAATACACGCACCAGAGAATATTAATAACTAAATGCTCCATAGACCTGCCAGGTTGATGCAGAAAACAAGATTCAATACACATTTTAAACTGCTACAATCCCGATAACAAATCAAACACCTAAATAAAAGTCATCTAAACATGGCATATGAGCATCTCAGGTGGTGGCAGAGTTAAGTAGTAATATCCATAACTGGCAAAAAGGAGCTAGGAATTCTTCTCTCACTATGGAAATCCTCCTATTAAATGCAGATATTTCTAGAAAGAAAGCTTTTGATCATATTCAACTTCTTAAGTACTTAGACCATTTTCGTGTAACAACACATATTAAAGTGATGCTAAGGCTGCAAAGCCCACACCTACAAACTGTGCCATCCCAGGATTAAAACTCCTTAATTTAGCTCTGAGGTGGATACGCATAAGGGGAGTTTTCAATTATCTGTTTCCATCCAAGTCTTCTGGAAGCCACTGAACTCCATTCCATGAAGAGGAAAGCAGGAATATTAATTGCCTCAATGCTTTTTGTATGGGGCTTTCACTGTAGTTTTAATGCTCAATAAACATCAAAGATTTATCTTTACTATGCAACTGTGACAGAAGATGTTCTCCCATTCACTTGGTAGATGGAGAACAGGCCATAAAACTTAAGGCTGAAATCATTAAGCATGCAATGATTTCAGATGTACAATGAGTGCTCCAAGTCCTCATTTTTCAGGGGACTTGACGTTTTAGGACGATCCCATGCTCAGAGCAGTGTTCCCCCTGATCTCAACAGCCATGGAAGCTATCCTGCAGCTCGGACCCCTGTCTCTCTACCTGGATATATTGACAATGTAGATCATCGTGAAGCTCTGCCCTCCAATTTGGGATCCCTCTCCTCCTCCCAGTTATTCCCTTTTTCCCTCCTCATTGTCTCCTGTGCTTTGCCATAACTTTGCTCTCCTCCCCTGCTTCATTTCTTGCCTCCACTGGGTTTTTTTGCATTTCCTGGGCACAGAAAGTGGGGGGCCGGAGAGGACTGAGCCTTGCCACCTGCGTAACCCCGCACCCGTGCTGTGACAGCTCTGTACCTGCTCTCCCTCAGGATGGGGTGATGTTTCTTCAGCTCACTCATCACGTATGATGGTGAGAAAGGACGTATCCTCCACGCAGGAGGAAGGATGTATCTTCTACTACAAAGAATTTATAAGTAAAACAAGCCTCTACTGTACAGCCGTATATAGATACTTCAAAAGAGTATAGCTTCACCAAATTCGGCGATTTAAACAAAGCAAAAAGTACCATAGCTCCGCCACAAAGGCAACTCTCTACCGCAAGTTTCACATCTCTCTGTCAGCACACGGAGGCAACAGGACCTCAGGACAGCTGTGAGGGTTGTTCAGATGGAGCGAGCAGCCCCCCCGTGCCCTCCCTGGCATGCTCCCCAGCTCCCGCCTTGGATGTGTGCCTGAAGAGGGGAGATGGCATGGGTGCTAGGAGTTCTTAAATGACTCACAGCAAGTACTTCTGTCTCAAGGTGTATGGTCAGAAAGGCTGTAGGACATTCCCCTTCATTTTGTGGGACACTTGGTTGTGGCTCACAAGCCAGATTTGGCCCAGCTGAAGCCTTATTCCACAGTACAGGAAGGTATTTTTGGTTTAGGGTTAATGAATGAAAACTTCTGCTCAGAGTATGGTTAAATTAAACATTGTGTTTTAAAAAGTGACTAATTTCTGCTCTAATCTGATTGTCTTTCACAGCAGTACTGCCCTGAACTCAGGACAACAGCACTCCATGCAACATGGCAACTCCTAAAATGTGTGGAAACTGTCATGGGCAGGTAAAAGATTAATGGGAAGGGCTCTCTTTTGATTGATGAATCTGTGACCCTGAGCAACAAGAGCACTTTCCTGAAGTGTATCTGCCATGCGAGACAGACAAAATGGAAGAAGCTCATATTACACTCTCAGATCTCATTAAGCACCCAGACCAGAAACACCGATACTGGCACTGGCCATCTGCTCCGCTGTTTGCCTGGTTACAGGTCTGATAACACTTAGAGGGAGCAAAAGTTAATCATAGGTACAGATGAGCAACAGCACTTCTGCACAGGAAATTCAGTGGAGCGTAACAGTTTCTTTAAAAAAACCCCACGTACCTGTTTTTACTTCATTCTGTTGTTTCAAACCGCACAGGCAAGCTGGCAGTTCAAAAGAAAAATTGTTGACGTAAAAGGCCATAACTTTAGACTCTTCAAATCTTTTTTTTTTTTTTTTTAATAAATAACCTGTAAAGTCATCATAAGGTTAACTAACTTGAAAGCTGCCAAATTGCTGTGATCTCCTGTTAGTCTATATAATGGGCAGTAATACATAATTATTTTTAATTGCTTTTAAATTATTTCCTCTAATGTACTTTTTTGCTTATCTCAGTTATTTGAGAATTACTAGTATTTTCTGCCATTTGTCCTCTGCTTGCAGCGACAAAGGCCCTTGCCAGCAGACCTTTCCAAGTCTACTGTAACATTACCCCAGCATCCATCCCCGAGGAACGAAGCTTCCCTGCAAGCGTTTTTTGAGACTTATGATCAGCTGAATTTTCTTTGCTGAACAGCAATTCCTGGAAAATCCTGCAACGTATTCAAAGACTTTCCTACTGCTTTTGGAGAATTAGCTCTGGGCAAAACGATACAGTCTATTGAGGCCATATCTGACCTAGAAAGTATTAACTGAAGAATGTGCGGGACAGCTGGTTATCAGAAAGAAAAGAAGTAGAGCGCAGGAGAGTGACATGTAGAGCTCCGCGAGCTAGTTCTGAATGACTGTCAGCTCTCCAGAGCCAGCCAAGCCCGGGAAGCAGATACAGGGCTCCTGCCAGAGCCTGTGCCGCATCCCATAACGGAGCTAGCTCAGATATCTCTAGCACAGGACTGCGCCATGCGGCAAGGCGATAGTTTATCATCCAAAAGCATTTCAGATACGTGATATGATAAGGCTGAAGAGAAATCTGAAGTATAGCAGGATGATTTCCAACAGAGTGCCAAAGGGCTCGGCTGTTCAGCAGAGGACGTTCTGTGATCCAGCTTGGCACGCCGCGTGCCAGGGTCATCTTTTTCAAAGCCCTGCTCTCGATGGTTGGTGGTGGTGCTCCTCAGAAGCATGGCCAAGTATCATCCTCCTTTAAATTACGTTAAAAGAGAACACCGTGGTGCACAACAGCATGAGGGCTGTTTATTTCCAGCTACATATCCAGTTATACCTAAACAGACAGGGCTTCAGTTCGTATTTAGCTTTCCCAGGCCAGGAATGGGGTTGTGTATCTGGGGTGATGTCTTTTTCTTTACTATTCCTTTTGATGAGGTCGTGCATACATCACCAATACTTGGAACACTTTAACTCTCTGAAAACCAGAAGAAATCCTTCATTTGGACGTTGTTATTTACGACTTCCCACCATCACTTCACCTAGCACCTCTCATCTTGCACAGGGGCAGCAATAACAGCACTTTCAACAAGAATGTCCTTTATTTTTCCAAATATTTTGGTTCGCAGCCACTAATGGGTCCAGTGAGAAAGCGAGGCGAGTGGTAACCCGAGTTTCATGGAGGTGCTGATGGAGGTCTGGTGGCCACCTGCCAGTGCTGATGGCGGTTCTGGTGGCCATCTCCCGGTGCTGATGGCAGTGCTGGTGGCCATCTCCCGGCACACACTGCTCGTGTAAATGTCACAGCAAAGGCTCTCAGGTGCAACGTTGCTATTAAAAGACACGGGACACGGAACAGGGAACAGACCCTCCTTCCCCAGAAGCCTCCAGCACAGCACCCACATTTTGCCTGCGCACACCCGCTGCGAGCCCTGACTGGGACCTTCCCGGGAGTTTCAGTTGTTTTTTCAGGACAAGCAGCTGGCCCCCGGCGGCTGCCGCCCCCCGCCCCCGAGCACCCCTGCGCCCGCTCCCCGCATCACGCCCCGGCCCACACGGTACTTTCATCCACTTTTCCGCCGCCCCCTCCCCTCCTCGCCCCCCGGCCCCGGCGCTGCCCCCCCAGCGGGTGCCCCCGGGTTCGCCCCAGCCTCCAGTGTCCCCCGTCCCCCCCGCCCCGCGTTCCCCTCCGCGGCCGCGGAGCCTGCGCGGAGCGCGGGCGGCCTGGGCAGGCGGGGCGGAGGGCGAGGAGGAGGAAGGAGGAGGAGGAGGAGGAGGAGGAGGAGGAGGAGGAGGAGGAGGAGGGCCGGCCCGCCCGCAGCCGCTGCCGCCAGCGCCGCCATGATGCTTGTTTGCTTTCAATGAGTGTGAGGAGGAGGCGGGGGGGAGCTGCTCTCCCGTCCGGCCCGCGGCAGGAAACAAAGAGCCAGGCAGGCGGCGGAGCGAGGGCGGCGGGGGGACGGGGATGCTGCAGCCACAGGTAGGGGCGGCCCCGTCGCGGGGGGCGGCCGCGGCGCCTCGCCTGGAGGGGGGGCTCTCGCCCGGGGGGGGCAGGACCCGGCGGGGGGGGCGGCACTGCGGGGGGAGGGGAGCGCCGTTATTACGGCCGGGGGGGGCGAAGCCTTGGAGTTTGGCGGGGGGGCTCCCCGCGTCGTGTCGGTTGGGGGTGTCACGGGGGGGGCGAGGCCCCCCTGGGGGGGAGCGGGCTACCGGGGGAGCGGTGGCGCCGGGGGGAGCCAGGGCCCCGGGCGGTTGGTGCTCCGGGGCCGGCCGGGGGGGAGGGGGGGCAGCGCGCCCCGGGGCGGCGGGCGGGGAACGGCCGCGCTCGGGCGGGGAGCGGCGGCTCCGCCGTGGGGAACTTGCCCGGCCGGGGGGCAGCGGGCGCCCGCCCGGTGTGCGGGAGGGAGCCGGGCCGGGCGGCGCCTCGCAGGGAGCCCGGCTTCATTTGCATCGGGAAGGCAATTAAGAGAAATTAGTATAATGGCATCTGGAAGCCTGAAGTTTTTTTTTTGGTTGGTTTTTTTTCCATGTTTTTTTTTTTTTCTCGCTGTGCAATTGAGTTTAAAATAATTAAACAAAGGCAGAGGGAAATGACATCAATCTGGTAATGGCCCGTCCACCCTCCGCGCACGGCTTCCCCGCGCCGCTGGCTCCCCGGCGCCCGCTGCGCCCCACGGCGGGCCGGCAGCGCTGCCTGTCAGCGCGGCGCCGCTGCTGCTCCGGAAGGAGCCGCCCGCCCCGCCGGCAGCGGCGGCCGCGGCCTCGCTGGCACCGGAGCGCGGAGCGGCCCTCGCTCGTTCCGGCGGAGGGAAACGGCGAGGCAGGCGTGGGCCGTGACTGCCAGCCCCGGCAGCCAATGGGGAAGCGCGGGAGGCGGGCCGCGCTCCGGCACGTGAGGCCGCGGGACGGACGCATGCAGGGATAAACAGAGGGGAGCGGCGGCGGGCGGTGGCACCGCCACCCCCCGCAGCCCCCCGCGGCCGGGCCCGGGGTGGCCGCCCGCCCGAGCGGCGGTGACTCCGCAGCAGAGCTCATGGGGACGGGGTGTATTTTGTGGCGTTTGTTGGGCTCGGGCAGGTGTACAGGGGGCGAAAGGCCCGCAGCGCGAACCCCTCGGGTGGGGGTGGGCCGGGTCCGAGCCTCCGGGCTCCCGGGATCTGCCGGGGTGCTTGCGGGGCAGCTTTTCTCCTGTCAAGTTTTACGGAATTTTATTTCAAGCCTAGGGTCAGGTCTTAAAGAAGTAGGTATGTACACACCTGTCTTCACGTATGTATATTGCAAACACTTATTTTACCAGCAGTTTACCCCAAACATTAAAAATCCTTATGAGACCTACTTTGCCTTGTGTAACATCAGAAATATAATCAGAACAAGTACAATAAAACAGGTTTTCTTGTGGTTATTTTTTTTTTTTTTAATACTGATATCTGTGTTTTCACAACTGCAATGGAAAATTGTATTACTGAAAAAAAAACCTTTACAGGTGACTATTTGCCTTGTAACTTAGAGCTACAGGTCTTCTGGTTTTTCATTTGATTTCTGGGGCTTATTTTCCTAATCTAGATTTCGCCACAATGGGTAACTAATTCAAAATTCGAGGGATTAAGAAATACCTGTGGTATTTGTCTGGCTTAAATACAGAGATGTGCAAGTGTTGACTGGTAATTGTATTGTATCTTGCATTTTTTTTTTCATTCTAAAGCAGGTCTCGTAATTGGGAATTTATCAGCATTTCCACTGGGGTAATTTTACAGGATTATCCGCCCTCTGTTCTTCCTGCTGGTTCGTCTGGACTCTGGAGTTTGCTGCTAGCTATGAAGCCTTCTGTGGGGGTTTATTCATGCTATTACTGAAATGGAACCCTTCGCGTTTGGATTAACTCTTAGTGCACTTGTCACCTGAATCGCTTGGATCAGTCCATTTATAAAAAGGATACTACCATGCATCTCTTTTCTGTTTGCATTTTGAAGTTGAACTCTGAATACAGTCTTGATGTGTTCAGGCTGTTTACTTTGCTTGAATTTTAGAGGAAGAACTGAAATATAAAGATAGATGAGACTGTAATACTGCATGGGCAGGTAAATACTTCTGATATTTTATATATGAAGACTTGAAAGCGTGTTATGAAGGGTCACAAACTGAATGAGCATGGTGCCTTTCAAGGTAAAAATCATTAAAGATCAGGCATGGCTAGATAGAGGAAGACATTCTTCTAAGCCAGTGCAATGTTCTTGATGGAAACCACTCTTTAAAATGGGGTCAAGTGCTCCCAGGATTGAGAAAACTCAAAATCCTTTCCCAACAGATGAACATAACCATCTGTTTTTAAAAGCACAGCAGTGTAAATAAAATTGGTCCTGTTAATCTATCACCAAAAAGCTAGGTATTTTTGTTTGTAGTGCAGTGTGTCGTCGGATTTGGATTATCACCGTGCCTAGGAGGCCAGGCAGTGAACCAGAATTCCTTCTTCCAGTTGTGCAGCGCCTGTTACAGCAGGCGGTCCTTGCTGCAGAGGCGTCTGTTCTGTTTGCTAACAGTCTGTTGAGTTTTAAATTACTTTCATTTTTTGTCACGTAAGTTTGGCTGTACATGTGTGTATGTGTATATACCATTACATATGTACCCTGGCCCAAATAGCACCGCATTAAGTGAAGATTGTACACAGATGGTATCTTTATGAATGAAGATGCCTTTCAGGATTGAAGGAATATACAGGAATTGTCACTTCTTCCATAGCATTTTGGTGGGGTTTTTTTTTTGCTAGGAGAAATATGTAGTATTCAGAGGTTACAATTGTGTATGATGAGCTTGAAAAAAACTACCACTGACCTTAAAACCCCATGAGAATAATTTCAACAGACCCTACCTCTAGATTTTAGTCCTAGTTGCATGAGACAGAGGGTGACACTTGCCCTGTTGCATACAACTTATCTAGCTTTTTTTTAATCCGTATGTTGAGATTTTACACTACTTTCAGTGTCAAAATACTTTACTGACATTACTGAATTCAGTCTAAATTTAGACTTCTTCATGGTGTAATTTTGAAAGCGTTATACACAAATTGCTCAAACTGAGTCACTGCAGGTTTTCATCTATTTTGTATTCCTTCTTCAGTGTTGGTGCTTCACATTTGGAAGTGCCATTATTGTACTATATCCTGCAAGATTATTAGCATTGTATTAAGTAATATAATTCACGTTTCTGCATTTAAATTGGGTTGTAGAAGTCCACTCAACAGGGAAGCTTGGCATAAGCTTGGGGACCTGCACTCGCAATTTCTGCATTGAGCAATTTCTGCAGTTGAAGTCCTGAAGAGTTTACAAATGCTTTGGCAGGTCCCATAGAAAAAGCTGTTTAAATGCTTAACATGTACTTTTGAGCTGCTAATTACACTTCCAAGATGGTGTTTATTTAAAAAAAAATAAATTTGGCAACAACTCAATTTTTTCTTTTGTAAGACTGCAACATGAATCCTTTTGTTAATGCCTCAGAGGGCTTTTTTTTAAGTGAAAGAATCAAGGAGGGCCTAGAAGCAGAAAATATATACATAGTTGTTTACTTTAGAACTAAAATACTTGCTGTTAGTATTCTGATTTATGCTATAATGGAGTTCTGCAGGAAGAGATTGATTTTTTTAATTCTTTTTGAGACTGGGAAAGCTGTTAGGTATGCTGTGGAGGTTGCCATCTGGATGTTGTGATCCCAGCCTGGACATTTTGATGGCTGTCTTGTGTGTCTAAGTTCATGTGCCTTATATGCAACCTTTATTCTGCAAATGCAGCGGCTTCCTCCCTGAAGACCATCCTAAAGTTTCTACACCATTTTATAATACCAGTATCTCCAAAGCCTCCTTCAGCTCTTTGAGCTTCCCCCTTTCCTCAGCAAGGCAATAGCATAGTTTCAGTTTGAAGACAGGGGATTTCTAGAACACACTGAAGCCATGTGACTGATAGCTTATGTCATTAGGGTACAGCATCTTGCAGTAGGTTAAAAGACCATAAAGTATACCGTAATTTAGTATACTGCATGTTACAAATAATCCGTGCAGTTTTACTGCTTGACCTATTTTGGATTATATTGAAGAGTGAGGTGTGGATCCTGCAAGGTGACCTGAACTAAATGGAGTTCCACAAAAGTATCTCTGTATAGATCAGTTTGCAGAGTCAGGAATCAGAAAAAAAACATTAAGCACCAGCTGTGCTTCAGAGACAGATCCTTTCATGTGCTTTTTGAAACAAAACCCACATTGAACTGACACCTACAAAGACAGGCTTGAGAGTAATGTAAAGCGCTACTAGGTCTGGGCGTGCACTGGCTCATGTTTTATCACCAGTCAGAACAAGGAGATGGCATTGGAATGACTAAATAATAAAAAATATTAAGCTGTTTTATGCCAAACTCTGATCATAAATGCTTTTTAATGTTCTTTTAATTGTCCACCCAACAGAAGAGCTTTGTGACACAGCAAAGGTTCTGTGAAGTAAGATAGAGGAGTTTTAGTGTTGCCTTAATTGCAACTCACCTGTAAATAGTACTTTCAGGAACAAGAGTTTTTAGAAACAAGTGATCTCTGTGAAGAATAATTAAAACTAGGAAGGAATCCTTGGTTTGCTGAGGAACATCATGAAAGATCCACCTCTGGAGATCTGAGAACTGATCATATAGTAATTGTTAGTTATGGCATAGTTGCTTTCTGTGTAGGGAGCAATGGGCTAGATCACTCTGTGGTTTCTTCTGGTACAGTATGCCAGGACTTTCCTCCACTGGCACAACTTGGAAAGCTGCTGCTTTGGTTGCTCATTAACTTCCCATAATCTACGTCAATACAACTGTTTTTGGAACTAATGCTGAAAACCAAGCCGTGATGTGGCTGGAGTGGTGATTTTTTTTTTTTAATTTATTTTTTTTAAGCCACCAACAATAAACCCCACTTTCTTAGCTGGGTGTTGTTGGTTTTGAGTGTTGTCTCACAAACAGCTGCATCAACACAACAGAGAGAGGCGATGAAGTGGAACACGGGGACAGGAAAGAAATCTTGAGTTGGCTTTGCTGTGCAAGAGCATGGTTGTGAAACAACATTCTCAGGCTTGTTGGTTTAATTTGAAGTAAAAACAATCTATGAATAGTCTGGTTGCTTCTATCAGGAAGTGGCTAAATGGCTAGAGCATGAGCTGCATGAAGAAATTCTGTAATACCCTGAACTTCAGTTAGTTTAGCAACTCTAATATTAACAAGCTTTTAAATATCTAGAAATTGTTTTTTAGGAGGGCAAGGATTTTTGGATTTAGATACTGACATCTCTTCTCAAGCTCTCATTCAGACCTCTGCTGAAAATGAGCTCATGTCCAAACTTCATTTAAAGTAGCTAAGTTATCTCTTACTCCTCAGTTCTATTGCAAGGCTAAGAAAGAGAATAATGTTTTGTGCAGTGACTTAATGTTTTCACCCACAAAACAGAAACGTGGTAAGTATTCTGCAGATGCGTAAAGGAAAATGTGGTAAGGAACATTGTGGTGTATGTGCCAGTATTAGAATAGCTTACAGAGTTGGACTACGATAAGAAATTGTGCAGTAGTTACTCTAAACAATGATTAATGTTCTTCTTCATGTATCATGAAGAATCATAACTAAATTGTCAAATGTGATTGTCTGAATACAGCCAGTGGAATGAGAATTGGTATTGTGTTAAAGTTTTGGAGTGTAAGACCATTCTCATTAGCTTTCTGAAGACATTTGTAGGTGAAGTATTTAAGCCTTGGTCTTAACTGCCTGTCTGCATTTTTTAAACTTGAAGCTAAATGTTTTATGGCAAAACTCTTTCTTTTAAAGTTGATCTTTTAGGTTCCATGTTATTCATACAGTGTATATACTTATGTAATGCAAATAAATTCTGAAAGTAATTAGTGAACCTGATTGATCTTTTAATGTATTGGCATTTCAGAATACACTAAAATAGAAAATGAAAAAATCTGAACGTTGTATAGTACTCATTAGCTAACCAGAGTGTTTCTAGGGATACCAGTTAAAGGTCGGTCTTTGCCTTGCAATTTGGTTTTGTTTTAATGTTTGTTTTGTATACAGCAGCCTTTTACTATAGGCATAATTACAGACAATTGTTGATAATTAAGAACTATTCTAATCATCTGGACTATGCTAGACTGAGAACACTTGGACTAGTACTTCTGATCATTAGATGTTGTGCAGGGTAGGGAGTGGGAATTTGAGTTCTTTGTCATGAGTCAGACAAAATAGATTATCTTCTAGGTCTGTCTAGAAGATGGAACAGTCAAGGACCTCGGTGCTGAATTACACCTTTGGTATTCTGGCCATTTTAGAGTTCTCTCTTGAAACCAAACTGGTCTTTATAGCAACTGAACATGGAAGTGAAAATTGCTTCTTTACACTAGTGAAACAATGGTAAATAACTTTTTCATGGCTTCCAAGGTTTAAGGGGTTACACCATTAAAATATTGGGCTGCAGGTTGCTCATCGGGTAGCAAATTGTAACTGCAAATGGAGTGGAGGGGTGGCTGGTTGGGCAGGAGGAGAAGTAGAGGTTTGGTACATGGCCCTGCCACACACCTTGTAACCAGCCCTTTTGTATTTCTATAAACAAGTGTTTAAGAACAGCAAAGAAATCTTAATTAAATTTGAAATATCTGCAGGTCAAGACTTGATAATATGGTCTTCTTAAAAATATGAATTGACTGATTTTTTGACTTAACAAAATTTAAAGCCTGATCAAGTGAGTGCTGTGTAGCTCTATATTCTAATCAAGTCTCCCTGATTTGAAAACAGCAAATACATCCTTTGACATTTTTGGCCCAGCTGATGGGAACTGTGATGTTTTGCTTTTCTTAAATTTCAGGGGGGGGTATGTCTCATTTTAGTCAGTTAGGCTAAATTAAAGGTTTTACAGAACTTCTAGTGTTCTATAGATTTTTTTGAAGAATATTAAAGAATTTGTCACATAGTAGAACTTATATATGCAAAATTAAATAACTCATCTGATTAGTTATGTTTCAGATATATTCACATGAACTAATGTGTATTGGCTTAATCAGTATCTTGTATTTATTATTACATAGTTGTAATGCATGTTCACATCCCACTGCATTATCTAAGTCTGAAAAAATGGAAGGGTAGCTTGTGGTTTTGTATTGGCAGTCGTGTAAAATTCTGGTTTTAGAAGTCCTCAAAATATGATGAAGAAGCATTAGTTTGCTGATGAAGCCATTAAATCTTAATATGCTAACAGCCACTAAAATGTGATCCTACCAAATGAAAAAGCACTTGGAATGAATCAATTGACTTTGTGTTGACTCAACAGCATTTTTATTTTTTTAATTTAGATTATTCCAACATTAAGCTATAAATTAGGTTAAAGGGTTCTTGACACTTTCCCACGTAACTATAACACGTTATAGTTGAGTTTCTTGGGGTGCGGAGTGTTTGAGGAGTCATTCTTGTGCTGCTCCCCTGTGCTGCTACAGTTCTACCTGTGCACACAGCTGTTACATGCCATCCGTTGCCAGACTAGGTAAAAAGAAATTTTTAATTCACAGCATGTACTCTGAAAAATTCAGGTGTTACCCTTTAGCTAATTTCCCAGTCGGATTTTTCCTAGTCTTATTTTTTCAATGCTATATACTTACTGTACAAAAAAAAATATTACTTGAACAGCCTTTTAAAAATGAAATGCCGAGAGTGTTTGCCCTAGACAACAAATAATAGATGTTTACACAACAGACATGATGTTTACCTAAAAGTAGCATACTAGTAGGAAAAAACAATACAAAAAATAATCTGTTTTTCTTGCAGCACTGTTGTTTGTATATTTCAGTAGAGCAATCTTGTTCACTCCTACAAAGTTAAATGTAAGTGGTATTTCAATAGATAGGCAAGTCCTCAAATTTCTGTTTATTCAGCTTCAGAATATTTGTAATGTTGGTTCTGATGTGCTTTAGTATGGAATCCTCTATTTTGAGGATGCTTTCATTCTTTCAGATTGTTCTTTTAGGTAGTGGCTTACACCTGCATTTCTGAACTTTGGTTTATCTACTTGCATGGTTATGTATTGTAGCAAAATAAACCCAGAAACTGTATCTGGTAGCAGGATGCAGGTATTCTTCCATATAATGTTGTTGTATACCTGCTAGTAGTTGGGATATCGAAAACTGAGGGTGTGTGTTAAGATCTGTTTGTAAAATAAGACATTGATAGAAATAACACTGACGTGAAATTAAGAAAGCTTTGTAGAAACAGCATTAGGCATACAGAAAAAGCATTTAATTCTCTAGCTTAAGTTTTATGTCTGGAGGGTGGGATGGTCCCTAATAATCTTAAATAAGAGTTTAGCTGAAGTACGTGGAATTTACTTCATGTGAGACTTGAGGTTTATCTGGGATGTGTTAAGTACTTGCTTACTTCCTTATCGTGTTGGCTTCCCTATGAATATTTTCTCCATCCTTTTTCATTATTAAGATGACTATCTAGTTGTTCATGTATGGTATAGACTGAGGATAAATACAGTCACTGACTCAACTCATCAGTTCAAGTGCGTGGATTCTGTAGGGACTGACCTTTATCATAAGCCTGTTCAAGCTGCTGTTGCTTTTCTGTGAGAAGACAGATGTTGCACTGTGTCATCCCGGCCAGGGACAGTGCCTGTTTACACAGGGTTGTTGCTTCATTTGCCTGTACTTCAAGCTGAAACGTTACTAGGTTTCTGTAGAAATTTGGTACTTGCTGAGTAAAAGGCCACCAGTGACTGGAAGTGAAAGCAGCAAGCTTGATTCGTTTTTGACAAGCACTTGTTTAAAGGAATGGTAGTGGGTCTTTGAGTGGAATGAGCAAATCTTAATTTTTGTAGTGAAAAATTAAATACAACACTATGAAATTACCTTAATTTTTTTCCATAGTAATTATTTTTTAGATCTGCTTCTGTTCCCTTTGAAGAGGGTCACTGTCTGGAATTTAAAGCAGTAATTTCTGTTTATTTGGATAAATCTCAACGGTAGAGATTAACCCTTTAAATACAGATTAACATTTCTGATTAGCCTATACATTGCTAGAAGTGCTACAACTTTAAGTTATCTAAAAAGCAGTGTACTTTGCCTTCAGTTAGGATTTCAGACTTTGTTCCGTGTTACTATTTAACTGATATATGGGTGAGGGTAGTTGGAAGCAAGATTCTGCTTCCTGCTGCGTGAGAAGAGATTTTGGGTAGGTGTGGCCAGAAAGACAATTATGTTGTTGTCCTAATTTCAGTCCTGTAAACAGCTGTGCTGCAAGCCCCCACATACATTAGTGCTATACAGGAATAATAATACAGGAAGCTAGTTATAATACACAAATATTTTTTTTTCCTCCTCCCCCTTAGCTTTTGGGCAGTTTAATTCTCTTCACCAGCTCCTTTTGTTATCAGACAAAAGTCAGTGCTGATGCAAGAGTGAAGTGGAAATACACAGTCCTGGGGAGGAAGGAACTGCAGCAGGGCCAGCTTAGTTCTGCTTCATGCATTGAAAAACCACGGTGCAAGTGGCTAGTGTCGGGGGGTGAGGAGGATCCTAAATTAACTTTGAATTCAAGACATGTCAGTCAGTTCAAAAAATACTTAACACGTCAGGGGAGTTGTTGGAACCCATTTTCAAAGGAAGCTTTGGATTGCTTGGAAAAGAGCTTCATGGTTAAAGGCACAATGTTACAAATAAATGGTGTGGGATGAGCTTCCAGTATTTGGGTTTGGAGAAAGAAAGAATCGCATATGTGCTGTCATTTTCGTATGGAATCTCTGAGCAACTTAATGGCTTATAATTAATAGGAAGTACTGTAGATTGCTTTCTATCCTGCTACTTTTCAGCACCGTAAAAGTAATTTATTTTGCAAGTAATACTGTACTGCATCAATAAGTGGAAAATATACTTATCTTCTTACTTGTGACTTTGTTAGATTTAGATTTGTATAGTTTATTCGCTGTTTTTACTTGAAGTAAGAAGTTTGGGTAATTCTGCATTTGATCAGGTGTGGTGCTGCATTGTTTACTTCCTCCTCCTGGCTATTTCCTGGTTATATCAGGTTATTAGTGATAAGTAATATCAAGTGAGGGGTGGGTGGGGAAGTCAAGTCATGAATGTGTCAAGAGGTTTCAGAAGCAGAGTTGTAATGCATAGTGATCTTGAGACATTTCTAAAGGTACTCGTGTATTTGTAAATGGGATTTGTAGGGGCTGCTTAGTAAATGTTGAAATATTTATTTCAGAGTAGTTGATTAGATCAGATAAAATTGTGTCTGAACACTAACCCATGCTGCTCTCACTTGTTCATTGTTTTCTACAAAGTTTTAGAATTTAAGTTTTCTTTGCTAATTTCAAT
Source organism: Falco peregrinus (assembly GCF_023634155.1). Lineage (NCBI taxonomy): Eukaryota > Metazoa > Chordata > Aves > Falconiformes > Falconidae > Falco > Falco peregrinus. The sequence goes on along the minus strand of NC_073728.1, from coordinate 60,151,087 downwards.
TTTGATATGGAAGAAGCTGGTGTTTCTAGGAGAGCTTTGGGGGCAAACTTGATATCTGCATTTATAGTAAAGCTAATACCATAAAGAAGGATCGATGGTACTTGGCCTACAGGAGTTGTCTAATACATTTAGTTTTGAAACAGAGTTAGTTTATCTGTGGTATTATAGAAGGCACTTCAGGAAACAGAGAATGCTGTGGTATTTTCTCGTTTGGTTTTGTTTTAACTTACTGCTTAGTCTCAAGCCTTCTCCCCACTGTGTTTCAATTTCATAAAACCAGCAGAAGGGAAGGACAGGAAAAAAAACATCATCTTTCCTGCCCTGTCACTCAAGGCAGACTATCTTTTCTCCGTTCAAGAGGCATTATTTATTGGTAGTTTACACAGTCATCTGGAGCATTAACTGCCGCGTAGTCCAGCTTCCACTTTACACATGCTATAGCCTAAGAGACTTACCATTTCAGAAGTCTGGTCAGGCAAGGCTCTGGACTCTTCGGTCTCACGCAGCTAGCGGTGCAGCCGAAAGGCTGGGCCTTCAGGCAGCGTCGCCATTGCCAGGCCGCTGGCACCGGGCACAGGCCTTTAGTGGTGCCGGTGCTGCAGCCCCGAGCGCGCCTCGGAGCCCAGCACGCCCGCTCACCTGCTGCCGGCAGCTGTGCTGTCTCATCCAGGGCATTCCCTAACCCGTCACCTCGCCCGGCTGCTTGTCGCCTGACCACACTCGATGCTTTAACGTGGAGAGACAAGCGGCAGCGGGGGCAGGCGCACCTCAACCTGCGAGCACTGGCGCTGTCTCCAGTGGCGTGCTCCTGAGTGAAGCCAGGGCCTGTGCTCCATCAGCCACCTGCTGTCTTAGCCGACTTTGTCAGCTCTTCTAACAGGTTGCCCTCCCTTGGCTTCACAGCCTTCAGGTGTGTTCTTCTCTTTCTGACCCCCATCGTCCTCGCCCTGCACCTTTCCCTGAAGGGTCTTTGCCCCGGCCGCTGCCTTTCCCTCAGTGCCCTCTGTGCAGACAAGGGCTTAAACCCGCGCCTGCGCTGAAGGCTCGAGATCTGTCTAATTCCCTGTGTTGGACCCTCGGCACTGCGGACCTCATCGGCCCCCCTTAGCTCAGTTTCTTTGGGGTAGGGGGGTGTTAATTCTGTGTTGGGACTGTGTGACCTGGGCTGGGAATGGCCAGCCACGCTCCTCTTGAATGCTGAAGCTCTTCTGTTGTTACAACTATTTAAATAACAATTTTAATAACCTGGTACAAGAAAGTAAACCATTTCATTTGCATTCAAACATATTTAAACGTCCTCTTCATTAAAGGTACATAGTCAGGGGTGTGTTCTGGGCATCCACGTCACATTTTAAAGGTGTTCTCCTTCACGAACTGACTCGCTGCCTGTGGTGGCAGTCTGGCGTCCGGTGGCGCTTCCACTGCGCGCACCACTGAGAGCTACAGGTGGTGTGAGCTCTTTTGAAAATTATTGTCACGATAGTCTAAAGCTGCAGTTCTCAGTGGCTCTGAGGTCATTCAACTCCATTTTGTGGGTCTGACTGAAAATGGCTTTAGTCTGACAAAACTGTATCTCTTAATCTGACGTTTACCTCAGCATTTCCGTTTGACTGTGGCAGCTCAGCAGGCTCTAGCTTTGGATTCGGAGAGGTGGAGAGAGGAGGAGAGAGAGTGATTTGTGAAAGAGGCTGATTTTCTTGAACTACTCCATGCTGTGAAGTTTTGAAATGCAATTCAAGGTATTGTGCTTGTGTTTTATGATACCCTGTGAAATGTGACCCAAATTTAGCCTTGCTGGCAGACCCTGAGAACTCTCCAGCTCTACCTGATGGATAACAATGCGCTAACACTGGGTGTGACAGTATCCTTGGTGTTCTGGTGTGGCCCATGTCAGCGATGCTGCCGGTCACCAGGAGCCAGGAGGCTCCTGAGCATTTGCTGCTGGGTTTTTTTGTGGGTTTTTTTGTTTGTTTGTTTTTTCCTCCTGGTAATCCTAAATAGCAGGGAATCATCCACTGTGAGATGCAGCAGTGAGGGAAAACCACCAAGAGGAGGAACTTTAACGAGAGGGAGAGCAATGCCATGGATGGACTGGGAACATGGGGTCACCAGAATCCACTGTTAAAACCTCAAATGCCTAAATCTCTATAATTGTTTTAGCACACATTAACAAAAACCCACTGGAAAAGTATGTCATCCTCTTTTGGTAGTGAGGAGTGATATGCTGCTGGTACCAGCAAAGCTGTTAATTAGTGCATGTGATTGAGTGTGCTCTGGGGAACGTTCGTGTTTCTGTACTGAATGAGATTTCTGTCTCTAGTATACCTGCTTCGTTTCTTGAAAAATTGGAACATATTTATTAATTCAGGGAGCTGCAGGAGGAGAAAGCATCAAATGACCAAGGAAGGTAAATGTTTCCTGACAAACTGGAGCATTCCCATATGGCATGGGTCTTATATAATTATATACAGCAATTTCAGAAGGGATGCTTTATACATTACTTTGCTATATATTATTGTACTAGTTGTATAGGTAATTGCAGGGAGAAGTTAAGCTTTTACCTTTCCGGTGGTTATAGTCCAGTCTTATCTCCTTTAATTAGCGTAGTTTGAAGAAGAAAGTGTTACACTTGGTGATTCCAGTACCCTGGGTGCTCAAGTGCCTTCATTCTTCAAGGAGCTCCACCCAGCTGCTATTTATAATCTCGTCCTTTTACCCACAATTCACTTTTTAAAGGGGAATTTCTTTTCATTGCAGATATCTGGTTTTGACCAGTTGTGGGATTGGGAAAAGGAGGGAGGAGTGTAAATTAGTAAAAGAGCTGTTGTATTAAAGTAAGCCTGTGGGCTCTAAAAGCTTTGTTTTAATCAAGGTGCATAATTAGCTGAAAGTTTTTTAGAGTTTTCTGTTGTTTATTTAGCAGGTGGAGTAAACATTTTTCAGTACATTCAGTGTACAGATAATGTTTGGTTGATGCTCTAATTTATTAACAGTTATTCTTTGTTCATTCTCTATATAATTACACATTTTTCTGATGTATTCACTTTGTCCAGGGTTATGAAAAAATTAGAAAGTCTTAGAAGACCTGGTAGGTAGGTGTGCTCTTGATATTCACCAGCACGGCATCTTCTGTACTGAGTGTTTTTGGCTAGTATTATAAGGTTGTTGTAATGTGTTTTGCTTAATAATTGCGCGGTGTTGCTTATAATATGTTTGTAAACGTGATTTGAGCTAGCATTGTTTTGATTTCTCTTATTTCATATAAATAGTTCTATAGCTTGTTGCTTGTGCCTTTCTGTATGTATTTGGATGTGATAGCTTAAGATAGTGAAATCTTTGCTATAAAAGCTCTTATATATATGTAGGGCAGTGCAAAAACATTGCTCTTATTTGTGATAAATGCAGTTTATATTGGAAGTCCTATGTAAATTGAAAATACAGCTAATTTGCAAGTCAGTACAGTATTCATTTATTTATTCAAAATAAATTTAAAACGTATGTGTTTGTTTTAAATAAATTTAAAATTTAAATTTATTTATCTATTTAAAATCTACATAAGCTGGTTTTCCTCTTAAACTGACTAAAACCCAGATGTATTTCTCCTGGGACAGAGGAGAGCTAGCTCATGGTACAGGGAGGGTTATGGCACAGGGCTTTATTATGGAGCCAGGAATTACTTCCCCTCCCACCCTTGCAGTGAAACACTGTAAGTATGTTGATGTCCAGGAAAGCTGGAAGGAGGTTGTTTTTGAAAGGAAGGAGGTTTTTTCGGAGAGGAATTTTTGCTATTTCTCTCTCAGAGTCCATGATTGGGTATGGTAAAAAGAGACAAGAAAAAACATTTACCGTAAACTTACCAGGAATGGTGTGAAAGAGAGTGAAATGGAGTTATGTTTCAGTGTTAAACACCTGGCTGAAGAAAGTGATAGAAAGGTCTACTTTGGGTACAATATTTTCAGATTGAAAAGAGTAGGATGAGGGCTGGAGTAAATGCTGTCTTTTTGCAGGCTTAAAGAATTGCGGATCTTTGTGAACCGTTAATTCTTTTCTTGGATGCTGAATTGTGTGAAAAGTTAAGAATTGCAGTAAACCTAGGACTGATACATAGTCAGAGTTATTAGCAAATGTTTTCTTTATAGTTTATATGAGGGAGAATCCAGTGGTGGTGATGGTGATCACTTTCTGAAGTTTCATTGCTGAAGAACATAGAACCTGCAGTAGAATGGATTGATTTTGAAGGACACGGTGACATACTCATGAAAGGTGGCAGGGCACAATGTTTATGATGGTGTACAGATTTTGTTAAGTTATTGGGTGGGGGCTTAGGATGTCGTCCTCCATTGCAGGAGTATCAGGAATCTGTGTTCTTCTCTTTTATAGCAGTCTTTCCCACTTGGTGAAGTTTGTAAATGAGCACGGGTTATCTTTATCTGAAGTTTTAGAAAGTATTTGGAGCAAATGTCCAATGTGACATTTAACTGAAACAGAAATTACCTTTTAAAGAATTCTCAGTATATGATACCTTAATCACTTAATTTTCTTTTTGTTTCAACAGGAATGCCCAAGGAAAAGTACGATCCACCTGATCCACGGAGGATGTACACAATTATGTCCTCAGAGGAAGCAGCTAATGGGAAGAAATCACACTGGGCAGAGTTGGAAATAAGTGGTAAGAAACTGAGGAATGGTCTTGGGTTTTGAACTTCTTGCAAGTTAAGAGTAGCCTGTGTAGTATGATCTTGGACAAGAAGTCTGGAGTGGAGTTACCTGCCTTGAAGTGAGCCAGCACAACAATGCAGCAGCTGCCAGTGTCTGAGTGTGTCAAGGGCAGAGGTTGGGATAACATAGGGAGCTATAGGAGGGGTAAGTTGAGGCAGGTGGGGAATCCTAAAGGTTGGGAAGATGAGGATATGGATGCGAGCTTTTTGTGTTTTAAGAAGATGGGGAGGGTGAAAGCATGGATTTAAGATCTAATTTGTCAAAGAGAAGAGGGTGAAGTTCAGGTTGATATATAGACATATGCTGTTACTTCAAGTAATGTAACAACAATGTTGTATTAGTCTATGACAGTATAGCTTCTACTGAAGCAGAAGTTTTCAGTTTAAAAGCAGTTGTAAATCTTTGCTCTGTTCTTGAGATTTAAAGAAAAAAAAAATTAAAAACCCCTCCGAGAACTGTGCTAGCTTTGAGTTACTCTTTGACTTTTGGATCTTTTCTTGAAAAGAAGATAATGCTCAGAATTCATAAACATGAATTCTAACTGGTGTGGGACATGAGTCTCTTTTGATTTGTAGAGTAAATTCTGATTTTGCTACATAAGTGTGTTTACAAGGAAATTGAAGCAAATATTTTAAGAATTCAAAAACAATTTTGTGTTATTGTAAACTTATGCTGAAATTTTGTTTAAATATGGCAGTTCTTTAAGTGACTGCAAAAATTGCCATGTGGTATTTCTAAATGACTGCCCAACAGAAAAATTTATGGAAGGAAGAATAGAAACAGAATTCTTTGAATTGTGAAGAGGCTTTCCGTCCAGATCATTGAATCTGTGTCTTGCTTCAAGGGCCACGTGCCTTAACATGTGAATAGCATTCTTTACTTGAAGGTTACAGATGCAGAAACCTAGTTAAAGGCTGCTTCAGGAATCAGCATTGTGTATCAGCATTAGGCTTGGATATCCACTTGGACATCTGCTGCCTCTGCACAGGAAATGCATTAAGCGATGGCTCTTTCCTTTCATGCTTGGTAATCTCACTATAGACTGATTCCAGCCAAGAGAGGTGTAGGTAGTGAAAAGGATGGATCAGTGATGCTGGCTGGAAATCCTTTCAGCTACAAGGGTTTCTTTGATCACAGTCACCTGTTTGCATTGGGGTGTGTTGTGGGGGGAAGGTGTTAATTCAGTTTTAAAAATGCAAAGAACTATGGATTTGTATTTAAAACCTTCCAGAAGATGTCTTAATGAGCATTACAGTAGCATGAATCCTTTTTAAGAGCTGTATGCATTTGCCTTGCAAAATAAAATGTGACAATGTTTTTGTTTTATTAGTGTTCATGCTGTCTTTTCCTTGCAGAATACTTTGTCATCTAATACAGAAAGCCACAAATGTTTTAACTGCTCTCATTTAAATCACTGAGCTTTTTCACTGCAGGCTTTTTTATGCCACTCACTTTCATATAGCTCACTGGAAATTATATCTGTATTAAACCTTTTTTTACCAGGGGCTGAGTCCCAGTTACACATATATCAGCATAGCTTTCCCCAGGCAGTAAATACAACTACTTTTATTTTGAGAGAAAGTCATTTAAGTAAAGGAACTACAAAGGGGGTGTGTTGGTATAATATTAACCAGACCATTCTTAATATTGGTGAGTTGTGGGGGTTTTAAAGGCCATTGCAAGTAACTTTTTCCCTTGGACAAACTGGCATTAGTACTCTTTTAATGCTTTTTGGTACAGTGAGATGACTTCTGTAAATGAAAAAGGATCCGCTCCTGGCAGGGCGTGGGGGAGAATCTTGGAAAGAAGAAATGTTTTGAGACCTTCTGATGATATCTCACATTCCTTGCATGCGGCAATGTAAAAATCTTGATTCTGTCACACAAAGCCATGTTTCCACCCTTCAGTTTATACAAAAATCATACCGTTTTTTTAAATATCTGGCAATAGTTTGTGCAGCTTTTAGTTGAATGCCAGATGGAAATCCATGTTCTCAACTAAGCATCTTAGTCACCCTAAATATAGTGCTTCTATCTGTTCTTGCCTGGATTAATGCCATAGAATAAAGATTTTTGGTTTGAAAGATGTTGCGTAGAAATAATGGGCAAACTGAAGAGTATCTTTTATCTCAAACACAAACTATATTTGAAAAAAAATCTGTATCTTAGACCTCTGTTAATTATTGAATTCATGGTCATTTAGTAAATACATCTTTTTTTGTATGGAACTTGAGAAAGACAGATGTTTAAAACTTAAATATGAATTGGAAGAAAGCAATCTGAGCATCCCTGGCAGCTCCTTACATTCTCTTATGCATTGCTGAATTTTTTTGATCTATAGATTCGGTGGTTAATGGATTTTTTGTTGAATAAAACAACAATAATGAAAAACACAACAAAACCCAAACTAAACTCCCCCTCCAGTTGCCCCTCCCCGTACTTACAAAATGTGTAGTTACTGATAAACCTATGTATTTTAAATGTGCTGTTTTCTCTTGTACCATCCTTCTGCAGGGAAAGTGAGAAGCTTAAGTTCGTCATTGTGGACACTGACCCATTTGACAGCTTTGCATCTCAGTGACAATTCCTTATCCCGTATTCCTTCAGACATTGCCAAGCTTCACAATCTGGTATATCTGGACTTGTCCTCTAACAAAATTCGCAGTTTACCAGCAGAGCTCGGAAACATGGTGTCACTCAGGTATGTAAATTTTAACAGGAGTTAAAATTGTTCTCTTTATTGTCTTTGCTGAAGTCTAAGCTGGTGCTACATAAATTTTACATTCTAGTAAACTAAAAGCATAAGGAAATTCCTCCTTCCTCACTTCTTTTTACCTGTCTCCCTGAATACTTGGTATGGCCTGTGCAGGTATAGCAATACTGGCTCTTCTGAGATCTCCTGTTCCGATGTACGACAGTACGGAATGAGCTTTGGAAGTGCTCAGTTTGATGACAACCACCCACTTCATATTTTTCCAAGTCAGGTTTCCTCTCTTACGCATCTCTTACCAGACTTTTTTACAAATATTTTTGTGGCATTTTTCTCTAGGAAATACTGATGCACAAGAAAAATTGCTTTTAACTCATAGTAAGGTGGGGAAAGGTCATATTAAACATACATAATCATGCTAGCAACATTTTTTTCCTCTTTATTTCTCTTCAGTATTTTTAACAATAGTTCTTATTCTGTTTATTTTACAACAACTGCAACTTGTGTAATATTGTCTCCTTCCCACCTTTGCTGTCATGTAACTGCATTCCTGTGTAAACTGGGGAGGAGAAAAAAATGTTCTAAAAGCATCTTTCTTCCCTCCCGTTTTACAGTACCAAGATGTGCAAAGTTTGCATGGAATGATACCTCCTTTTGGAAGTAAAACATGAATAGTGATGCCTATTTAGATTATAATGAAGTCTGCAGCATTTCACTTTGTAAAAACACTGTTCTGTAAATACAGAAGTGGTTTGTATAAGAGCAAATATTTATAGGCAGCATTCTTTTGCCCTTAACGCAAAGGAAGAGCCTTATCTTAGGTTTATTAGACACCAGTAAATGCCTTCATTGCTTTTAATTTTGAAGACACTTATGGACAGCTTTCTCAAATCCAGAAAACACTGAGTCTAAAAGTAATGAGAATGTTATGAGAAATAAAGAAGACAATAGAGAAATGGACTGCCAGCACAGCTCTGAAACTGGAAATAAAGCAAGTTTGCATGTAGAAATATCAGTCATTGTGTTATCTACTTTAGAAAAGTTCACTCTGTTGGGGAGGATTAAACTAGCCGATTAAATTGGTACTAAAAGCTCATATTCCAAGGTGTTTAGTCTCAACCTTGGAGGGTGAGCAAAGGGACATTGCTTTTTAGAGCACAATTGGCAGCTCTGTTTTGTAGTGTGTTGTGTAGTTGTTTTCAGCTGTGGGGTAGTCTGCTCTAAAGAAAGCTTTGCATTACTGTTTCAGTTAAAGGCAGTTATTAGTAACAGGTTTCTTCCCTCCTCTACCCACCCCTCAGGTATTGTGAGCTAGAAATCCCACATTTACTAGAATATTTTCACATTCATCTTTGTACTTCATTAGCATCCTTTGATTTTTGTCAGTCTTTTTTCTTTTAAAATATGGTTGTAAGAGTAATACTCATACATGGAGTTAGCTTAGCAAATGTATAGTCATCAGTAGTGTCAAAACATATTATGCTTTCTTCCCAACACTTTTCCCCATTTATTCTAGCTGATTCTATGAAGCTTCAGCTCTTTCAAGTCCTAAGTCTTTTCTGAGTAGAGAAGGCTAAATCTTGTGAACGTGAAATGTATAGCTAAGGTCTAGGATCGCACTAGTTTTCTATTTATGACCTAAACATAACACTTGAATCCACATCTCTAGATGTGAAAAGCTAGTGCATTAACCCACTGTGCGCTCTCTGTTCTCAGTGATTGCAGCTGATCCTTTCCACAGGATGCAGATGATTTCTTTTCACTGGGGTGAAAGTCAGGAAAAACCCATAAGCACATCCTATGTGATAGCGCTCTGCAGGGCTCAGCTGTGCTGGAGTTTTATGCTTCAGGCTGGCTCTTACTGCAGACACTTCCCATAGCTTCTGGGAAGTTGTTCAAACTAACAATAATTCAACACTGGGCATAGCTAATACCCTGAGTCTCAGAAATCATTTGTGCTTTCACATGTGAGAATTGATAACGGGTCTTCCAGCTCCCACATCTGAGCTCTGGGTTTGGTCTGTACAGCAAAGCTCACCTGAGGCTCCTTGCATCTCCCTTTTTACTGCATGTGCTTGAAGGAAGAGGTGTCAGAGCAGTAAAATTTCTGATCTTTGCAGAAACAGGAGAAAAAATAAACACTGTAACGTTATCTTGGAAAGCTCAGCTGTAAAGCAGAGTTTCTTGATATGCTCGAAAGAACTTGCGTGCCCGCTTGTATCGGGTCTGGCTGAGCCCTGTAGCAGCCGCCATAGGGCTGTGCTTGTAGCGGTAGCTACAAAGGGGGTGATAACACACTGGTATTTTGGCTGCGGCTGAGCAGGGCTCGCACAGCATCACGGCTGTCCCTCCAGCCTTCCCCTCTGCTTCGCCAGTAGGCTGGGGGTGGCCAAGATCATGGGAAGGGACGTAGCTAGGAAAGCTGACCCAAACTGACCAAGGGGACGCTCCATACCATATGACATCTGCTCAGATACAAAAGCTAAGAGAAAGGAGGAGGGAGAGAGGGGGCATTTGTTATTTACAACATTTGTCTTCTGGAGCAACCACTACACACGTACTGAAGCCCTGCTCCCCAGGAAGTGGCCGAACATCGCCTGCTGATGGGAAGTAGGAAATAACATCTTTTGTTTTCCTATGCTTCTGCATTTGCAACTTTCACTATTGCTTCATTAAACTGTCTTTATCTTGACCCACACTTTTTTTTTCCATCTTATTTTCTCCCCTCCCTGTTCTGCTGAGGAGGGGAGTGATAGAGCGTCTTGGGGGGCACCTGATGTCCCAGCCACAGTCAACCCACCGCAATGCTCAGTAAGTTTGCGGATGCTTGCACCAAGTTGGGCAGGAATGTTGATCTGTTTGCGGGTCAGCAGGCTCTGCAGTGGGATCTGGACAGGCTGGGTCAATGGGCTGAGGCCAGTTGTGTGAGGTTCAGCGAGGCTCAGTGCTGGCTCCTGTACTTGGGGCACAGCAACCCCACGCAACACCACAGATGTGGGGGAGAGCGGCTGGAAAGCTGCCTGGTGGAAAAGGACCTGAGGATGTTGGTCGACAGCGGCTGAACGTGAGCCCCCAGTGTGCCCAGGTGGCCAGGAAGGCCAACAGCATCCTGGCTTGTATCAGAAAGAGTGTGGCCAGCAGGACAGGGGCAGTGATTGTCCCCCTGTACTCAGCACTGAGGAGGCTGCACCTCAAATACAGTGTTCAGGTGTTGGGCCCCACACTCCAAGAAAACCACTGAGGGGCTGGAGCATGTCCAGGGACAGGCAGGGGGCTGGGGAAGGGGCTGGAGCACAAGTCTCATGAGGAGCGGCTGAGAGGACTGGGGGTGTTTAGCCTCCAGAAAAGGAGCTTCAGGGGGGACCTTATTGCTCTCTACAATTACCTGAAAGGAAGCTGTAGCAAAATGGGTGTTGGCCTCTTCTCCCAAGTAACAAGGGACAGGACAAGAGGAAACGGCCTCAAGTTGTGCCAGGGGAGGTTTAGATTGGAGGTTAGCAAAAATTTCTTCACAGAAAGGGTGGTCAAGCACTGGAACGGGCTGTGCAGGGAGGTGGTGGAGTCACCATCCCCAGAGGTATTTAAAAGACTTGTAGATGTGGCACTTGGGAACATGGTTTAGTGGGACTTGTCAGTCTTGTGTTAACGTTTGGACTCAATGATCTTAAAGGTCTTTTCCAGCCTAAATGATTCTATGGACTTTGCTGTGTGGGATTTGCTGTGGTCCCCTTTGCTGTGTAGAGAGGGCAGGTTCCGTGGAGGCAGGGATCATTAGCAAAAGTAATTCTTTCATCCAAGAGAAACTGTGATACCTACTACTGTGCCATTCTTCCAGCTCAGTGTTTTTCCTCTAGAAGAATTCAGTATATTTTTTTGTAATTTATACAGAACTTTTTTTAGACTTCTGCAGTGCTTTGAAAAGCTCTTAGAGGAAAAGTAGCTTTCTAAAGAATAAACTAGTAGCTGTATAATGTCATATAGAATATCATCCCTAAAAATAATAGCTATTTATATCTCCAATGTGCTGAGAACTAGTGGAGGTGTTGACTTTGTTCAATTTTTTTTTTTTAAACCTCATCCTCTTTTCTACGTGCCAGGTGCCTCATTCGCACTTAGAAACTCTAAAATGACACAGTGGGCTTCTGAGTTTCCCTGTAAAACATGTGCTCTTGTCTATGGGATTTTGTATTGGAAAAAAACCCAAACAAAAACCCCACGGTTGACTACGTGTCCTGTAGTCTGGCAGTCGGTTGAGCAGTGACTTATAAAAAGAAAGTCCCCTCCTGTATCTTCTTCCACTATTACACACCCCAGAGTGCCTCTAAAACAAGCCACTTTGCTTTTACCAAGGTTTCTAAATATGCAGGGGTACCGAGAGAATTTCTCAGGAAGCCCTTGTTAGGAAAGGACCAGACAGAAGGCAGAGTTTACTTTTGAAATGCAAGGCTAGAAGAATTGTGTCTCTGCTTCAAATGCTGTCTTGTAGAAATCTGAAAGAGTAACTCTTGGCATCCAAGTTTATTTTGCTTTTTTTTTTCTTTTTTTCTTTTCCCTTTTTTGTTGCCCCAAAATACTTTTCAAGACTCCAGGCACCAAGTTGTAAACACTTTGAAGTAGCAGCTTTATATTGAATATGGTGAGGGAAGTCTTTACTGCTTAGATGGGAATATGTTTAAGGAAGTGAAAAGCTCTTAATAAGTCCAGGGTTTTGCCCAGTTCAGGACATTAATTCTGTTCCTGTCAGCATGTTTTGTAAGTTAAAAAGTATATATTTTGTCTTAACACTGAAATTATGGAAACAACCCAACAAACCCAGCAGAAAATCACTGTTGTAAATGACTGTTACATGGTAATATCATAGCTCTAATCATACTGCCACAGTCCCCAATTTTTTGCTTATTTGTTTTCTGGGATGTAATTTCCCTTTGGCCTTTAATCATAGCTGAACTGTTTCATGGTCTGGTTTGTTACTGCTTCGTCACTTGTGGTCATTGAAGTATTTAATTATTTCCAATGTTTACAAAATTTCTGACTTTTTAAGGTGAACTCACCAAACAGCTACTTTCCTCTGTACTTCAATGTAATGTGTATTTTGTCTCTGGATGTGTTTTACAGCAGGATTTCCCTGACTATTGTTGTTTAGTCTTCGAGTTCTTCAATGTTGTGGTTTACTAGTTAATTGTTTTTCCTTTTAGTTAAACTTCTTGTACTATACTGCTGAAGACAAATATTGGTCTGTTTTCAGCCCTATGTGATTCTTGCTCTGTCTACAGGGAACTACATTTAAATAACAACCTGTTACGAGTTTTACCTTTCGAGCTGGGAAAACTGTTCCAGTTACAGACTTTGGGTCTGAAAGGTATTATTACAACTTTTTCTTGGTATCCGTGCTTGTTTAATGATATCGTTTCTGAGATGTAATGGCTGTAGCCTCCTAGTTCATAAAATGTTACTGAATAGCAATCCTAGATGTAGGTACTTACTCCACATTTACAAATATTGTTAATTAGGGATTATTTAGAAAAAGAAAAGAATGAGTTTGGTGAAGCACTCCACATTTAAAGAGGTTTGCATCTCTTTCTGCAGAGTGAGCGTAGCTTTCTGTAGCTTGCATAGGGGTTGAATACAGTGCTCCTTTAACTAAGGAATAGCCTGCAGTTAATTGTAGATATTCAACTCCAGTCAAAAAGGGAACGTGCTTTGTACTGCTGTAGGGTACTGTGCTATGCAAGCAGTAATTTAAATCTTTCCCCGGGTTTGGTTTTGGGTTGGTTTTTTTCCCTCTGAACTGTATGGATTACAGTGATAAAATTGCTGACCTCAGGGGAACTTGTATCACAAAATCAGGAGCACTGAGTGATACAATACCTGCAAACACTGTTAAGTCTCAAAAGTCTGGGTTTTCTCCCCCTTTAAACTGGATAACCTCCATCTGCGCTGTATGTGAAAACTGTTACAATCGGCTTATGCGCTGGGCAGATGGTGGACTCTCTACTCAGATATGACTGGCAAATAAACTGATGGTGGATGTTGCACTTGCGTTGAGCAGAGCAAGCAGAGGTGGCTCCTGTGCTTGGCCTCCTCAGCTCTGCTGGAGTGTTGTACCATGCCAGTTCGTCACTACTGTTACATCCAGTGACCGCCCTTGGGGTGGTCAGTCACAAGACAGATGCAGGAGAGAATGTGGTTACCTTCACTAGAGCTGTTCACACATCTAGTGTTTGGGCTGTAAGACCTGAAACCTCTTAAATAGTTCATAGTAGATGCAGTATCTTTTCTCAGAGATGTCAGCTGAACACTGATATATAAATTCATAACGGTTCTGTCTGTTTTATTCAGCGTTTCCTTAAATCTCTTTGCAGGAAATCCACTTACACAGGATATTCTGAACCTTTATCAGGAACCAGATGGGACACGAAGGCTACTGAACTATTTGCTTGATAATTTGGCAGGTACTGCAAAAAGAAGTAAGTGACCATTCTTAAAACATTTATTTCTGCTGTGTAAAATAAATGTGATTATCACTTGTATCTCTACTTTAAAATGTTCCCGTAGTTTCAACGGAACAGCCACCTCCAAGATCTTGGATTATGTTGCAAGAACCAGACCGTACAAGACCAACAGGTACTGAACACACTAAGGATTTAAAGATTCCCCACCCCCTGCCTCCCCACTAATAAAAGGTGTTGATCTTTACTATCTACTGAAAAAACCCTAATGCTTAAATAACCAATCATCTGTGCAGTGCTGACTGGCCAGCTGAAGTAGTTCTATCTCGGTTGGAACATCTGTTCCAGATTTACCCATCTTTTACTATAAAGTAATTTCTTTTTAATTAATGTCCTTCTCCCAGGAATTGAAAATGTTGTCCACAATTAGTTATATAGTTGAATTATAACAGGTTTAATTGAACATTTGTTGAAGAATTAAAAAAAAAATAAAGAACGTGAGCTGATTTCCCAAAAATGTAGAAATTTTTTCTTTTAAGTAACCAGTATCTCGTCTTTGATTCAGCACTTTTCTTGCTGTTTGGATTCAGGTTATTTTAAATTTTTTTACGGTTTTTTCCTGCATGAATCGTCTAAAATGCAGCCTTTTCTGTTTACCTGTGCACCAAAAATTTTAGTGTATTTCTCAGTTACTGCAGCGTCCTCTCTTTCAGTACTGATGTACGTTCCCCTATTAATTTTATTAAGGCGGTTGCTTTGAAGATAACGATGTTAATGCAGCTTGTCTTTGGCTGTCACCCATTTATTTCAAAATGCTGGGCTTTGACCCCCAGTCAGCCCAAGATTGTTGCCTCAGTTTGCTAAATCTTCAAATAACTGTCTTACTCTTTTTTCTGAGTTGTACTCCGTGTTTGAGAGGAGCTCCCAATAAGCTTTTAAGCATCTCATTGTCCTACTGCAAATTCCTTAGTGCTTTATAAAAACAAACAAAAAAAAACCCTCAAGAAAACAAAACTCAAAATCTGTGCTGCTGGATTACCTGTCGAGTTGCCCCAAACTCTCTCATTATCACTCCTATTCCAAATTAATGAAGAGTAGATGTTTCTTGTCTTTACACCTGAATTGTAAACTTCTTGAGGTGGAAACATTTGCGGTTTTATTTTACCTATGCTTTTTCATTGTGCGAAGGGATCCATACCTTGCCTATGGATCTGTTGCAGGTTGGTGGTGGTAATACGTAAGATAGATTTTTAATTAATCTATTTGAAGAGGTTGCAAACTTTTGTATAGCTATTAAATGTAAATGTTCAAATACACTTACTTTGTTTTAGGCTTTTCACAGTAGAGTGCCAATTAGCATAAAGTACGTACGTCTGCTGTTTACTGCATTAATAATATGAAGGGGGGGCTGGTTTTTGTTTTCCAACTAAATACTAGAAGACAGCTGCCATAAGTTAAAACCTGTGATTTATCTTCCTAGAAGGACTGACAATTTTTTTTGTTAGTATAGGTACACATGCTGTGTTTTGATTGAAGCAAATGAAGCATGAATTGGTAAATTTGCAGAAGCAAAAGCCAAGAACGTAATTGTATATATAATTTTTTTGTTGTTGTTAAATTTATCAGTATGTAAGTAAAATTATTGTTCTGCAGCCTTGTTCTCTGTCATGTGTTACAACGTACTCTGTGATAAATATGCTACACGGCAGCTGTATGGCTATTGTCCATCTTGGGCATTGAACTGGGAATACAGAAAAAAAGCTATTATGCAGGAAATCCTGAGCTGCAATGCTGACATCATAAGTCTTCAGGTAAAAGATACACCATTATTTCTTTTCCTTTTCTATTCCCACGTGCTGGTTTCTCCACATTAAATGTATTTGCAGTAAATGATCTGTTTTCAAAACCTTCCAAAAACAGAAGAAAAAAGTGGTGTTTAGAACGTTATTTGTTGCTTGACATCAAAAGAATGCTTTTCAGCCACGGTAGTTGGAATGTGAACCAGCAGCTGCTGATCAAAGAAATGTATGTGGGGGTGTTTTTGTGCCTGCATTTGTATGTGGGGCTATAATTGACACGTTCTTGAATAAAAGGCTTGAGATAATCATAACTCTGGGGATTACAGAAATTCATTTATATTTTCTTAAGATAGGGATATTGCTCTCAAATTTGCATTCTCTGATGTACTTAATTCTTACATTTTTTTTCCTTAAATCTAATTTGAAAATGATTTACACTTCTGAAGAGACTAAGTAGTATCAGTCTTCTGTATTTTGCTAATAGTACATTCATGCTGTGCTGTCTCATAACTTTATAGGAGGTTGAAACGGAACAGTACTACAGTTTTTTCCTGGTAGAATTGAAAGAACGTGGCTACAATGGCTTCTTCAGTCCAAAATCTAGAGCTAGGACAATGTCAGAACAGGAAAGAAAACATGTTGATGGTTGTGCAATATTTTTCAAAACAGAAAAGTAAGTGATGTGTTTTGCAAAGCTTTCTATTGTGTCTTGCCCAGTTTCACATTAGTCGCCCTTTTTGTAGCCATTCATTGTTTGTTACAGAGCAATCCTGTTGTTAGAGTGGTCTGTAGGAGAGAAATCGTTCTGTGCACAACTAGCGATAGAAAATCTTACCTTGAACTTGTGTTTAAGTTGGGATTTCATTCTGTTAGAGCATTGCAGGTTAGGAGTTCACTAAATTGTACTTCAGTTGTTGAATGTGTCCCCCCCAACCATTAGGTGTTAATCATAAAAAATGAAAATAAATACTGTTATTTTTTGCTTTTTTTTTGAGGAAAGGAGTGATAATGCCCAAAATTGCTGGAGTAAGACCTCAGATGACGTTGACTTTTAGATACATTAGTCTTCTCATAAAGCAGAAGACAAAGGCATTTAATATCACTGCTCACTTCCAAAAAAAAGCCGTTATTTAAGAGCTGCAGCACTTACTGGTTGTGTCATATTGTACAACTGTTTGTATATGAGGGTAATAACTTTGCTTTGTCTTGCTGCTTCCATTCCTTTGTTTCCACAAGTAAATGTAGATGCCAGGTTTGATACCTTCTGGCTTAGAAAAATTTAGTCCCTCTCTATTAAACCTGCATCTTTGAACTAGAAACTGATACAGAATTGGAAACAAGCACTACTTTTTCTCTCTCTCTTTTTCTGTCTGGAAAGAAAAATCTTTTAATTGAAACTAAGGTAGTATAAAATACATAAAAATCACTAGGAAAACTATATCCTTTGATTTCAGTTTAGGATTTTATGAAATTATGTGATTGACTGAGATGTTGGCATCATAAATGTGTTTGAGCTTTAATTAAAAGAGTTACCTGTAACATTTCCTTTTGTGTCTGGTTGCTGAAAAAAATATACATGATGTTTCTCTTTCAGATTTACTTTGGTTCAAAAACATACTGTTGAGTTCAATCAACTAGCTATGGCAAACTCAGAAGGTTCAGAAGCTATGCTGAACAGAGTTATGACAAAAGATAACATTGGAGTTGCTGTATTATTAGAACTGCGAAAGGAATTGATAGAAATGTCATGTAAGTCCTATTTAGTTTTATTTTTTTAATAGATTGTATTTTGTAAATGAAAAAATGTACTTTTGTTACAGTAAACCAGAGAAACTAGATTCTACAGATGAATATAACTGTGCTTTGTATGCTCAGACAAATTTATTTCCAAAGATGACTTGAGGAGAAGTCATATTCTTAAATGATTATTTTTTCCCACTCTATGCTTAAGACATACAAAGACATGAGTTTGAGTGGTTTTTGCTTGAAGTTGTATACAGTTATTAAAGAATCAGTTGGTGTTAGTCTTGTGTTTCTGGATCATGTATCTGCATCATTTTAGCTTGTTATTTTCTTCACTGTCATTCTTATACAACCTGTTTGTTCTGCCCTGTCATTCTTAATTTAGGAAATGTAAATTGGTTTTGTAAGTATCGCAGTGGGTACCTACTCAACCTGTATTGTATTTATCCAAATGATATTTTATTAATTCAGATTCTAACAAGCAAGCCTTTTAAGAAGCACTTCTAGCAAGAGAGGTAACTTGTAATGTGGATAACTTAAAATTCATTGCTTATTGCCTGATAAGGTATGAGCAGTGCCTGTTTTACTATCACAACCTGAGGAAAACTTGTAATTTTTTAGAAGGACACTATTTGCCTTTACTTAAGATTCTGTTATTTATTGTTAATTCACAGTATTCTTAGGTACATAAGCATTACCTGTAACAAGATCATCTCTTAATGGTCTTGAATGTGAAACATAATTATTTCCAATGTTTTACATCAACTAAAACATTCAGTGGATGTTAGGGGAGTTGTGTGACCCTCTTAAATGGTATTAACCCTCTTCAAGTTATACTGGTATTTTGTTTTATTCTTTCCTCACCTCAAACATCTTGTTTAAAATTCAGCAGTATGTTGACCATGTAAGGTAAATAATTGATTTTAAATTCTAGCTGGAAAGCCACATCTTGGGATGGAAAAGCAGCTGGTTCTCGTAGCTAATGCGCATATGCATTGGGACCCAGATTATTCTGATGTGAAGCTGGTTCAGACTATGATGTTCCTGTCCGAGGTAAAGAACATTATTGACAAAGCTTCTCGTAGTCTCAAACCTGGTGTTTCGGGAGAACTTGGAACCATTCCACTTGTACTGTGTGCAGATCTCAATTCTCTACCGGACTCTGGTAAGATTTTTTTGGTTTTTGTTTTTTGTTTTCTTTTTTGTAGACTGTTTCAAGTTTGCAACAATGTAAATGTTAAGGTCTCACTGTTTGTTTTTGTTAAGGTCTCACTGTTTGGGTTTTTTTGTTTTCAACTTAGAGTATACATTGTTTGATACATAAGCTCTAAAGGTACTGAGAAAATAGAAGGAAGAGAGAAAAGATAAATTGTTTCTTTTGTGAGTGACCTTACTGTCTGTGCAGTAGTATAGCTATGTCTGGTCTTCCAGCAGCATTTTCATTGTTATCTTACAATACAGGAATGGAAAGGAAGAAATATCTTCCCAAAATAACTGGAAACATGAATATGTTGCTGATAATTGGGTTTTCTTAATTTCAAGTGTGAGAAGGTGGGTTCTTCTCTGTAAAGTTGCCACCATACAATAATTTTCTGTATCCCAAATATTTTAAGACTTCTGAAATTCAATACATCTCCTAACAGAAAGGATTCTTCAGAGCTCTTCACTAACATGCAAGGTTGTGGGGTTTGTTTTTTTTTCTTTTTTACTTGGCGGCAACTTTTTAGAAAGTGTGAGGTAAGAACAGATTCAGTGATCGCTGCCTTGGCTTTCTCAGGCACCCAGCTGAAGTGCTGAACTCAAGAGCTGTACTTCCTTCTTACTGCTAGTTGTTCCAGTATAATAATCTCCATTTCTGGTCCCCCTCCCTTCCTTCTTGTCTCTGCATGGCAAATCCTAACATCAGTTAGGGTTAATAGGAGCAGTTACTTTTCAGCAGTACTAGAAATCTGATTCATTCTGATCCCAGGAAGGCAAGTATTGCTAGTGGCTATTGCAATAGCCAGTTCATGTGTCTGACTGTTTGTTTTCCTTCCAGAACCTTAGCACAGCTATTCTGAAATTAAAGAGGTATGATCACAGTTTTCCAAGACACAAATCTTGTCAACTTGCTTTGCAGCCTCTTTAACTTTATTTGAAGTACTGTTTCAAAAGCTGGCTTTTTTGCAACATTTTAGCCAAATGTTGAAGGCCAGGACTTGAGCATAGAGAGGAGGAGAGGAGGAAGCTGACTGCCTAGCCTCTACAGAACTTTACTTCCACTTTTCTTCATCTTCCCCCAAGTCCGTTCCTTGTTAACCTTCTTGGTTTTCCACGTATATATTGTCTTGCCATATTTTAAAAGAACTACAGCTGACTGTCTTGTCATATGTTGCTTGTATGAGTCAAAGTACCTACACATTCATTTGCTGAATGTTTGTTAATACCTTCACGTGGGCATGTGTCTCTCCTAATAGGTGTTGTTGAGTACCTGAGCACTGGTGGAGTGGAAACAAACCACAAAGATTTTAAGGAACTGAGATACAATGAAAGTCTTACTAACTTCAGCTGTAATGGAAAGAATGGAACAACAAATGGAAGAATTACACATGGTTTCAAGTTGAAGAGTGCCTATGAGAATGGTCTAATGCCTTATACAAATTACACATTTGACTTCAAGGTAAGGACTTGGCTGATATTTCAGAAAAGCTTTCCATTCTGAAGTTTAACTAATGTGATTTGCTCTACAAAATCGTTTAACAAAGAAGTTAATCTGCTTGGGTAGTTCACAGTAAATTCATCAAGTTTATGTTTAAAACATCGCGAACTAGAGAGCCCAAGATTTCAGACTCTTAGAAACCAAATTTTCCTTCTTGTTAGTAACCTGGAATAGATTTGCAAGAATTGGGGTGCTGTTAACCTTCCCTGTAAATATGAAGATTTTGTATTTTAATACTCCAAGCTAAATTAAATAGTACAGTGGGGGCACTTAAGGTATCAACTGCAAGGAAATAATCCGTGTTGCTCCTGGAAAGCTCTCAGTGCTCTGTTGCCCAGTGGAAAAAAAGATGGCTCCTTTCCTCTTCAAAATCCGATAAACGTGATTTGAAGCTATGTAGGAGACTGGAAATTACAACCCACAAAAGCACAGCAGAAGTGATACGGGGTGGACTTTTCTTTTGTTTTCCTAGTTTATACTGAGGAACCCACGGGACGCAGGAAGTAGAAGTCTCCTAAGTTGATGTGCTATAGAGAAGGAATGGTAGCATTTCACTTACTCATAATACTGAGCTCACCCCTTGTTTGGAAGAATAACTTGGGCCAAGAATTATATGTTAATAATTGATTTTATTTCTTCTCTTGCTTTAGGGTATTATTGACTACATCTTCTACTCTAAACCTCAGCTAAACATACTTGGCATTCTTGGACCTTTGGATCATCATTGGTTAATAGAGAACAATATAAGTGGTTGTCCACATCCACTTATCCCTTCTGACCACTTCTCACTTTTTGCACAACTGGAGCTTTTGCTGCCTTTCCTGCCTCCTGTAAACGGAATCCATCTCCCTGGCAGGAGGTAGTCAAGTACATTTTAGAGGGCAACCTCAATCTAACTTGTACAATTGTAAAATCTGAATATAGAGGAGTGAGGTATGGCCAACAGGGATTTTTTTTCTTAATAATCTTAATCTTAAATCTAATTATTTGCTAAAGACATAGTAAAAGCCAGGTGCTATCAACAGACACAATTCTGAGCCCTATATACTTTGTATACTGTTCAACAGCGATTGGTGCGTTTGCACCCTTAATACGTTACAATTAACCTTCCTGTTTGTTTTATCCAACGTGACATTTTATGCCTTGAAATAGGGAATTGTTATACAGTATACTCTCTTTGCACAGTTATCTGTAGCACTACTTTTTTGAGGCCAGTAGGAACATCCACAGAACATTCTTCCGTACTTCACTCCCTCCTTTTTCAGACTTGTTTGTAAAATATAGAATTTGAATTTAGCCTTTATTGATTGTATATGAACAACAGAAAAACTGATTTATGAGATTTTGTACTTTAAAAAAAGAAAAATCAGATTTGGAAAATGATTGTATTGTAAACTAAGGCTAAATTTTTATCTGTTTTCATGTGTTATAAAGGCCAGCTTGTAAAAGAGGTTGTCACAGGTTTTCTCTGCTAATGATTTGCACTGTTAGGGTTTCGTTAGCCCTTTTATACTACTTTTTATGTTCAATTGAGAATGTTGCTTTGAAAATCCAAACCTATAAAATCTTGATACCTTACGGAGACAACTAAATAAATTCTATTTCTGATTTAAAAAGAAAAAAGCATAGAGTTCTCACAGAACAGATAAGCTAAGCAGTGAATATAAGTAGACCTGTATGGATTGAAGGTTATTGCTGATGTGTATACACTCAGATATTTTTCTCGTCTCTAACTTTTGAAGTAAAATTTAGGGATACTTGTGTACAGCTTCTTCATTTCTGTTTTAAATACTTGTCCTATCTCCACTGTGCCTGCTTAAATTTGTTCTCAACTAGCACTGCCTGTGCATGCAGAGAGATCCTGTGCATCCTCTTTTATTTTTTTAAATAATGTTAACACTTGTGAAAATTTTATGAAGATACTTTTGTATAAGCTGTGGCATCTTTTTTTCCTTTGTGAAGCATTGAATATCACACTTTTTGAACATGTTCAGGTTATGGGTACACAGTTTCTAGCTTCTAATACCCATGCACTGCTTCTTTCAGTGTCATTGCACAGTGCCGTTTTTCCCACTAAGAATTACTATCATGTGAATTCTCTTTCATTTAAGTGTGTTCCTCTGTTTCAGAAAGTATAATTCCTTGAAGAAAAAAGAAAAACAACCTTACATTTTCTATTGATGAAGCAGTGTAAAATAAATGCATTTTTCAATACAGGTCCCAAAGACAATTCTTCAGATCATTTTTTTTTAAAGTGACCAAGTCTTATCTTAAAGTGTCAAGCAAGACTGAAGTTATAGTGTACCCTCAGTGCCATTTGTGTCATGAAGCCAAGTACATAACAGCTTACAAATTTAACTTGTCTATTTGTATCCTAAAAGGGAGATTTTATCATCTCCTTAAACTAATACAACTTGAATAATCAATGTAAAAAAAAAAAAAAAAAAAAGATAGAGAGCTTGGTCTTAAACAGCTTTTGTTTCAGCTGCGGGCAGGGAAGCAAAAGGACACTGAGCATTAAGAGAAAACTTTCTAAATATTGTGAATTTTTATATATAAAGAGTGAATTGGTAATAACGATTCAAAATTTTATTGAAAAGTAGTCAGCACATAAGTGTGCTCAAACCGTTCTGTTTTAAGCTGGAAGTAAAAAATTACAAACAGTTCGGTTATGTAAAATGTACATTTTAAAATTTCAATAGGAGAAATTTTGATCTTGAATCCTTGTCTGGGACCTAATCTCTTGGGGTTATTTTGTTTTGGTTTTAGTTGTGAAAACACCAAACATGTCCAGTTTATAATCAGTACATTGAAATGCTGGTAGTATTGCTGTAGTAGACTTAATGCGTAGTGTTATTTTTTTTCTGTTTGTTTTTTTGGGTTTTTTTGTAAAGTGTGAATAAAAGGTGTTTTACTCATGTTTCCTTAATGATGTCTTGGTAACGTACATCATGACAATTTCCAGTTATGATAAGCCAATTTAGCTTGTCAAACTAAGCAAACTATTTTTCTTTTCTGATTATCTGGATTGTGTAATGAGTCCAGAAAGCTTTACAGAAGGGGAAGGGAAGCACTTACTCATTTTGTATTTCTTAGAGGGGGATAATTTACTTTAATAGATGCTGGAGCTTGAGTGCACTTGTTAGATTCTAAAGGTTTGAGCTTTATCCAGTATGTGTTCTCCTGTATTGCTTAGTCTTAAAAAATATTTGAATTTATGACAGCATGTTGAAATATGGCCCCTTGTGCTTTTGGAGACACAACTGTTCCTGCTTAGTCACCTTACAGTCTAAGGGTCCATTTAAGTAACCATTTCCTCCAGCTTTTATACTAGTCCATCAGGTCCCTATCGAAAACCCACTGAATACATTGAAGACACTCCTTTGACTTCACTGGGTTTTAACTGGACTGCAGCCATGACGTGGGGCTGAAGGAAGGAGAAATACTTTGAATATAGGGAAAGGCCAGATGGCACCGAAACAGAGCTGAAATAAACTTGGTCAAACAATCTCAAAGAAAATATATTCCCATGACAAACAAATCTAACTCAGAAGTCTCAGTTTCCAGCTATAACATAGAATAAGGCAATAAACCATGTCTTCACAAAATCAAAATGTTTGCTTCATAGTTTTTAACATTAAATGGTTATTTGCAATATTTTTATTCGAGGTGATTTGGGGTGTTGCCATAATGTACCTTCAGTGTTCTTGTTGTAAAAGCACACATAGCAAAAATCACAGAACATCTTTGGGGTTGAAAGGATTTATTTAGGTTAGACCAGGCTTTTTTCCACTTAAAGTACAGTCAGCCACATCTTGTCTAGTTTAATTTACCGAGAATTCTGGGTGTCAAAAGTGTAAGATGAAACACACCTTTAACTAAAAGAGTTGATTAGACTACAAGACTAATGCCACAAGTTACTGCTTTTAACTTAGCTCAAGTAGCAGGGGGAGGGGTGTGTGAAAAGAGCCTATAAGTCAGTGCATGTTGTAATTATTTTGTTCTTTTAGCAGCTTTAAAAATAAAAAAGGTAAATTTGGCTAGCGTTTGTCAAAACTGACTTTAAGAACATTGTATGTATGTATATTTGATGTAACTTTAGCAAATCTCTCAAGTTTATTTTTTTAAGAGCAGACTTAGAAAATAGCTGACGGTTTGCTTTTTCAACCATACGAAACCTGTATGAAAGACAAAATAATTACAACACCATTTGCGGGAAAAAGAACTAATTACACTGTAAAACTGAAAAGAAAATCAGTTAACCGCTTAAGTAGCAAGCCTTTTTCATCCAGCCGGACACAGTATTTTTTAGTATGTTAATTGCTATTCTTTTCTTTTGGTTGCATAAATTTGTAACACTTAAGTGTCTTGGTATGTTTAAGTAGTGTCTAAAATAGAGTATCTTAGTCTTTATTCACAGTACTTCTGTATAATGTGTAATGCACTGGACTAACTCTTGTTTACCATTCATGTAACAAAAACCAGCACATTATCTGCACTAAGCTCAAAGAATGTTGCATTTGTCTATAGGCAGCTCTTCAATAAGATAAATGGGAAACTGAATATGGTCTGATGGTAAACAAGGGCTTTTACTGTTCTCTTCAGTGGAACTTTCTTCTTGGTCAAATTTTAACTAGTTAGTATTATATTTATATACAGGGTCTTCTTTTTCTTTACCAATGTATTTTCCTACTCATAGCTGACCAATAAATCCAATATCTGTTTCAAACCTTCTTGAAGTCTAATTCATATTTTAACTTAATTCCTAAAGCTTTTCCTGAAGAGTTGCGCATACAGCCGGAGTGACTGAAGTGTGGTAAGGGTAAAATGGACGCATGTAAGGAACTTGATAATCCCAGAAAGATTTTTGTGTACTTTCTGTTACTTTCTAGCTCTGCAGACCAGAAAGCTGCTTGGATCAGCTGGGTTTGGATGGCCAAGTGAAGACCTGGTCAGTAACGCCGCCTGAGTTTGTGGAAAACCCACATCCAAACCTATTCAGATCTCAGCCCCATGTCTTAATCTCTGGCCATCTTCTGACCTTCCCAAGTGAGTCAGTAAGGTCAGCTGTGCAGTGAAGGGTCCACAGGTTTTGTCTGGGTCGTGTAGACCCTGCTCCTTCCTTGCTCTTCCCTCCCCCCACCAGAAGACCTAAAGTAGGCTTGGGGTCTGGCAGTGGGAAGGGATTCAAAGATTCCATTAAATTACCGTGGGAGAGGAACAAAGTGAAGATTCCATGCATCTATTTTATTTTATTTTATTTTCCCCCAGGAATGAGATTCAACTAACTCTTCTCCTTAGTTTATTTTAATACTGCATTATTTTTGGTATGTGTGTGTGTGTGTGTTTTTCTTCTGTATCAGAGTGTATGCAGAACAGTGCAGACTCTTATGTTTTATCCCAGCATTAGCAACAAGCAAAACATCTGAGCACATGTGCTGTGTGAAGCAGTGAAGCACACCAGACATCTCACTGGCACCCCTGCATCTCTTCAGAGCTCAAGTTCAGTATGTTGGCACTGCTTTGCTTTGAAACAGATGATCTAGTTCAGTGTTTCCACGAATACCACGTGCCCCGGGGTGTTCAGCTTGTTTGTAGTTTTAATAGTTGTTGTCCTGAAGCAGCTGCAAGTCCCCAGCAGAGCGATGAGCCCGTGCTAGACTTCTGCAAGGGCTTTTTTGTTCCGTCTCATGGGTGAGATTGGCATTGCCACCATCACATGTGCAGTCCTGCCGCTAGATGGTGCGTGCAACACAGCCTTGGTGCGCACCGTGCGCGCACAATCCAGAAAGCGTGGCTTGTAGGATTATTCTTAATATTTGTGGGAATTCAGGCCCTGGAACGAACCTTCTCCAGTGGCAGCTATTGGTTTGGTAATGTCCATGCCAATTAAATATTTGCCTTATAAATCCAACTGTCACGATGGGAATGAAAAGGACTTACCTGCTCCTCAGTGGTAATATCATTCTAGGGCCTTCGCTTGCTGCATTTTATCTGCTTAATGCTATTTTTTAAGATGAGTACAGCTGTCAGTTACATGGTTCCAAACTGGAGTTTATGAGCTCTTAAATAATACCTGCTAACCTGGCACGTAAGTATTGGGAGATCTAGCTGTCGGCAAACATTAATTAATGTGCCAAAATTAATGGAGAGCCTGGTGCCCTGTCCAGAAAGCGTATATGAAAACCAGCATCTCTTACTCAAAGGACTGAGTTGAGCTTGTATCCTGTGGTCCTAAGCCAGGTACGTGAAAATTTGTTTCGCTTTAATTTGCAGTAAAATAACTACAGCTGTTCTAATATAACTGAATACAAAATCACACTGGCCAGACTCATAGTTACTGATCCTTCGTACCCTGTGTCCACTGGCTCTGCAGTGATAGTACAAAGTTGGGTTTGTGCCTTAAGGGGTGGGAGTTTCCCAAATCAGTGCAGGTGACCGCGTGGCATTTCTTTTCTACTGACATGGATACAGCAGAGGAGCCTTGAAATGTCTGCAATTGAGCCTGAAAAGGGAGTGGGAAGGACAAGGAACTGAGAAAAAGGTAAGTGGAAAGGACAAGAATATGCAAAACGCATCGGGTGACTTTTTGGGAGAAGCTGTACTTCATTTAAGGTGAGTGTTCTGGTTATTTTCTTGCTTTTCATCTTCCCCTCCTAACCCAGAGGCACTAATTGTTCACTCTCATAAATGTTCACTTACTCTGTTTGCATGGAAAGTAGTAAGGCTAATTAAGCTATAGGGACCTTTGGCGTATTTTAATATTTTCTTATTCCAAAATAAGCCTTGTATTCCCACAGATTATCAATTTTTAAAAGGTAGGAAGGTACATTCTGGTCAAATCTTCCCAGTGTGTTAGTGGACGGTATTAATGTCCTTTAAAAATGCTAGATGTTTGTTGTAAAAAAGATATACATTACAGAAAATGAAAACATATATATGTTCCTGCTGGGTCTTAATGACCGCAAAGATTTAAGCTTCATAGAATTATTTTTTTTCCCCTAGTGAGTTAGTTTTTCTAGTTTTTTCTAGGGTTTTTTTCTAGTTTTTTGTAGTTCAAGGCACAGGCTGCTCCCTTTGGGTGCCAGTCGTGTGCACTAGTTTCACCACGGTGGCTAATGGTATTGATAGCTATTCAGGGCCTGGATTTATTGATTTTATTTTCCTTCTTCCTTTTCAAAAAATAGTATACGGGTTAACAGTCCACTTTTTGGCCAAGAGGGCTAAGACCTTTGGTATCTGAAGACCTGAACCAAGCTATGGGCTGGTTTCGCTGACCCTGGTAGCATGACACCACCAAGACAGGGATGAGGTGGGGGAAAGCCTAGAGATGCACAAGGATTTCTTTTAACCATCTCCTCCTCGCCCACCTCTCCCAGATAAAGCAGTGGGGGAGAGGAGCGTTAGGAATTGCACGCGAGTTGCTGCCGTGAGCAGCGCGGGGCGAAGGGGAGCATCCCACCTGGCACGGTGTCTGGCCTGTGGCATCACCCGTGGCAGGGCTGCTGCTTCTAACCTGCCAGTCGCTTGATGAGGCTGCACCTTTGCTGTTCTCGTTGATTTGTTCTCTGCAGCTTCCCGGGCTCGGGGGGATGTGAGCCAGGCTCCAGCGACACGCGGGAGCACACCAGTCAGCGTGGTTGCGTGGTGCTGGGGTGCTGCGAACCGAGGCGCTTGTCACACTCGTGTGCTCCCGCAAGGCATGGGGAACATGTGCTGCCGGCTGTGGAAAAGCTGCTGCTGAAATCTCAGAACAATGAATTACAGGTTACTGGGCAAAGGAAGCAGAGATCTGTCTTGGTTAACCCTCTGAAGATGGAGCTCCCTTTGTCTCAGCGTGGTCGTGAGTTTTCCAGTGAATAACAGCAGCTACATCCAGTACAGAGTCTACGTGCATTGCCCAGTGAGAGAAGAGCAAGTCAAACAGGCTTATCCTTCAAAACTGCAGTTTGATTTTCAGTTTCTCACTTCATGAATGTATGTATTTTTATTCCCTTTGCAATGTTTTAAGACAGTGTGTGAAACAGCTGAGGGTTCATACTGCTTTAGCTGCTCCCTGGGCAGCTGTACCCCCGTATCCGTGTGGGCTGTTCCTGCTCGCTTGCTTGTATTAAACCAGAAATACTTCTGCTGTGAGTTTAGGCAATGCATTACAGGAAGGGCAGGGATTACTCTGTGCAACATTTTCTCCCTCGGGTGGAATCCTTCATCCAGGGACCAGTGAGGGAGGAGGGAGATGAACAAAAGGTAGGAATTTGGGTCTTGGCACAAGACAGCCGACAGAAAATTTTCCATTAATTCCATTGGGCTTTCACTGGGAACACAGGCAGTCGGGTGTACGAAAAATGAAAAATGGAGCTACCACATGTGCATGTAGAACAGGTTGTCTTTCCTGAGAGCTGTCCTAACCCACCAAAGCCCCGCAGGCGGGCAGGGTGAGCATCTGACCTGCAGCACCAAGCACAGGCATTCGCATTCCGCTGAACTGGGTTCACATTTTTGGCTGGGTCCAGCCCTGAGTCTTTGGTACGGCTGTACAATTTAATTAAGCTTTCACATCTGATGGGGTGAAAGCTGCAGTTTCACCTAGTTACATCACCTTCAGTGGACATCCAGCCTTTTCGTTACATTTGTCTTTGTGTTACTCGTGTCCTGTAGGAGCTATTGGATAAAGAGAAAGCACCTGCCCAGCGCTGCAGCACGCGTGCCTCTTACCGCGGAGATTCTTTACTGCCTGTGAAACATCTGTTTGTATATAATGATTTTTTGTTATGGGTTTGGCTGATCTTGCAAATAGTCTAAGAATTATTCCCATTCTACAGAAAACAAAAGTAACTCAAAAAGCCAGCAACCTGCTGAAGGTGCTGGGCGTGTGGACTGCAGCACCCATTGCGCCTGCGCCCCCAGCTCGGGTCCTCGCTGGTGCTGCTGCCTCGTGCCCTGCAGGTGAGCATCACCTCATCACCTCCCGCGAGCTGCAGCGTGCGGAGGGAGCTGAGCAAGGCTGCAGGTGCTCTGCAGTCGGGGAGATCAGGTGGTGTGAGAAGAGCGCGGAGCCGTGTCCGTGTCCTGCGCAGAGCATCTCTCCGCAGCAGGGTGAGCCGTGTGCCTTCGGCCCGGCCCGTGTCCCTCCTCTGCCAGCAGTAAAAGAAATGTGTATGGTGCAGTCCTTTGTTTTTGTAGTGGTTTTAAAAATACTGCTGGTGTGGAACACTTCGTACAAGGTTTTGTAAACAGTGGCTCCTTAAGTAAGTCTGCAAAGGCCCTGGTCTGTGAAGATAAGTAAGTTGGTGTTGTCTGTTGATGTACAACGGAGCTGGACTAGTTTGGGAGCTTGTACCAGGAGCAGTAATGTCTTATAGCCAACTGTTTTATTATGCTCCAAGCAAGAAACATTTCTCTAGGAAAAAAAAAAAAAAAAAAAAAAAAAAAAGATGTGTGACAAACTGCTGTGTAAATGCAGCCCTTGATACGGTTAACGAGAAGGGAAAGAATTCTAATAAATACTAATTAGACCCTTCTGATATCTGGGTCCTTGCAGCCCTGCCGTGTCTCAGAGTCTGACAAAGTTGTGACAGATGGTATTAAGTGTTGCTATTCCTGGAAGAGCAGGAAAACAGAACACAATACAATTTTGCAAAACAGTTTGAACTTCATTGTGGAGTGGAATTGATAGAATTGACCAAACGGCATTGGATGCAACAGAATTTGGTGGGGAGGGTTTGTTTCCTGGGCAATTTTGGCAGCAGTTGTTTTCATCCTTATTTTCAAATACCAAAATTTCGAAGGCATCGGGCATCCCAAATTTCTGTCAACCCTAATGGGATGATATTTAAATGCTGACGTGTTTTCCTTTCCACCCCATATTGTTTGCAATGGACCGCAGGAAGAAGGTTTTGTCTTTGGGCACAAAATCCAAAGATTTCTGCTGCTGATTGAGATTACCAGGTAATTTTCTGTTGTCAGCATTAGCCTTAGCAAGACATTTCTCTCAGAATCCTTTTGTTGAAGACCGTAAAATGTAATGAACTGATGAGCTTGGAGCAGGTTGCACTACCCTTGCTGTCACACGCAATGTGTCATGCCTTCTGGCCAGTTGTGCCAGGAGAATTTTTACAGTGTCAGGAAAATGTGCAAACCCTATAGATTCCTGTCAGCATCTTTCTAATAAAAATGAAAAATTTGGAAACAATTATACTGGGCACCCCAGCTTCCAGTACTACCTCCATGGTATCTACCTCCATGGAGCAGCTAGTGCGTACCTGCGTGCCCGCAGAGTGAAGCCTGTGTTTCACTGCGGGTTGTGCTTTGCTTACTTGCAGCAAGACCCGATTTCTTCCCTTTGGTGGTGAAAACCATGACTCCCATTAGCCCCCTGTGATACTCCCCTATGATACCACTAGTGTTGGCTTTTGGATTCAGCTGTTACCCCTGCACATTTTTCTGGTTGATGCTATCATACAGTCAAATAATTTATTTGGTTAATTACGCTGAGAAAAGGGTTTCAGGGTGGAGACTGAACCAGCTCATCTGCAGCCAGTTTATTGTGCAGCAGATTATTGTTCGTTCTCTTCTTGAGAAATTATTGGATCTGAAGCTTAAAGGCAGCGGAGAATGTAAAACTTCCATTTCCTACCCTTAAAATTACAAGAGGAGGGTTCCACCAGATGCCGCAGCATGGACCAGTTGTCACCGTGGCTCTCGAGGACTTCCAGAACAGGCGATGCTTTATTATTCTAAGACAAGACACTTTGCAATAGATCCTGCTATTTGCTTGTTGCTATAAAAAGATTGGGAAGGGGAGGTGGTGAGGAATTTGTTTTAAATCCAGCTGGTACCAGCTCAGCCCTTGAGGGAAGCACAACACAATTTCTCTTGTATTTCTTTGACCCAGTTAGCATTGCACAAATGTTTCTGATCACAGGACTGTCTAATCCTCTCTTGAATCCTGCTAAATTTTATCTTGTTGACATCCTGCTGCAATTAATTCCAGGAGCTGACCCTGTGCAGCAAGAAGGCCTGGCACTTTCTCTCTGAATCGCCTAATTATCATTTTTCCTCCTCCTGCCCTAGTTCATACAGAGGTTTGAGCAGAGGCAGCTGTGCTGCCAGCCCCCAGGGCTGGCGTGCCTTGCCCTCCCCGCCCCCCCCAGCAGCTTGCCCCCATCTACCGAGCAGCTCCAAGGTCAGGGTGCCCCAGCCATGCTGTCACCTGGCAGCAGGAGCGGTGCTGCAAGTGTTCCCAGGAACGCCGGGGCCAGTTCTCCAGCTCATCCTTACTTGCCTTTCCCAAGCAGGAGCAGAAACGCATGTTGCAACCTCCGTGCTACCAAATTGCAGCTCGCTGCAAACAGTGCCAGCTGCTCCGACATCCATCTGTCCTTAAACTGGCGTCCTGAGCGGGACCTGGATGTTTCTGGATTCAAAACTGGGCATGCCCAAGCCTGTGCTTATATCTGCTTCCCCTAAAGACCAGGAATATTTTTGCTGACAGCACTGGCTCTGCTGTGAGCAGGGACCATGCACAGGTTCCTTTGCTCTTCGTGCAAATCAGCCTTAACCTGAAGCACCCAGCCCATCTCACGGTGGCAGTTTCGAAGGCTCGTAGGCTCAGCACGTCGGGGACAGCCGCTCCCCGTGCACCCACAGCACCCAGCAGGACAGGACCTGGTGGGCAGCTGCCATTGCTGACGCACGAAGGGCATCTGGGAGCAAATGTTACAGTTTTTTCTGCGCAGTTTGATGCTTCTGTAGCATGAGCCGAGGGAGAACATGACAAGCATCTCAAACAAAGTTGGTATTTCTTGTGTAACTGCTTTGGAGCCTGGACGCTCAGGATGTGGCATGTCTCTTTTTCCGAAGCTGAGCCACAAGCCAGGTTAGCTCTACCCAATGCTCCATCGAGTGCGTTGGGAAGATACAGAACTTGCAGCCCAGCACCTCTGGTATAAACCAGAAACCATTTTCTCTCCTACGTACTTGTGACCAAGGGAAAAAAATAACAAAACATTCAGCTAAACTCAGCTGACTCATGGATGTCATATTCCAGCATCAGATGAGATGTGGCAGTCTCCCTGCTGGCTGGTTCTGCTTTCACCTTGTGTGGCCACCTCGCTTTGCAGAACAGAGACTTGCTAATCGCAGAGGGGAAAAGCCACGGCAAGTGGTGTGAAGTGCAGGCTGATAAAATGTGGTTAATGCACAGGTTTTGCTAAGCTCGAAGCTGGCTGATGGGCTTCCAGCCTGATTAATTTAAAAGCAAAGACAAGAAATGGTTGACAAAATGCTAATACACACAAATAAACAAACTAATAATTTGATTTCTCTCATCAGCTGCTATTAGAAATCTGTGCTTTAAACAAAGCAGAAAATTGTTCCCATTACAAGCCCATTCCAAAGGACTTACAGGCTCCCTTTGATTTAAAATGGCATTTGGTCAAACGTTATGTAGCAACTACACGGTATTCCAAAAACGCCCAGTTCTACAGCTCCTCACAACAGTCCCCAGAAATGTTGCCTCCAGGAGCATTAGTTCCAGGAAGGCTGCGACTGCCAGGAACATTGTATCTGTATTTACACAACATGTATTTTGCATCAGCTCTAGCTTGTGCCAGGCAAATTAAATTATACTTGAGAATCCCAGAGCATGGGAAAGCTGAAAGATGTGGGGGCTTCAGGGGCCATCGCTGCTCTCAACTGTGGCCCACATAAGTGGCGCCAGCCACAAAAACACATGTGGGCCCTGGCGAGCAAGGCAGAGAGCTGTGCTTGAATGATCTGACTCTTCCAGCACAAGCAGAAAAGCTTTCAGGCATCATTTAGGATCTCTCTTCTGCCCATGGTTACAGCTGCAAATGCAAACCACTTTGCCATTAATCATGTTGCTGATGGGACATATGAGGTTCTCACTCAAAGCGAAGGGATTCCTGCTTGGTCACTAAATGCAGTTTAACTTCATTGTGCACCATTTATCATTGCTCTCCACTTAGAAAGGCTCAAAGTTAATTAAAATATGCCCTCGGTGAGCAATCAGGCCCAATTGCAGGCACTTCAGGGCATGGGGAAAGCCTGATGGATGCACAATCCACAAACCCCTGCTTTAAGCAGAGCGACCTTGTGTTCTGCCTCGGCTCGTCTGATCTGCTTAAATGATGCCTTAAATTGGAGCTTTAAGATCTGGCGCTTTTTTTCTTAAAACAAAAATAGCTGCGTTTATTCTAACTTCAGAGTTAAAGACCTTTTTTAGAAACTGGTTTTGCTGACCTGACTCACACACCTCCTGCATCCACCTGTTTGTGTGCAGCCCTTAAATCTGCTGCAGCTGGTCTCTGCTTTTCATCATCCCTGCTGAGAAAGACCTGTTCGTGACCTCTCGCTGTCTGTAATCATGTTGGGCTGGCTCGTATTTTAGTTTGCGATCAACATCTGTCATCCTGGCTGTCCATGTGGGCACAGAAAAGCTCTGGTGGCAGAGGAAGGTCCCCGTGTGCTGCGGCTGCTGCAGGAGTACAGGTCTAACCACCAGACCCCACCAGCGAGGCTCACCGAGCCCTTGCATCCTCACCTTTGGGTTGAGCTGATCTGTACCTTTGCCATTTCAAAGAGAAGTATTTGAGGAAAGAGTGGGATAGTTTTGTTCCTACCTCGTAGTCACCAGTTTGTAAATTCTGGTTGTGATTTTCTGTGTCCAAATGCATTTACTGTTTGCGGTAGGAAGAGGCTGCATGATCATGAAAGCGAAATTGCACGTTAGCCCATAGATTGCTTGTGAACCGGTTGCGAAGGCTGAGACTGAAAGCTGCCGGTGGGATTTGGATACCAATTCCCCATTCAAATTAATCCAAATCCCTTTGGCAGTTCTGATGATCTCAATAAATGAGATTTTTCTGCCAGTGACTTCAAATGCAGAGCCTGCCATGAGATTGGCCAGGGAAGCGGCATGGCTTTTATCTCACTCCGTGACCTAAATTCCTAGATAAGGTTTTCTTTCTTGTTTGGAAGCACTTCTGAACAGGCTGTGACTTCTGCAGGTTTATCCTGAGTGGTGATTCCTCAGCTGCTCTTATGTATGGAGGAAAAGAGGGAGAGCATCTCCCAGTGGCCCCAGGTGTACCACGTGTGCGGTCACCAAAGAGGGGGACAGGGAGAAAAATGCTGTATGACTACATGCCATGTCACCCCATCTAACAGAATCCCATTTATTTTCCTCTGTAGGCCTGAGGCTCCCTCGGCAGCTCTCGGTCACCTCTGGCAGAGCGCTCAGGGGCAGGGAGCTGAGGGGCTGTTGCAGCAGCCGATGCTGGCAGCAGTGGGGTGAAAGGGCCGCCCCACAGCCCAGCCCCTCGCCGAGCCAGCCCCAGGTGCGTGTGGAAGGTGGGTGATGTTTTACAGCTGCAAAAGTGGCTTATTCCAGGAACTGTTGCGGTATTTAATTGCCCGGAGCTTGCATGGGGGCCAACGTGCTCATTTCCAGCAGAGGCGATGGTGAAGGTAAGGGCTGTGCTTTTCCAAACAGGATTTATCTGAACCTGAAGGATGGCTGAAGCTAATGGAAGCACCCCTTGCTCTCTCTGTCCTGTGTCAGCCAGGTTTTCTTTCTCACCTCTGTCACTGCACAGCTGGAAGCCCCTATCCCTGCGCTCCCAGCCCCAGCCCCCACCATCCTGCTGGGAGCTTCCCCGCTCCCAGGCTCCGCCAGCCCATATTTCCCTCCTCTCGCCTTGCTGCCCCGTCACTCCTGTGACCCTAATTTGCCTGTGCCTCCATCTGTCCCCATCTTTGCTGCCTCCCAGCAGCTTTGGCTCCTCTGACAAAACCCGGTTGCTTGAGTAGCACTTCAGTTTTTGCTAAAGTAAAAGTGCACTCTGGAAAAAGCCCCTTTGCTCCAAAGCTTCATTCCTCTGAGCCTTGCTGCACCTGACCCCGCACACCCAGTGCTCCACGGGCATGTAGCACCCGCTGCTGAGCAAACCTGGAGCCCCACTGTGTTTACAGATGCCCCCAGCACTGAGCCCAGCCTGCCCAGTGCCCTGGCCCACAGCGCTGCCCCCTCTCCTGCTTAAGAGGGGTCGGGGGCTTTTCCCAGGGTGTCCCGAGCTGCAGCTCTCTCCTGCTCCTGCACTGCTTTGCTCTGGGTATGGCAAGATCCGCAGAGCCAGGAGCAGCAGGAATGGCCAAGCCATGAGCCCCGCAGCTGCGCTCTCCTCCGACACGGCACATCGGTGCTCCTGCCCCTCCTCACTGAGTTTAGACATCCAGGGAGCTCTGCTGGAAAAGTTGATGGGTTTCAGGGATTTAGAGGCTCACAGGACTGTGCGGCTGAGAAGGACTCGGTGCTGGGCACCAGCTGCCAAAGGGGTGAAGTGCAAAGGCCCTTTTGTGCCCCCGCCATGAGGCTGAATATTTTAGCTGCAGCGCTTGTCCTGGGGGACCTGCTGATGCGCAGCTTGGCTGGCCTTAAGGGAAGCAACTGCCTGGGCCCTGGGCATGGAGAGCCTGACCCTGACAGGGCAGAAAAGCTCTACAAGGCACTGGATGTGTGGGGAAAGTCTGGGAGCTGGCTCTGTTGGTGCCCTGGTGGGGTGAGGAGGTGTTTGGGTGGTAAGTCACCAGCCCACATGCTGTGGGCCAGCCCTGCACTGAAAATGACCACCCGTGGTTCTGCAGTAATGGCAACAGCAACTTGATGTAAGGATTTTATTTGTTTCTGCTGTCAAAAGCAGTGATACATGCAGTTGGCACAAGACTTGCTAGGCATTAGTGTCATAAGTATTCACACGGAGAGAAATTAAAATGTCATCAAGGCAATGTGGACAAGCATCACTTAAATCCCAGCACTAACCTGAGAAGGGAGGGAAAGGTGTGAAGGAGGCAGAGTGGGGTGGCACCTCCCTGATCCAACTCTCTCCATCAGCTCTAATAAATGCTGGAGCCACCTTCACTTTTGTTCTTGCTGTGTGGTTAGTTCAAAACACAAAGATGAGAAGCAGTTCAGCTCCATAGCACTAATGAGTTTCAACAGGAGAAAAAAATATTTGAGGTAAGAGATGTGAGAATGAGAAGCTCAAATACGTTCACCTTTTGATCCTCAAGCATATTTACACTCACTTTGGCACTAAGCAGAAGCTGCCTTCTGATTTAATCTGCTCGAGGGTGGTTTAGAAACTGCTTGTGAGCATTTTTATAATTGCAACTTTCCAGTGGTGTTTCCCATCTTAGCTGCTGTTGAACAAACAGCCTGGTCCCCATGCTCTCCTCTGTGCCAAAAGATGTATTCCTAGTAGTAGTTGTAATAATTAGGCTACTATTGCTTTGCCGTTTTCTCAGTTGCTTCTCTTGGCTGGCTACAGAGAGCGTGGTACCCAACGCAGGCACGGCAGGCGGCTCTGCAGGAGCAAGCGCCGATGCGAGGCAGCTTCTCTGGATGGAGAAGCCTCCGCGCCGCAGCAAGGGATGACTCGGGCATGCGCTCACCACGCCATGCCTGGACTTCGCCACAATGCTTCTCTTCCTATGGACACCCCGCGTAGCATTCACATCAACTGAATTGCTTTATATATGTTACGTGCTGGATGGTCATAACACACACATGTGGGTTTTTTTTCATGTTTCAGTCTCACAGCACCAGGCGAAGCACGGTAAGCATCGTCATCACAATCGGGTAGGTGGGAACACAGAAGAACAGATATGAAGGGAAACCCAGAAATTATTATTTCACATTTTGGTCCTGTGAGTGCCAGCCCAGTGTCCCCAGGCTGCATCTCAGCCAGAGCTGCTCTTGGCACGCTGTGGAGCCTGCAGGGCTGAGTGCGAGCTCACAGGGCTCCTGCCCCCGCACAGCAAACTGTGGGTGCCCGTGGCGTGCGGCCTGGTGTGGCTGTGACGGGGCAGGGACCAGCGTGACACCTGCATTTTTACAGCTGAGATCCAGGACAGCCGCAGCACGGGCACGGCAAAGCCCAGCCAGGGCTCCTAGCTCTCCTCCTGCCAAGAGTAAATCATGGAGTAAAGGTAACAGAACTGTGCCAGGGTAAGCAACAGGCAAATCTCCACCTGGAGGAGCTGTAATATTCTCCATGTTGCCCTCTAGCAAAGCCTCATAAAAGACTTGTTATGATTTAAAAAAAAAAATATTTCTCTATGCTACTGCACTAAGAGGTGACCTAGCCAGGGGTATTCTGGTGTCGGCGCAGGGATCTCTCACGGGTCTGCTGGTACCCGTGTGTGTCAGAGAGCGCAGTCAGGGCTGTCCAGCAGTGGCCAAAACGTTGCTTTCAGAATAACTGTCCCCAAGTGCAAGGAACACCTGGCTGTTTGGCATTTGCTGGGAAACAGCAGCAGTTTGATGTTCCAGCAGACCACTTCTTCTCCAGAGCTTCTCCAGATGGGGTTTGTACCCTCTCTAGCTTTTCTCCATGCTCAGGGCAGTTCTGAGTAAGAGGCTGGGGGAGATGCTTGATGAACTCTTGTCTTTCCAAAATGAGAACTAACGGCTGTTTCTTTAGTGGATGTGGCTTGGAGTTGTCCCTTTGCCCACTGATGGGATATGATGGGTAACAAAAGTCTGCCTGACTTACATGCACATTCAAGCCGTTTTCTGTGTAAGGACTCCAGGGAGAGCTTCTAGAGCACAGGGTGGTTGTATATTGTGAATGAAATTATTCTGACCGGTCACTTCTTTACACTTCAGCAATGGCTGGGAGCAAGCAAGCTTTTACCTTTGCTTCTTTCCAAATGCATCTGTGCTCTGAAATCCAGCTATGGAGCATGGCTTTTTTAGGTACCTGGAAACACTCCGAGTATCTCTGCTTAGCGGGGACATCACCCATTACATTTTTGTCACAGTGAGAAGTTTCTCTCCCTTCTTTTTCATCGGTGCCTGCTGTGTTGAACAAAGAAGACTGCCTTCTCACAGAGCAGCGCAAGGCTGGGTTTCCTACCAGCTTCCCTCTGGCTGAAAATGCCGATAGCTCACCACCATTATCGAACACGGGGCCGTTTTCTTTCTGTCTGTGGTTATTCCCTAAAACTGTTCCCTCTTCTCTTCTGAGGTACCTCAGCTCTGAGCAGACTGCTTCTTTCTGCACTGATCTTGGGGAGGGAAGACTCGGAAAACTGAACACCCGTGGAAAATTGGGTTTCTCTGTGGCTTTTTCTTTCATGGTTGGGGGATGAAGCTCACTGTTTGGGGAAGAAGAGTTGCACCGTGAGTAAGCAGTGCTGGAGCTTTTACCATTCAATAAAGCCTTGGAGGAGCAGAGCTTCCCCGCACAGGTGTAGATCTGTGCCAGGGGGTCCTCTCTGGGCCAGAAGTCACCTTCTGCAGGCATGGCTTTTCCCAGCGGCACCACGTTTGAAATTAAATCGGTCAATTTACATTTTGATGTCTCCTGCTGCATCCCCCCACGGGATGGAGACCACCACACATCTTCAAGGTTCTTCAGGGTCTTTCTGTCCTGAACCTTACGGCTGCTCTCAGGAAGGCCTGCGAAGGTGGGCCTGGCAAGGTGGCAGATGGATTGAATGTAGTCATCGCTGGAGTACGAGTCTGGGCTGGCCGCAGTGCTTGTGCGCTTCGCGTTGCTGGTTGAATCTTCCATCGCTTCCTCGTGGGTTTCGCGTATAGTTGGGAGAGGCTTTGAAAGGCTCAATCTTATCCGGGGTGCCATGGCTGCGAAGAACAGACCCGACATGGTCAGCATGTGAAAGCCAGCTGTAGTAAAGAAATCCCAGGCTTGTTTCTATAAAGTCCATGCTACCTGAGCCACCCCATATTTTCTCGTGGCAAAGAGTGGTGTTTATAGAAACTCCATTTTAAAAGTTTGCTGGCAGTACTTTTACATTCATGGCTTCCTAAAGAGCCAATATAACAGAAGCCAAGTGACTATGTGCAGAAGGAAATATAAGATGCATTATAGGTGCTCCCTTCTGGAGCCGTGCGAGGGGCCAGCAGATGAAGCAGTGCGGTGCAGGTGCACCAGCTCATCTCACTGTCCGTGTTGTAGCAGCAAGGGGGGAACTACTCCCCTTATTTGCTGGTCTGCTTGCTGTAACAGGGCTCTGACTTCACGTTGTGTGTGAGCAGGCAAGAGCTGAACTCAACAGGAGAGGAGCTGACCCACCGCTGTGGGGAGCAGCATGTAAATAGAGTGACAATACAGCTGATC
This sequence comes from Falco peregrinus, assembly GCF_023634155.1. NCBI lineage: Eukaryota > Metazoa > Chordata > Aves > Falconiformes > Falconidae > Falco > Falco peregrinus. The sequence goes on along the minus strand of NC_073728.1, from coordinate 60,111,804 downwards.
TCTTCTAGGAGCTGTAGGTGATAATGTACAGACTTGTTCATTTTCGTCTCTGCCAGTGGTTCATGCATGTAGTTACGGGGTGGTAGATCCTTCTCTGCATGCTTACGTAGAGTCAAAGGGATTTAACCATGCCCTTTATATTCAAATAGTTACCCTCAACTCTTTTCAGGATAGATTTACACCAAACTGCTCCCACTAGTCAGGTAAACCTTTTTTACAAATATTTCATGCTGCAGTGTTTGCTAACTGTACTGATTTTTACTTTTTTCTCAAAATACTCTTCCCTATGCTATGCTTACCTTCCCTTCTGGCAGAAACGGCCGCACACCCCCTTCCTGGTTTGTTTTTGTTTTTTTTTTTAATTACCCCCCACAATGGAATAGGTGAATATCTGCCAACATGATACACCTTTGTTGTGCGATTAAAGGCAGAAGGGCTTCGCCAGCTGTTTTAGTGCCTTGCTGTCACTGCTGGCAACAAACCTGGCGCTGTGGCACCGGCTGCGGGTGGGCCCGGGACCCCCCGCGGGCAGCGCCCCCCGAGCCCCTGCTGGCTCGTACTGGTGCGCAACCCAGGTGCTACTGGTGAAGCCAGGCGAGCTGGGAGCTGCTGGGCTGGCAGCGGCTTGTTTGAAACCTCACGGCCTTTTTATTTCCCTTTCTCCGTTCCGCCTGCTCCTGCCTTCCCCTGCCGGCCAGCATCGGGAGGAAGGCTCGCTGCTGCTGCCGCTGCTGCCCCTCGCCCGCGCTGGGCAGCCCCCCCCATCGGGAGAGAATTAACCTCCCGATTTACAGGCGACCCCTGCCGTGCCCCCCCGCCGGCGCGGCCCCGCTCCCCGCCCGCCGCCCCCCGGCTCCCAGCAGCGGCCCCGGCCGCCCCCCTACCTGCGGTGCGGTGCGGGGCGGTGGGCAGCAACGCCCGCTCGCTCCCCGCCTGCTCCCGCCGCGGAGCGCAGCGCAGCGCCGCCGGGCCGCACCGGGGCAGCGCACGGGCACCGGGGGCAGGGCCGGCCCCTCCCCGGCGGGACGGGCCTCGCCGGGCCTGCGCCGCCCCGGGCTGCCCGTGCGCCGTGCGGTGCGGGAACGGCGCCGCCGAGGAGCCGCAGTGCCCGCACGTGCCGGGGGGGACCCCCACCCCCACCCCCACCCCCACCGCCACCGCCGGGGCTGCCTTCGCTCCTGCTCGGCCTTGCTTGGCGAGCGGGCGGGTGCCGGGCTCGCCCAGGGGCCGGTTGCTCGCAGCCCCGCCGCCGCCCCGCTCCGCCCCTCCCGCAGCTTGGCCCTGCGGAGGCCCCGGGCCGGCTCTAAGCGCCCCCGCCGCCCCCAGCACCGCCCCCGCCCAGCGGGGCCACGCAGCGGCGTTCGGGCGCGGGGCCGGGGCTGGGGCTGGGGCAGGGGCGGCGGCAGGAGCAGGGGCAGGGGCGGCGGTAGCAGCAGGGGCAGGGGCAGGGGCGGCGGTAGGAGCAGGGGCAGGAGCAGGGGCAGCGGCAGGGGC